>NC_089581.1:9659513-10022819 GCF_019320115.1 Miscanthus floridulus | reverse complement strand
CATCCCACCGAAGATCATGAGGCAGCCATTGGGGGTCAGTAAGCCGCCATCCTTCCCCATGGCGTCGTCTGCCGTTGGCTTAGGCTTCGTTCTCTGGTCACCCTTGTCGGAGCTGCCGGATAGGAACCACATCAGGAGAATTCTCAGTGGGCGCCCGACCACCTTTCTGATCAATAGTGGCCATGAGCGAGCCCTCGTGCTGTTGCTTGTTCTTCTTGTTCGGACGGTTAGAGGGGCCCTCACCGGCGTCCTCGTCCCACCTCATCCCCTGAGGTGTGGCTGGTCATGATGTTGAGGAGCTGCTTGGTGGTTCGAGGGCCCTTATGTCCTAGCTTGTGGAATAGGGGCTCGTAGGTGGTCCCACATAGGAACGCTCTGATGACGTCGGCGTCGGTGACATTAGGCAACTCATTGCATTGTCTAGAGAAGCATCGGATGTACTCGCAAAGAGTCTCTTTGGACTTCTATCGGTAATTTTTTAGATCCTAGGGGTTCACAGGGCATGTGTAGGTGCCCTAAAAGTTTCTCACAAAGATCTCCTTCAAGTCCGCCCAACTTTGAATCCAATTAGGTGGAAGGTGCTCCAACCATGTTCACGTCGAATCGGCCAGCAACAAAGGGAGGTTGCAGATAATGAAGTAATCACTATCGCACCATCGCCTTGACAAGCAAGCCAGTAGTCCTCAAGCCACAAGCCGAGGTTTGTCTCCCTAGAGTACTTTGGGATGTTGGTCGATGGTCAATACCATGGTGGGAAAGCCACGTTAAGGATGTGCTGGCCGAAAGCCTAGGACCCCAGTAGATCAGGGCTCGAGCTTCAATCTTTGCTGCTGTCATAGCATCCACCACGATGAGGATGGTAGCCACGGCTGGCCTCCTCTCTCTTGTCGCCCCTTCCATGCCTACAAGCATCTAGAGTGTTGCGTGCATCATGGTTGGGGCCGAGACGCTCATGCACCGGGACCATGGCATGTCCCCCACCATCACGTGGTGCCTGGTGTATGGACACGCTCTAGCAATGTTGTCCCAAAGACACACGGTGACTGGCATTGAGCTCGTGTCGCCGAGACAGTGAGCTTTCCACCTGCTGCACCATTGCTCACTCGAGCACTGTGCGGATCTCGTGGTGGGCCCGACGGTCTTTAGGTATTGTGGGCTCCGGGAGCCTACAGAGTAGGGACATCATGAAAGCTATGTTTTGACTTGCCTGGGCAAAGCGAGGGAGGCCTCCGTCATCCTCGATGGTCCTTCGGTTTACATCATGGGTGGTGTGAAAGCTCTAGTTTAGTTTTGGTAAATTGATGAAACCCTAAGTGCTAACCTAGTTTATCAAAGTGATTATGAGATAGGTAGCACTACTCCAAGTGGTGAAGCAAATGAAGATCATGACTTGATGATGGTGATACCATGGTGATGATCAAGTGCTTGGACTTGGAAAAGAAGTAAGAGAAAAACAAAAAGCTCAAGGCAAAGGTGAAATTGTTAGAAGCTTTTTGGTTTAGTGATCGAGACACTTAGAGAGTGTGATCACATTTAGGATCGATAGTTATACTATTAAGAGGGGTGAAACTCATATTGAAATGCGGTTATCAAAATGCCACTAGATGCTCTAACTCATTGCATATGCATTTAGGATCTAATGGAAAGCTAACACCCTTGAAAATATTTGTGAAAATATGCTAACACACATACACAAAGGTGATACACATTGTGTTTAGCACTTGGGAGAAAGAATTCGAAACTTCAGCAGTGGAGTATCCGATGGTGCCACCGGCGCCTTGTATAGAAAAGATAGGGTTTCACAAAGTGCACCGGATGCTGTCCTCGTGGGACCGAACACATCTGGTGGCTAAACCTATGCATCGATCAGTCAGCAGAGACTGATCGGACTCTGAGCGAGTCCGGTCATGTGTGACCGGACTCTGGAGAGCAGCGTTCGATCAATTATAAAAGAAAGTGGTACTCTCGACCTGTGACCGAACGCAGGCGACTGTACT
The DNA here is from genome assembly GCF_019320115.1 of Miscanthus floridulus. Lineage (NCBI taxonomy): Eukaryota > Viridiplantae > Streptophyta > Magnoliopsida > Poales > Poaceae > Miscanthus > Miscanthus floridulus. Next base: position 10,020,822 of record NC_089581.1, on the reverse strand, counting down.
CTAGTGGAACATTGTTCAGTGTTCGATCCTGCTGTTGTTGCGATGCATGGAGAAGAGGGTAAATGCTCGAACGCTGGGCGAATTCGGTCGGGCGTGACCAGACGCGTCTGGTCACGATTGGAACCTTACTAGAAGTGACCAGACGCTGGGGTCCTGTGTCCTATCCTACACTGTAGAGCATCTGGTCATAACTTAAGTGCACTAATGACCATTGAGATCGGGCGATCAACATTTGACGCAGGGGCCACGTGGCATGCATTGCGTGACCGAACGCTGGGGTCCTACGTCCGGTCGATCTGACCGGAGCGCTTGGTCACCTCGATTTTTCAGTGAACAAAGGAGCCAACAACTCCATTCATGGGGGCTCTCTATTTAAGCCCCATGGCCGGCTCAAGCTCACTCTCTTGGCCATTTGCATTGACATAGCAACCTTGTGAGCTTAGCCAAAGCTCTCTCACTCATCTCCATCATTGATTCATCATCTTTGTGAGATTGGGAGAGATTTCCAATTGCATTGCTTGAGTGTTTGCATCTAGAGACACTTGGTGTTCGTGTTTCGCTGCGAGATTCACTTATTACTTTTGGTGGTTGCTACCACCGAGATGGCTTGGAGTAGCGAGGATCATCGAGCAGAGGTTGGTGATTGTCTCTAGGTGATTATGAGGGGTTCTTGACCTTTCTTCGGTGGAGAGCCAAAAGGTACTCTAGTAAATTGCTCCTGGCTTGTGTGATACTCATCTTATGTTGGTTGTGCGGCACCCTATTGAGGGTTTGGCGTGTGATGCCAATTAGCGCGTGAATCTCAAAGTGAGTGAATCACCACAACGAGGACTAACTTACCGGTAAGCAAGTGAACCTCAGTAAAAAATCATTGTGTTATCATTTAATTCTGAGGTGATTGGTCTTCATTGGTATTCATTCTTGTGATTGATTGGTTCATTCCTTGACTCAGTGGTATAACCATCTTGCTCTCTCTCTTTACATTACCGCAAATAAGTTGTCAAGCTCTTTTGTGTAGCTAGTCGTGAGAGCTTATTAGTTTGGTTAGTGTGGCTCTTTAGTTAGCCCTTGAGAGCACACTAATTTAGTGTAGTGACATAGTTATTCTGTGGATAGAGACTATATAAACTAGAATTATGGTAGGTGGCTTGCATTTTTAGTAGGCTAGCGCAACAGTCGCTTCGCCATATATTTGTCTAACCGGTATGCTAAGTGTTGTTGTAGAAATTTTTATAGGCTATTCACCCCTCTCTAGCCATTAGGACCTTTCACGGGGGCGCATGTGCGGCCACCATCCCTGTGACGCTCGATCTCGCGTTTGAGCTCCGTGTGCTCCTGCTCTAGCTAGAGGCGCGCATCTTCGAGCTCCCTGATGTCACGCCCTTAGCTATTCCACCTACATGCGAGGAAGTGCCCCCACATCTTCTTTGACTTCATCATCGAAGTCGCTCGGTGGGGTAATCCCTCCCTTATGGATGCTTTTGACGCGTCCTTTGGGGTTACCAGCCATAAAACATTCTTACGAGGGGTGATGGCTCCCCCTACTAGAGTCAGAGTTGGAGATCGACTCTGAATCTCCCACGAGAAGGTCGTGGAAAGACTCCATGACATAATCAGCCATTCCCACGAATTTATCATCTGTGGGAGGCGGGCACATGCGCCGTACCATGAGGTGACCAACGGTCCCCGCGGCATTGCGCAGACCGAACGGGAACACTGTTGGGGTGTCTCGGGTGAGATATTTTGGGGAGAGCGGCTCCCCTCCGGAAAGCTATATCATGATGTTGGCGAAGGAGAAGGTAAGGCATCGCATATCCTCCCAGGATAGTCGGGGTCCTAGGAAGGCGTCGAGCTGACGCTCTAGCCTTCCGTAATCGAAGACGAGGAGCTGGTCGCTCCCGAGGACACGGGCCTCTGGTGTGCGCAGCTGTAGCTTCTCGAAGGCCTCGAAGTTGCATCGAGGCCGGTGGAGCGAAGAAGTTGGACAGGGCCAGGAGCTCGAGCCAGCTCTCCCTCTATGGCGACGATGAAGTCTAGGCCCTCGAAGCGCACGTGTGCACCTAGGACCTAGCTAATACTGTGGCTAGCCATCTGTGGCCTATTGTGGATGACAAGACATGCAAAAGCCCCCTACCTAGTGCACCAACTGTCGGTGTTTTGAATCGTCGGCTAGTAAATTTCTAGTTTGCGTGTCTGACCTGGTGAAAGGTCCTAATGGCTAGAGGGAGGGTGAATAGCCTATTAAAAATTTCTACAATAACACTTAACAAACCAGTTAGACAGATATGAGGTGAAGCAAGTGTTGCGCTAGCCTACTAAAAATACAAGCCACCTACCACAATTCTAGTTTATATGGTTTCTATCCACACAGTAGCTATGACACTACACTAAGTTAGTGTGCTCTCAAAAGCTAACTAAAAAGCCACACTAACCAAACTAGCAAGCTCTCACAACTAGCTACACTAAAGAGCTTGACAACTAGTTTGCGGTAATGTAAAAAGAGTGAGCAATTTGTTTATACCGTCATGTCAAAAAAGGAGCCAATCAATCACAAGAATGAATACTAATGAAGACCAATCACCTCGGAATCAAATGATGAACATAAAGATTTTTTACCGAGGTTCACTTGCTTGCCGACAAGCTACTTCTCGTTGTGGCGATTCACTCACTTGGAGGTTCACGAGCTAATTGGCATCACACGCCAAACCCTCAATAGGGTGCTGCACAACCAACATAAGATGAGGATCACACAAGCCACAAGCAATCCACTAGAGTATCTTTTGGCTCTCCGCCAGGGAAAGGTCAAGAACCCCTCACAAACACCACGATCGGAGCCAGAGACAATCACCACCCTCCGCTCGATGATCCTCGCTGCTCCAAGCCATCTAGGTGGCGGCAACCACCAAAAGTAACAAGTGAATCCCACAACGAAACATGAATGCCGAGTGTCTCTAGATGCAAACACTCAAACAATGCACTTAGATTCTCTCCCGATCTCACAAAGATGATGAATCAATGATGGAGATGAGTGGAAGGGCTTTGGCTAAGCTCACAAGATTGCTATGTCAATGCAAATGACCAAGAGAGTGAGCTTGAGCCAGCCATGGGGCTTAAATAGAAGCCCTCATGAAATAGAGCCGTTGTACCCCTTCACTGGGCACAACACGGGGTGACCAGATGCTCCGGTCATATTGACCAGAAGCTGGACCTCGGCGTCCGGTCACGCGATGCGTGCCACGTGTCCCCTCTCTTCAAATATTGATCGCCCGATCTCAACGGTCAAGTGACTACCGAACGCAACAGCTCAAAGTGACCGGACGCTGGACCTCAGCGTCTGGTCATTTCCAGTAAGCATCCAGAGACGACTTTTCACGACTGGACGCGTCCGGTCATGCTTAATCGGACACAGCCAGTGTCCGGTCACTTAGCGTTTCCCCTGTGCATGACCATGTCAGTGTGACCAAACGTAGCTAGCCAGCATCCGGTCGTTTCACCGCCAGCGTCCGGTCGACGACCGACGCTACGCTTCTTCTGCTGCTACTAATCGGACGCGCCGGCCCTTTAGAGACCATCATCCGATCACTTATTGTGACCACGTTCACCTGAGTTTAGGGCACCGGTGGCACCGTCGGACTGTCCGCATACACTCCACCGGTGAAGATTCTAACCCTTGCTCAAATGTGCCAACCACCAAGTGTATCACCTTGTGCACATGTGTTAGCATATTTTCACAAACATTTCCAAGGGTGTTAGCACTCCACTAGATCCTAAATGTATATGCAATGAGTTAGAGCATCTAGTGACACTTTGATAACCGTATTTCAATACGAGTTTCACCCCTCTTAATAGTACGGCTATCAAACCTAAATGTGATTACGCTCTCTAAGTGTCTTGATCACCAAAATAAAATAGCTCATACCATTTATACCTTTGCCTTGAGCCTTTTATTTTTTCTTTCTTCTTTTCAAGTTCAAGCACTTGATCATCACCATGGCATCACCATCATCATGTTATGATCTTCATTTGCTTCACCACTTGGAATGTGCTACCTATCTCATGATCACTTGATAAACTAAATTAGCACTTAGGGTTTTATCAATTCACCAAAACCAAACTAAAGCTTTCACCCAGATGGCTGTGCTCGGAGGACACAAGGATTTATACTGAGTCGAGCGAAACATCCCTACGTTCAGTCTGCTACTACACGTGTTACTGGCACTTGGTTTGTAGTAGAGGTTACAAACAGGTGAGAGAGAGAGAGTCCCAAGTCTCTGGTGGAAAGAGTGAGTCTGGTTGAGCTCTTCATCTACTGTCGAGTGCCTAAGCCCTCAGCTGCTCAGACGTGTTCGATGTGTCTTGGAATCCCCCTCCGTGGGGTGCCCCACTTCTCCTTTTATAGATGAAAGGAAAGATGTAGGTTACATCAGAGAGAGAGAGAAAGAGATGAGGAGAGGAAGGCTTCTGGGATTGCAACATCTTCCATCTCCTTTACGCAGGTCCCGCCGGCCCTGTAGAAGACGATGGGGACGGCTCCACGTCGTGGCCCTGTTCATCACTGACGCTGTACGCAGGCATCGCCAGCCGGTCGTGGCACTCCATCCCATCTCGGCGGACAGTATGGCTCGTTGACGTCTCCGCTGGAGGCCGTACGGGGAGTAGGTAGTACAGCGTCGGCACAACCGATGCTATTGGCGACGTGCATCCTCAGACGTGGCCCGTCGTGGCCGCAGGTCATGTCAAGATGCTCCTGCTCCCCTTCTGGCATCAGAAGTTTGACCACGGACTCGTACTTTGTAGACCCGTAGTGGTTGGGGGCGGTACGGACCTCTGTTGGACGAGGGGGAGCCCGCCACCCCGGGGTCAGGCGAGACAGAGCCCGCGCTCTCGGTATCGGGCAAGGCGGAGTCCGCGCCCTCGGGATCGGGCGAGGCGAAGTCCACGCCCTCGGGGTCGAACGTGACGGGGCTCTCGCCCAAGGGTCGGGCCATACAGAACCCGCGCCCTTAGGGTCGGGTGACCCAGATCCCGTATCCTTGAGGTTGGGCGAGACGGACCCGTGCCCTTGGGGCCGTGCGAGATCAAGATGCGCTTTTGACCGTCCGAGGGAGTTAGCGTTTGCGGCCATTAGTTTTCTTCTTCCGGGTATCCCTGATATTGATACCCAACAGCAACTCTTTCTGCAAATAGATCTTCAGAAGAGAGGATATTCAGATTTAGGTTATGCCTCTCCTGACACTTAAAATGAATCTTCCAAATAGATACTCTGTTAGAGACCAGTATCGTGTCGAAGAACATTTTTTATTTGGGTTCAACAGCGTAAGGGTTTGGCGTTTGCGCTGGAGGCATCTCAGATCTACTCCCATCACAGGGCCAGGGGGACCCCAAGGTCGCTGCGAGAAACCGACCAGTGATGTCCCGTACCTCCACGGCCCCAGACTGTCCAAGTCGTCCCAAAGGCCAAAAGGCTCGCCGCGCCTGCATCGGCCTCGCAGTCGCAGTGAAAAAAAAAAAGAAAAAAAAGGCACGACGCACCAACCGTACCGCAATGCAGTTCAACTAGCTCCGCCACCAGGAGAGGACCACCGGACCACCACCCAGGCCACCACAGCGTTGCCCAGAGGCAATTACTGCTGCTGCCCCCCAGCAAAGCTAAACCATGTGCTTCTGCGGCATTGAGCGGGCAGCAATAGCATCCGCTGCGCTGGGCCAGTCATAGGCCCAGAGCCTTTGTTCGTAACCTTTAATAGTTGGGTGCACTAATTAAGTTCACCAACACAGCAACTGAACTACTGTTCAGAACTTTTAAAGGCTGTTTCATTTAGGCCTTGCCAGAGGCTGGGGTCGACCTCACAAGGTCCAGGGCAAAAATACCACATGCCTAGGAGTACTTCATAACATAAATGTCTAAAACCAAGTCTTCAAAAGAAGATAAGAAGAACAGAACAGAACAGAAGCATGGAAGTTTATGCACAGATATAAGTGCAAATTCCTATAGTAGATAAAATAGTAGACCCAAGTTCGACAGAGATAGAAAACAGGGTGAGGGTGAAGACAGAGAACAGCCACAGTTATCTGTTACATAGCGATAGCGTAGAGTAGCAAAAGGCATCGACATGAACACGTACCTAAGCAGCACGTGGCGGGGGGCAATTGTCCAAGTTTCGTACAGCATGTCCGTGTCAGTTCAATTGAGTTCACAGGAGCCAGCTAGCTATCAGTATCTCTGACTATTCCACGAGCTCAAAGCAGAGGACGACTTGGCACGGCTGGTGCCGGTACCACCACCACTATCGAGGTTGGGCAGTCGCGGGACCAAGCACGCACCAGGTGAGCTCGATGAGGTTATTGGTCTCCCACCCTTGTCAGGATAAGGATCCGACGATTGATTCGGACAGTCTCAGGAAGACGAGCTCCTCTGGCTGGGGTTTTGGTTGCTTGAGAGAGAATCCGCTTGGTGGTATTGCGGTGAAGCTTGCAGTGGTGCACCTACCCGAGGCTGTTGTTGCTCGTCACACCACTTGAAAAAGCCACAAGAGCCACCACCCTGGGTGATTTGTCCCCGTCGTGCACCAGAAAGAGACATGAAATGCCCAAGTTATTAGGGGGGAAAAGGTGGCTACATTATATAAAACTAATAAAGGAAAATATATAATGGAACATGGAATATCACATGAGTTAAAATAAAAAAATATGTTATCCTAGCATCAGTTGAACTCCGTCTATGGTGGGGCGCCTTTGGTGTCCCAGCATAGCAAGTCCCAAGCCCTGGTAAAGAAGGAGGGTTGTGTCAGGTGCGGCAAGCCAATGTAAAAACTTAGTCACTTTAATGGAGATAAAACCCAAAAGAATCATGTTGGGGTGTAACCCTCTTAACGACGCGTCATGTCGGAACCCGGGTATGGTGTTAAATGAGCAAGGGCTGGGTCATCACCCCCGTGACGCGCCGTGTCGCGATCTGGACACGGTATCAAGTGAGCAAGGATCGGGTCGTCGCATCCTTAGTGGCGCGCCATATCGGCGCCCGGGTGTGGTGCAAAATGAGCAAGGGTCTTCACACCTACCTCGGCGGATGCGAAGGGTAAAGAAGCTAGTCAAGCCAACTAGGATCCGTTTAGGTATCTGGAATGTAAGGTCTCTTACATGTAAGTTAAGAGAGTTAATGAACACAGCGGTTAGGAGGCATGTAAATATCTTATGCGTCCAAGAGACTAAATGGAAGGGGCAAAAGACGAAGGAGGTGGACAATACTGGCTTCAAGCTCTGGTACACAAGGACAACTTCAAATAAAAACGTAGTAGGAGTTTTGATTGATAAGAGCCTTAAGAATGGTGTGGTGGAGGTGAGAAGGCAAGGGGATAGGATCATCTTAGTTAAACATGCCATTAGTGATATGGTCTTAAATGTAATTAGTGTGTATAGCTATGATGAGAATGCTAAGCGGCTTTTCTTGGAAGACTTAGATCGCTTGGTTGGAGCTGTCCCTAGTAGCGAGAAACTCTTTATAGGAGGTGATCTTAATGGCTATGTAGGTACATCAAGTGCAGGTTTCGAGGCGGTTCATGAGGGTTTCAGATATGGTAGTAGGAACCAGGAGGGAGAGGAAGTCTTAGACTTCTCCATAGCTTTTGGTCTGATGATAGCTAACACTTTCTTCCGTAAGAGACAGTCCCATTTAGTGACCTTTAGTAGCGGCCAATACTCTAGTTAAATCGACTTTGTCCTTATAAGAAGGAGGGATAAACGAACATGCGTGGATTGCAAGGTGATACCCGGAGAATGTGTGGTCGCTCAACACAAGCTGGTGGTGGCTGACTTCCGCTTTCTGGTGCAAGCTTGTGGAAATAAACAAGGTAGGGTTGCTAGAACGAAGTGGTGGAAATTAGAAGGGGAGGCATCAAAGGTCTTTAAGGAAAAGGTCATTGAAGAGGGCCCTTGGAATGATGAAGGCGATGCAAACATCATGTGGGAGAAGATGGCAATATGTGTTCGGAAGGTTGCTTCAAAGGTGCTTGGAGTGACCAAAGGGAGCGGATGCGACTCGAAGGACACTTGGTGGTGGAATGAAGATGTGCAAAAGGCTATTAAGGAAAAGAAGGAGTGCTATAAGCGCTTGTATCATGACAGGTGTGCAAACAACATAGAAGTACAAGGTGGCAAAGAAGTCTGCAAAACAAGAGGTGAGTGAGGCAAAGGGGTGGGCCTATGAGGACCTTAACCGACGTTTGAGTACGAAGGAAGGAGAGAAGGATATTTATAAGATGGCTAGGGCTCGCGATAGGAAGATGTAACACCCTCGGTGTTACACTGTACAGTTTTTGCTGAAACACTGCATGAGCATCATACTTATGTGTAATTGTGTGTAATATAAGGTGTAAAGCAATATACGGAACTTGAAATGTTCATTTAAAACACGAAACGAATGTTACATTTCATGTCGCGTTGTATTACTTAGGGTCCTAAATGAATTTTTATTGAACGAAAATGTTACAGAACACATATACGAAGCTTTGGTAAAGTTTGTAGCATGAGCTTCATAGGCAACGACGAAATACTTGCGGCCGCGAATGGGATTCATTAGCTAGCATACTTGATAGCTTGGAAATCGAATTCGACGTGAATCCGAACGAAAACTTAGTCATTTTCTTAAGTCGGAAAATGGATCGACGAAGCAAAGTTTGGGAATTTTTATAGGAGGATCGGGTTAAGTGGTGGCATGGGTTTAGGGTTTGTTTCAGTAGCTCGACATGCCATCTTGAGCATAAAATAGTTGGTTTAGCGATCGAAGCCTTGAGGTGAGTTTTTGGGACGCTTTTAAAAAGCGTGCATAACACGGTTGCTGTGTCTGAGCGCGATCATCGTGTCGGCACTCGGCGTCATCGCGCCTCCTACCCGACACGCATGCCGCACCACCGCTGCTGTCGTTGTCGTGCCCTGGCCGACCACCCACGCACCTGCCACTGCACTAGCCGGCCTTGCCGCTGGTTCCGCGCTGCCGGCCACGGCCACCTGCTGCCGCGTCCAAGCCCGTGATTCACGCACGCGCGCGCATGCCGCTACGGCGAGCCTGGCCGCTCGGCCACCACCGCCGTCGCCATGGGCCCGTTGTCCTAGTCAGTACGATGCCGCCGCTGCGCCGTGTCGCTGCCCATGTTGAGTTGCGTCACGCACTACGGCAAGCTTGGCCGCTCTGCCACCGACGTCGCGTCCACCTACCGCCTTGCCGCCTTGCGCTCGCCTATGCGGTGCCATAAGCGCGTGGCCACGCTTGGCTCTGCTCGCACGTCACCTTGCCTCACGTGGGATTGCCACCTGCTCTTACCATCACTTTGGCTTGTCAATGCTACGCTGTTGCCTCCCCTGGTCGACGACGTCCACTGCGGCGCAGTACCGAGCCATCGTCGACTTGCGGGTTATGGCATTGCAGCCAAGCATTTTGTGCACGTCTCGTTGTTCCCCTTCGCCCATGCACGCTTGTGCTTGGAGTTGATGGCCATGTCCCGCCACGACAGCGCCGAGCCAACCTTGCGTATTTTCCCTGTTCCTCGGTCGCCATGTCGTCAGACCCGCTCCCTTCAATTCGCCGTGGTGGAGGCATCGCGGGCCAATTAACCCCATCCACAACTCCGTCATGTAGCCCGCCAACTCCCCGACCCCACCTTGCAGCGAGTCTCGCCGTGCTGTGCTCCAATTTGGGGCTGCCGCTCCACCGGGTCAATAAGACTAGGTTGGCATGCGCTGATGGCAAGCCACCTGTCCAGAGCAGCTCGTGTCAATTCCTTGCACCGCTAGCCTTGCCTCCACCTGCTAATCACCCTACGCACCTTTGCCGAAGCGATACCATCGCCTAGCCTCCCGTGACACGGCCGTGACATCACTGTGCTCCACCGCACCGTCCATGCGCACGCGGCTCGCTCGGCTTGGGCCGTCTTCGGTCGAACCACTGCCTCGATTGGTTCCGTGGTTAGTTACTTGAGCTCACTAGTACCCCATTTTCTCTGGCTTTGTTATCACTCACCGGAACACCACCACCATGGTTGCGGGATCTCCACCACCGTGGTCCGACCTCGCTGTAGCGTCCCAGCTCATGTTTCCTGCACCCAACGCTTCGCGTTCACTCCTAGGTAAGTGTCGGCCCTGTAGTTAGGGCGAGGAAGGGCTGGGCTCACGGGTGTAACCACCAGTGAAAGGGTCGAGATGGCGACTAGAGGAGGGGTGAATAGTCCTTTTTGAAACTAAATCACGTTGGCTAACCAAAACAAGTGCTGAATTAAAACTATCGGTCTAGCCAAGACTACACCCCTCTATATATGTTCACTAGCACCTTACAAAGATACTAATCATGCAACTAAGGTGCCGGGCTAGCTAGAGCTCTCCTAAACAATTCTAGGAGCAAGGTTACACAAATCTATGCCACTAATACTTTAAGCAATAAGGGAGCTCCTACATATGCTAGTAAGCAAAAGTACAAAGCTAACTAAGCTCACTAGCAATGCTCAATAACAAGGCAACCAATGCCTAATTAGAGAGCACAAATACTTAGCTACACAAACTAAGCAATATGACTAATAAGGTTACTAAAACCAAATTAGCCACGCAAGGGAGCTACTTCTATGCTACACAAGCAAGAAGGTAATTAGCAAGCTACACAAGCTATCTAATTACAAGAGCAACTACACAAGCATAATATGTATAAAAGTAATTGCAAGCTTGTGTAATGGGGATGCAAACCAACGGGAAGAACAAGGTTGACACGATGATTTTTCTCTCGAGGTTCACGTGTTTGCCAACACGCTAGTCCCCGTTGTGTCGACCGCTCACTTGGTGGTTCGGTGGCTAATTAGCATCACCCGCTAAGCCCGCACGTCGGGCGCCGCAAGAACCTACCCCTTGAGTGAGGGTAGCTCAATGACACGCTTTACTAGAGTTGCTCTTCGCGGCTTCCGCAGGGCGAGCACAATGCCCCTCACAAGCACTTCTCCGGAGCGCCACACAAGCTTCTTGCGGGCTTCGACGGAGACCACCACCAAGCCGTCTAGGAGGTGGCAACCTCCAAGAGTAACAAGCACCACCGGCTTGCAACTCGATCACTTAGTGCCACTCGATGCAACCTTACGATGCAATCGCACTAGAATCGCTCACTCACACAATCGGATGATCACTATCAAGTATGTGTGAGATGGAGGGCTCCCAAGCACTCACAAGCATGGACACTAAGTCCCCTGAGGTGCTGAGCACCAGCCATGGCCGAAGGCCACTTCTATTTATAGCCCCAAGGGCTAAATTAGACGTTACCCCTTCATTGGGCAAAAATCGGGCCGACCGGACGCTCCGGTCGTGTTGACCAGACGCTGGACCTCAGCGTCCGGTCGCCCGCAGACGGCCACGTGTCCCGATTCCAACGGTCACTTGACCTGACTGGATGCAGCAGCTTCAACTGACCAGACGCTGGACCACAGCGTTCGGTCATTTCCAGTAAGCTCCCCGAGGCGTATTTCTTCGACCAGACGCGTCCGGTCCACCTTGACCGGACACAGACCAGCATCCGGTGCAATACCCTCGGTACATTGTAGACCCGTCAGTTTGACCGGACGCACCCTGCCAGCGTCCGGTGCTTCCAGACCCAGCGTCCGGTCAGTTGATCGACGCCAGCGTCTTCGTGATCAACTCATTTTCACTTCTAACTTCTTCACCCTTGCTCCAATGTGCCAACCACAAGAATTTGCATCCGACGCAATAGAAAATAGGCATTCCATTTTCCCGAAGGCGCCGAAGGGACCCAAACCCATCTCAACCCTGCAAACACCACCTCCTTTGTAAATGTGCCAACACCACCAAGTGTACACCACCATGTGTATGTGTTAGCTTTTTCACAATCATTTCCCAAAGGATGTTAGCCACTCAACTTGCCACGCCACTCGATCCTAGCGACGATACAAAGTTAGATCACTCGAGTGGCACTAGATGACTGATATGCAAACAAGTTTGCTCCTCTTGATAGTATGGCCATCTATCCTAAACCTGGTCATAAACTTCTCTACACGCCTATGACCGGTGAAATGAAATGCCCTAGGTTATACCTTTGCCTTGCGCATTCCATTCCATATCCTCCAATGTCGATGCAACACATGCACCAACACGATCAACAATGATATGATCCACTTCATATCATCACGTGATCATATTGGTTCATCGATCTTGACTTTACTTGCTCTTCACCGTTGCCATCGTCCATCGGCGCCAAGTCTTGCTCAAGCTTCACCGCCACGCGGTCCATCACTCCAAAGCCTTTGACTTGCCCTTCACGCTTGCAACTGGTCCATCAAGCCAAGTCTTGTCTTGATCTTCTCCACCTTGATCACATGACTCAATGTCATGTCTCATGTGCACTTAAGCTCCTTCATCATCACATGTGTGAGCTTTGCAACATTTCCAAGCTATTTTCACCTTTATGGCATATGTTGCTCACACACATATACCTATGGACTAATCACCTGTGTATCTCACATAAACACAATTAGTCCACCTAGGTTGTCACTCAATTACCAAAACCAAACAAGGACCTTTCAACCGGTGCTAGTGCCGCCACGCCGGTGCACGTGTGGGTGCCTAGGGGATTCGGCCATGGTAAAGAAGAAAAATGGGGAGGGTCATATTCGTAAGATAGCTGACTGAAGAAATAGTACGGTGGACCTTGGTTAGATTCGGTAGGAGAATGAGGACGTTTTACCAAATGTTCCGGCGCGTGCGGGCCTTCCCGTCGTGGGCTGTCGTCGCTTGGTTGGGCCGTGCCTCTGCGTGGGCCACACCGGTGGCGCGCGAGCGCGCGCGCGTTGCGCGGTTGTGGGCCGCACCGCGATTAATGGGCTGTGGTTTGAATTCGGTTTTCATTTTCCAGTAAATTCGTAAAGGTTTATTCAATTCAGTTTTTAGCTGATCTTTGGAAAATGAAAGTAAATGTTGTGGATGTCCAAAAATAGTGAAACAAATTTTGCTAGATTCACAAAAATGCCATCTATCTACTAGTGTAGTTAGTTTACAATTAACTGTGATATTGATAGATTCATAATTTCAATTTGGAAAGCTTAGTGTTATGTAGCTTAATATTTGTAGAAATTTTTGTGGCAAATTGATGATAGCTTTAGCCATGAAACTTTTACAGTAGGTTCATTAGATTATCATGTACTCACTATAATTTTTATAGCCCTAGAGTAGGTTGATAAATAGAGTAGCTATTACCCTTGTTTTATCATATAAAGAGTAAATCGGTATTAGAAGTAAGAATACCTTTAGTTGCTAAGATAAGATATGTCATGCTGCGTACTAGTTATCGGTAACAGTAGGTAACTTAGTACCTTGGTCGATAGCACTAGCTTAGTAGTTTGATAGATGTATTTTTATTTTAAGAGCTGTTGTTGCCATATTATTAAAGTTTTGCATCATCATTTCATGCATATAGATCACGAGTTGGTAGAGTTCGTGCCCGTGGACGAACATGATTACGAAGAGGTCATTGAGGAGTACGAGGAGGAGATCCTCGTGCTGGAGGGAGCCCCGAAGCCTTTTGGTGTTGACTTTGCTGACCCACCGCCTGCCCAAGGCAAGCCCTGGTGCATAACCCATATTTTTAATAATCACTGAATATATATGATGTGCATTTATGTTATAGGTATTTTATGGAAACTACATGCATAAATATATCTACCTATGAGTCCTACTAGTATAGGTCGAGTAGCTGCTATGCTCAGGATATCAGTAGCGTGAGTAACCTGCCGTTACTCGTAATAGGCGATAATTATGATCACTCATAATAAAATAGTGGAAAGAAAAAGTGATGACCGGACAGGGATATGGTTTGGGTACTGATGGATGTAAGAGGCTGTGTCCTGTGGCCAACAGGGCATAGCTTGGTTACACTTTTCTCCTGTCTGTGTCAATTAAGGACCGGTCGTTACATAAGGCTCTAGGCAAGTCACAGACTTATTACCCCGAGCACATACTTGGGTATGGGTGCAGAAAAGACTTATTGCTCTCTTGTCGTGGATCCGACTCTTTCTGGACCGACTGATTGGAGGCGGGGATGGTGGAGGTCCTTGCACCGCACTGAGTCCGGGACTCAGGAGTGGAGGCTTAGAGTCCAAGTTTGGACGAGGACCTGGACACCCAGGACAGGAAGGTGATGGGTTAGTCCTGCTTGTGCCTGGGGTACAAGCAGGGCGTGTATTTTCTAGGTACCCAGCTAGGGGCATTGATTCACGAATCGCTGATGTTCCGGTACAGCTTGTCTACGGTTTAGCATCGTAGTAAGAACTGAAAGATGGAAGGTGATGAAATGAAACTAATTGCTCAACTCTTGCTTGAAAGTAGAACATGTGCTTACATAGAATGGCTAGATAATAAATTAATATGACTATTAATAATAACATCAATAAGAACTCACTATTAGTATTGCTTTTTGCAAAAAGGAAACCAGCAAACCATAAAGCTTATCATATATTCCTTGAAGTCGAGAAATTATTACCACTAGTGTCGGTGTTTCTCACCGGGGGTCCTCAACCGACCAGTGAATTTGTTCTGCGTGCTCCCGATTCCAGATGGTGATGCAAAGAGACATAAGATTTATACTGGTTCGGGCAATCGGCGCCCTACGTCTAGTCTGAGAGATCGAACTTGTATTCCTTGCACCGAAGTGCTCGTAGTAGGAGGTTACAAGCTAAGGGAGAGAGGAAACTAGTCCCAGGTCTCGACAGGGTGTCGTGTGGGCCGTCTGAGACGTTGCTCTCAAGCGGCTGGAATGTGTGTCTGTGTGTTACCCGGTCTCCCGCTAAGTGGCCCAAGTCCTCTCCTTTTATAGTTGAAGGGAGAACAAGGACAGTACATGTATTACTATGCGGCGGCGTGCCAATAGGGGTGGCACGTCCGAGCCTTGTGGCCTGTTCCTATGACGGCATGGTCGTAGGAGAGGTCCGTCCTTGGAGTATGGGGCGGCGTGGTTGTCCCATCAGATCTAGTGCGTCGTGGGAGCCCCGGGAATGCCTCGGAGTGGACGCGGCGGCGAACGTGCAAGCCATTGTGGACGGACTGTGCTCGAGACCGGGATTTAGTTGGTGCCGAGGCTTGCAGTGCGGTGGGGAGGTCTCGGCAGGCATGAACCCCAAGATCGCCGAGGCCCTGGTGTACAGTGCCGAGGCCTTGAGCGGGCGGCTAATCGTGGGTACAGCGTTAGGACACAGTGGCCGGTAATTCCCGTCCCCCGTCGTACCCTGTCCCAGCCGGTATGGCGCGGATCGTGGACACAGTGTTAGGACACAGTGGCCGGTAACCCCCGCCGTGCCCTGTCCTGGCCGGTATGGCGCTGATGCGACCTCGGGTCGCGTCGGCCATTCTGTGGCGTTGAGCCACCATCCGGCTGAGATTGCGGGAGTGGTTGAAGTATTAATGAGACGTGACGTGCTGTCGGGAGGTTGACCGAGGCGGGGGGCGACGGGCTGTGGACGAGCCAGCCTCGGGCGACACAGAGAATGAGGCCTCGCGCGAGACGGAGATCAGGCTCTGTGCCGAGGCCTCGTGCGAGAGGCCTCGCGCGATACGGAGAACACGCCTCCTGCCGAGGCCTTCCCTGGGGAGCCTCGCACGAAGTGGAGTTTGCGTCAGGATGCCGAGGCCTCCTGCTCGAGGCTCGAGGCGAGGAGGGGGAGGACCCAGGGGGCTCGGTCGTGGCTGGTGAGGGGCCCACGACTTACCTTCTAGCTTTTATTATTATTATTATTATTTTTAGATGGGACTTTAGCGACCCATTTGATGTTTTGCTTGGGGTACCCCATTCTAAGGTACCCGACAACTAGTCGGATAAGTCTTGCGAGTACATTGTGTACTCAGGGTTTATTTACCCCTATTGCAGGTAATGTTTGAAGAGTACCATTGTGTGGAGGATTCTTCTGGTGGGCACAGACGGATCCTCGTTCCTTATCGCTAGATATTTATTTTTAAATTTCGCTGTTTAATATTCCGCACTCTGACTTTGGAAATGTAATAATGTACCTTTTATGAACTATGGATATATGAAATGCATTAAGTACTGTAACTTTAACTCGTTCTCATTATTGGATCCTTAAAGAAAAAATGTGGATCTTTCGAATTCTCCCTTGGGGTGTGCCCGACGGATACCGCTCGTTGTAGCTTGCTTCTAGGGTGCTTAGAGTCTGGTGGAAGACGAGCGCCTCCGTACGTGTGTTATTTCGGGCGGTTTTGCCACAGAAGACAAGAGACTTCAACCAAATCAAGTGCATAAAGGATGAGAGGGAGCAGCTCTTGGTGAAGGAGGATGAGATCAGACATAGATGGCAAAAGTATTTTAATAAATTGTTCAATGGTGAGAACGAGAACATCACCATTCAGCTGGACGTCTCGTTTGATGACACTAACAGACGCTTTGTGTGAAGGATTAAAGAATCGAAGGTTAGAGAAGCCTTGAAAAGGATAAAAGGGGGTAAAGCGATGGGCCCTGATGGTATCCCAATGTCTCGGGGATATAGCTATAGTATGGCTAACCAAGATGGTCAACAATATTTTTCGATCGAACAAGATGCCTGAGGAGTGGAGAAGAAACATAATGGTACAAATCTACAAGAACAAGGGAGATATACAAAGTTGTATTAATTATTAGGGAATTAAGTTGATGAGCCACACTATGAAGTTATTATGGGAGAGAGTCATCGAGCAGCGCCTACGAGGAACAACGCAGATATCAACAAGCCAATTTGGTTTCATGCCCGGAAGGTCAACCACAGAAGCAATCTTCTTACTAAGACAGGTTATGGAGTGGTTTAGAAAGCAGAAGGACCTCCACTTGGTTTTTATTGACTTGGAAAAGGCCTATGATAAGATACCAAGAAATATTATGTGGTGGTCTTTGAACAAACATAAAGTCCCATCAAAATATGTGACCCTCATCAAGAACATGTACAACAATGTTGTGACTAATGTTCGAACAAACGATGGTAACACAGATTAGTTTTCGATTAAAATTTGACTTCATCACAGATCAGCCTTAAGCTCGTATCTCTTTGCCTTGGTAATGGATAAAGTTACCAGGAACATACAAAAGGATATCCCTTGGTGTATGTTGTTCGCTGATGATGTAGTGTTGGTGGACGAAAGCCAGGCGGAAGTAAATAGGAAACTAGAGTTACGACGACAGACCCTTGAGTCTAAAGGTTTTAGATTGAACAGAACTAAAACCGAATACATGAGATGCAACTTTGGCGGAGTTGTCCAGGAGGAGGGAGATGTGAGTTTAAAAGATCAAGTAGTGCCTAAGAAGGATACCTTTCAATATCCAAGATCGATGCTATAGAGGGATAAAGATATTGATGCGGATGTTAGCCATAGAATCAAAGCAAGGTGGATCAAGTGACGACAAGCTTCTGGCATTCTCTGTGACAAAAGGGTACCACAAAAGCTAAAAAGCAAGTTCTATAGAACGACGATTAGACCGGCTAGGTAGTATGGAGCAGAATATTGGCCTACAAAGATTCAACATGTTCAACAACTGAGTGTTCCAGAAATGTGTATATTGCAATGGATTTGCGGTCACACAAGAATGAACCGAGTTCAGAACGATGATATACATGATCGTTTAGAGATAGCACCAATTGAAGAAAAGTTTGTCCAACATCGGTTGAGATGGTTTGGCCATGTCCAAAGAAGACCTCCAGAGGCAGCAGTACATTGTGGAGTCCTAAGCAAGCTAATAATATGAGGAGATAGAGGAAGACCGAGATTTAAAAGTTTAGGATATACCTAGAGATCTATGTTTGAATAGGAATACTTGAAAAACAACTATTAAAATACCTGAACCATGACTTGGGGCTCTTGGTGAGTTTCAACTCTAGCCTACCCCAACTTACTTGGAACTGAAATGCTATGTTATTGTTGTTGTTGTTATCCTAGCATTAGTTGCTATGCATGATTGCATGAAAATACAAATATAATTAAGTGCTCCACTAAGAGAAAGGAACAATATCTAGGAACTAGGATTGAATCACTGCTTTACCTCTTTTTAAAAAGTGGCGAGTATTATTTAATTAGTGCAACAACTGGCCATTTTTAGTATGCAAAGCAAACATGACAATAAATTAAATTGTTAAGATCCCTAGTTCTGGTCGAACGACATGGCAGCTTTAAGCGTAACAAGAAAACAATGTTATTCTTCACAATATTATCATGTAGTTTAAACACAAACAATATAGGATAAGGATATATCTTTCATTACCACTAGCAAGACCAAGACATGAAATGCACTATTATACCAGGCAACCAACAGGAAATTGTTGCAAAAACAAAAGTCAACAATTATCAGGGCAATGGCATGTGTAACTTTAACGGTAACCAAGCCATTTTTACTATCATCAATAATAATTATACAATGATGTCTAGATTAAAGAATAGCCCGAAAGTAAACCAGTTGTTCAGCCATGAGAGCAAAAGGGGAAGACAAATGAGCCATGAGTTAGTGCTTTGAAAATCCAAATCTCCGATGTTGCCTACTGAAAGCTAATTGATAAATATATTCTGCAACAGTAACTGTCATACTATCTGCATCTTCTGTTATCTATTAACAAGAGATCCAACTAATGAGTCACAGCTGCAAGATAAACAGCTCAAAATTCCAGCCTATAATCCAAATCACTACAGCAACTTCTATCTAGACATTTGATATCGGTGGCATCCTGCAATAAATATCTCACAATTAGTTGATAACTAAAATTCAGGAAGGAGGATGATTGCAGATGTGCAATGTTATTATTAAAGAAGTTAAAAATTTCACAATTAGTTGATTACTCAAATTCAGGAAGGAGGAGGATTGCAGATGTTCAATGTTATTATTAAACAAGCTGTGTCAGATAAAAGGGACCAAGTTCTTCCAGAACAACAAACCAGTATAGGCCACTATCTGGTAATGGAAAAATATCCTGAATTCAGGTAGCATTGGCGAACTAATGAAAAGCCTGAGTTTACCTGATTTAATGGGCAGGGAAAGAACTGCCTCCCAACATTTTTCCCTGTCTTCGTGATGAGAACTAAGCAAGCTCCAGCACCGCATGGGGAAAGCATATCTGTTGCTGATGTCTCTGAGTGTACAACCATGTTATTTCGTGCATTTGCAGGGGCAGGAGATGGAGCATCGCACCACTCAAAGAAGTTGCAACCCCCATCCTTATGGTCAGAAAAGAAGTAAATAGCATCAGCAATCAGCAATTTCAGCATAAATGAGTCAAAACAGGAAAAATAAATGGAAACAAGAAGAAAGTTGCCTTTCATCTTGCCTAAGATTCAGATGTCCTTTATATAATAGCCATATGTAACTCCAATATCACATGTGCATGTATACATCATCTAACAGATCAAAACAGAATTTTGCTAGCACATCTTTTCAGATGTTAGAAACCAATTGAACACCAGTGGAACACTGCAATTACACACATCAAGCCTAATCCTATAGGCATATACGTATGTGAATCCCTGCCTCTTGGTAGCCAACACTGCTACCAGATCGTCTTGGATCCGCCACTGTCAGCAAGGACATCTTATTATGATCATCTGATGCCCATGCAAGTTTGACCAAAGTAAAAAGAAACAAAAAACTTATTTTGTGTATTGATGCAATTTTTCTAGAGCCAAACAGTAACCTAATAATCTAACTCATCAAAAGAAATTCCCTGTGATCAAAGAAAAAATGACTGGTTAATGATTGGAAACCCAAGCTGATTTGGTAGGTGCTTTTAAGATGACAGGATGTCAGCGATTATAAAGGTGGAGACATTGATTCTAAGATAACAGGCATCTGAGAATACCATTCCAACAATACAAATTACAAATATACACAATTTGTCAATAAGCTGGCAAGCAATAACATAGTAATAAAAAAAAAACTAAGCAACTGAAAAGATGAGGCCATCTAAATAAGACTAACAAGCTAATTAAGCAATAAGAATATAATTTATAAAATTAACATAGCGTAAGATATTCACTTTCAAGTGCTAGTACAACATATCAAAAGTGTTCTAAACATCATGTGCCATCACTCACAACACAAACAAGCTTATGTACCCCTCAACCCATATCTAAGTATCCTACACTACTGCACGAGTAAAGCTTCGGCTCAAGTGCACACTCCCACCCAAGGAAAACGTACAAAGAGTGCTCCTAAACCACGGACATGCATCCAGAGAAAACTAAACTAAGCATGAATTTAGGACCTCATTTCATGATATTTGTCAAGGATGAAGTCTAGAGGCACAGTAACATAGAACATAGGTAGACATGGCATTACTCCATCTACAACAACAACAACAACAACAACAACAACAACAACAAAGCCTTTAAGTCCCAAACAAGTTGAGGTAGGCTAGAGTTGAAACCCAGCAGAAGCAATCAAGGTTCAGGCACGTGAATAGCTGTCTTCCAAGCACTCCTATCTAAGGCTAAGTCTTTGGGTATATTCCATCCTTTCAAGTCTCCTTTTATTGCCTCTACCCAAGTCAACTTCGGTCTTCCTCTGCCTCTCTTCACGTTACTATCCTGGCTTAGGATTCCACTATGCACCGGTGCCTCTGGAGGTCTCCGTTGGACATGTCCAAACCATCTCAACCGGTGTTGGACAAGCTTCTCTTCAATTGGTGCTACCCCTAATCTATCACGTATATCATCGTTCCGAACTCGATCCCTTCTTGTACGACCGCAAATCCAACGCAACATACGCATTTCCGCGACACTTATCTGTTGAACATTCTGCACCATACAACATAGCAGGTCTAATCGCTGTCCTATAAAACTTGCCTTTTAGCTTCTGTGGTACCCTTTTGTCACATAGGACACCAGATGCTTGCCGCCACTTCATCCACCCTGCTTTGATTCTATGGCTAACATCTTCATCAATATCCCCGTCTCTCTGTAGCATTGATCCTAAATATCGAAAGGTATCCTTTGTAGGTACTACTTGACCTTCCAAACTAATATCTTCCTCCTCCCGAATAGTAGTGCCGAAGTCACATCTCATATACTCAGTTTTAGTTCTACTGAGTCTAAAACCTTTGGACTCCAAAGTCTCCCGCCATAACTCTAGTTTTTGATTCACTCCTGTTCGGCTTTCATCAACTAGCACTACATCGTCCGCGAAAAGCATACACCAAGGGATGTCCCCTTGTATGTCCCTTGTGACCTCATCCCCTTGTATGGCATTACTCCATCTAATAAAGACAAATACATTAAAACCCATTTTGCATAATTTAATTTTATGACTACTCAGTATGCATGCTGAAAAAACAATGTGCCTGCTCAGTATGCATGTTGAACAAATATTGTGAAATGGACGAATAGCATTACCAGGAAACACAGCTAAGGGGCTATTTGGAAGATCGGTTTTGGAGCTAAAACCCTTGTAAAATACGTACCCATAAAATTTACATCTGAACTTGTACAAAGGTGTTTGGATGGAATGTAATCCAAAAGAAATTACCACCGGTTTAGACAAAAACACCTGGAACTAAAAAAACCACCTCTGCTAGCGACACTTTTTTTTTCCTGACAAATGTCAGCCACTCATGACCTGCGTTCTCTTACTTCGCCTTCTTCCTCAGGCAATCGTCTGCATCAGCACTAGGTCGATGGCTCTCTGCCGCTGTCCTCCTCCAGAACTCCACTACTGCCAGCCTCTCCCTGTCTGTCTCTTGTGCCAGAGACTCTCTCCTGCCCGCCTCCTCTGATGCTGACAAATTTCTCCTCACTGTTGCTGCAACCCTCTTGATGCCAACGCTATCGCAGCCATGAGAACATGAACAGGAAAGATGTGAAAAAGTTTAGCCACCATGGAGATGGAGATGTTGGACCATGCGACCTCAGCAGCCAGCGGGACGGCCAACCTATAGAGAACACCATGGCACTATCAAGTGTGACACAACAACAGAGCAGAGCAGCCACCATCTATGCTTGGTCCTTCCTCATAGCGAGCTGCAAGGGATTCAGGTTCTCTGTCAAGACCGCCGCTCATTTTCAGGCTCTCATGCTCCTTTCTGATATGTTTAGCTCTTTGCTTATGTCTGAATTTTCTTCGATTATATCCAATTTGATGTTCTGATGTGAAAATTTTGAGCACCAATATGAATGTTCGGACTCTGGGATACCATATCGATAGGGGATCTTGATAGCTCCTGAGGATCCCATCGTTTACCCAAACTGACATCAATTTCACATCACTGTTCCCGATGCTACTTTGGTCATCGTCATTTGCTTTTACTGTCTATTTTGGTTACCGATGTTTGCTTTTACTGTCTGTTTAAGTCACTAGCTGCTATGGCGAGACGCAGGTTTGTTTCTATCTCTCCGCAAAATAACAAATTACAGGCAGAAGTGGATACAAGGGTTTCCTAATGCACAAGGAATTACAGGTGTAACAAATTTCAGCTGTAAAAAGATTACTAAGTTACCAAACAGGTCCTAGGATCGTGTAGGGAATAATCGCTGGTCCTAATACTAGAGCAGCAAATCAAGTAATCAACATGCCACAGACACAGCACACGACTGCTTCGACCAACCAGCAAGGGGACCCAAAAATCGCTACAGGACTATAAAAACCTTCAGAGACCACACAAAACAACAAGTACATCCTAGTCATTACAACATGCACATGCCAGACCAAACAAATTAGCATCGACAAGTAATTGTGCGCTCAGGGCCATGTGGTCAGCTGATTCAAAACACTCACCCGCATGGGACACTTGTAGAACTTGCGACCGGGGTCCTTCAGCGTGTTGGATGTGAGCACGAGACAGGTCCCGGCACCGCAGGGGCACGCCTTGTCCTCCACCTTCATGTCCGCATTCACATATCCACCGCCGCCGCCGCCGCCGCCGACGCCGATCTGATCTCCTCCCCCCGTGTTCGGCACCGACTGAGGGCACTCCCGCGCCCAGTGCCCGGGGTCCCCGCACTTGAAGCACGATCCGCTCGCCACCTGGGCCCCGCCGGTACCCGTACGTGGCTAGGGATTTGGAGCCGTGGGGCTGCTTGTGGGCATAGCCATGGTCTTGCATCTGCTGTTTCCAGGTGCAGCTGTGGCTGCCCTTGAGTGCGGCCAGGTAGGGCCCCTCAGGGTGGCGGGAAGGGTGGAGGGGGTCGATGAGGACGAGGTGGTGGAGAGCGGCGGCGCTTGGAGGAGTCCAGCGCAGCGGCCTCCGCGGCATCGAGGGCGAGGAGGAAGGCCTCGTCGTCATCCCCGTCGGCAACCGACATGGTCGAGAACGAGAAGCGTGTTGGGGCGGCCGGACGGGACGGGAGGCGGTGGGCGGTGGCGTTTGAGTTTTGGGGAGGGTTTGGGGCGGGGAAAACCGGGAAGACGAGACGGTGCGCGCCGCTGTGACTGTGACTGTGAAGCGTGGAAGGGATGTGGGGAAAAAATGAGTACGTAGTGGGCGGTGGGCTGGCTAACGGTGGTTGCAGCTGGGCCACTATGGACATTTTGGAACTGTGGCCCATATTCATTTTCTTTTGAATTGCATAGCACAACATTTTTGTATCGACTGAAGGATCCCACCAGTATTCCAGTAATAAGAAAATATATTACACGAACAATCTTGGAGACTGGTTAATCTATAAATCGGTGAAATGGTGGAGTTGGAGAAATTATGTTGAACTATTTGCACAAGTTTACGATCCAAATTTGCATTCTTCCTATGAACATATGCATTATTCTTCCTATGAACATATGCATTTTAGGAAGGCAACGTATCAGGTGCAAACCAACCAACCTGTGCAAACTTAAATACTACCGATCAGGCCGTAAATGATCGTGGATTATTTACTGCTAGCTGGTTTGATGTGAGAGAAAAATATTGTTCCAGCTTATAATCCACGATCGTATACGAGCAAGCGATCAGGCTGAAAATCAGAACCTCGTAGTGTGTGACAATAAGAGCACTAATTTTTCACTGAGTAAACAGTCATTTGCTTATTCATTACTAATTTAACATTAGTAATATTACGACCAGTTTAGATCTAATGATGACTTCAAGTAAACATTTGGTCCACCCCAAGAATCCTGAACAATTAAGAACAATAACTTTCTACTGTGACTATGAGTAAACAGTCATTTGCTATATTTGGACAAATCCAAGAATCAGTGCATAGTTCTCACAATCTTGATAGTAACAAAGATCGTATCTTTCCCAGAATAAAAATGCAATCTAGGATTCCTTCCCTAACTCAAAACACCGAGAACCATATTGGTCTTGTACGGCCCTGATTTCTGAACTTCGATATGAAAGACAGGGACGGCCGTGATTTTCTCCTTTGGTGGGACAAATTCAGTAAAGATTCACATTCTGCATGGCGAGCAAATTCATCAATGTTTTTTCTAATCACTTCTCAGCACTATTTCGAGTTTCACCCTGCAAAACAGGAAGTACTGGACTTATAATTCATCATATAATTGAGAGATATTGGTGCAGCAGTGATAAAAAGGTACTAACCAGGGAACCACCGATTGCCCATCACCAGTAGATTCATCCCATTGCCGAATACTTAACACCGAAGGCCAAATCCTAAGTGTAATTGATGTTTCAAAATTACCAATATGCTAATCCACATATATCAATTTATTGCATAAACCAAAGTATGGCAATCTTTCTCAAGATATTTTTTAGAGCAGTAACAGAGAGAGACTTCATGTGACAAGAATATCCGCCATGCAACTGGATCATGGCACTAAGAAAACATCCCACCTCCCAGGGGAAAAATGTAGAAGAGAGATACATAATTTCTGTTCATACTCTGAAACATGACAATCTCCAGCAAGTGACTGACAAATTAAAAAAAAAGTCTATTCAAGCTCATGTTGCCTATCAGAAAAATAATATACCTAAGAACATATGTTTCGGAGCAGTAAGCATCAAATATTCTAATTTTTTTTATATCTAGGACCAGTAAGCTGTAGGAAACACAGGTTAGTGGCAGCTTGCTTTCCACCTTGTATAGTGTTTTTCTCTGTGACTCTAGGAATAAAGTGGAATCACAAACAATACAGGAATATTGGGATAAGATTTCACTTTATTTCATAAACATGTATGTATGCAGGTGGAGAAAATGGCTAGCAGAGGATAGATCATTACAGAGCTGAGATAATCCATCCAAAAGCACAAACATTTAGGCATAGCCAAAGGTGTGGTTAAAAGTTTCCAATGATCTCTGGCAGTAATGTTGGAGTAATCTTCATCTTGGACCTCTTCATGTTCATCAAAATGTTCGACAGACTGTACAAGATGTTTTCCACACCATGAGCTGGCCTAGTATAGATTCACCAGCAATTAAATTTGCTTTCATTGATTGAGCAAGATTGCAGATATAACCGACTACAATTGGCAACCACACTCCAAAAGGAGCCGGCAAAGCCATCAATGCTCACAACCTTGGCATTTTTCTTCAGTAACCAATGTACAAATCTGAATGTGAGTTAACCAGCAACCGCATCAAAGGAGGGAACCATATGAAGATGGGGTTAGACAATGTACCCTGTTGATGTTGCACTTTCCATCCATGGCTTTGTAAGGGTAGTCATCTTCAATATTAATGCCTCCATTCTTTATGATAAAGTCAAATGCAGCATCCATTAGCCCACCATTGCAGCCACTCTTCCCTCCATCAGTGAGCACTCTACAAGCTCCTTATACAAGTAACAATGTGGTTAATGCTTTCTACTATGCTTACTGCAGAGAAAGCCCAGTAACTTCCTGCACACCATTATTGAATAAATTGTAAACGATGGAAATAGTCTCCTTCCCAGACTGCATAAGTTACAATAGTACTGACTTTATACATATGAAGAGTGTGTACTGACTTTATAACATAGATAAACTACAATCTGTAATCAAAACATTTGTTTTGCAGTATTTGCCCATTTTTTTATCCTCATGGGCAATTTTACAAGCAACCATAGTTGTTTTGATTCTTGCAAGCGACTATCATAGGATGTCTCAGCAGGCTACAATACAAGACGAATAACAATCACCACAGGTTTGATAATACCACAAAGAACATACTTCCCAAGTACCATCAAACAGACATGTTGTGCATATATGACACAGCATGTGATAACCCAAAGAACCCCAAAAAAGGTTGATTCAAAATCTGCTTAAAGCATCCCTTCAAAAAGGAAGCCTGGTTAAGGTCCTCTAGCATCTGACCGGTAGATACTACTAACAGGATCTTCGATTGGAAGACCACAACAAAAAATAATCCTAAAACAGTTGTCTTACACCAGAAAAGCAATTTGAAAGATAGCTAAATTGTAACCCTCAAAATAGGGAAAGCGCAGCACCCTAGTCAAAAAATATGCATGGCTTTGCAACATTAAAAGGCCAGGAAACTTGGCAGATTTATATGAACCTTAAAAGATCTAAAGCAAAATCGGCCTGTGTGCATTTGTGGTGCACAGCAGGTACAAAAGGCCTTCAGGAGTTGCTTGCTAAGGCATTTGCTGGAGGCCATTGATCTATTTTGGTTCTAAGGCTCTAGCTGTCTTAGATGGGTCGCTTTTGTCTCTTGTCTCTGGGGTTAACTGAGGAATCGCATCTGCTCGATAGTGTTCTGGAAATCAGAAATCTGTCGCGAAACTATGACTTTTGTGTGATTGAGACATCAATACTATACAGTCAAGTAATAAACAACTGGAAAAATAAGAATGCAGCTTAAATCTCATAGTCACCAACCTGTTTCAGCACTCGATGTATTTCTCTGCAAAAAATTAGCAATAAACTGGCTCCTACCAAGAGTAGATATCCTCATTCTTGTTGAAGAGGTCATATTTGCACATGATTTCCCACCCTTCTTCTCAGCTATCCCCACATACCTTAGACTCCAGTTCAATAGGCTTCCCGCTCTGTCGGCACCTTATGATTTCCCGTGACTGCTCCATCAACTCAACATACTTCTTACGCACTTCCAACATGGGGTGCTCCTCAATTGCAGTGTCTTCCCCAGCCATGTACGCTTCTTTGAGGACAACAAAGCAT
The DNA here is from genome assembly GCF_019320115.1 of Miscanthus floridulus. Lineage (NCBI taxonomy): Eukaryota > Viridiplantae > Streptophyta > Magnoliopsida > Poales > Poaceae > Miscanthus > Miscanthus floridulus. The sequence continues at coordinate 9,993,760 of NC_089581.1, read as the reverse complement.
GTCTTCTCCTTTAACAATAAGTAGAACACATGCGGGTGCCGCTCAAACACAAGATGGAAGTTCTGTGGCAGCCCCAGGTGCTGCCGGAGGCAGCATAACCGCCGCCTCTCAGCAGAGCATGTCACAAACAGACTAAGCAGCTCATGGAGCACCCCGACTGCCCGCTTCTCTGAAACATCACTACCCCGATTGATGTGGCTGAAATCCTCATATGGAGATACATAAGGGAGCCTCTGGAACCGTTCCAACCAGTCCTTAATCTTTTGCTTCAACCGAAGACCCTTTGACGGGAAGAGCGGGACAGACACCTCTTCCACTGACCCCAACTTCCTCATAGCATTCAGCTGGAGAACTGACAGAGGCATTTCTTCATCCTTTGCATCGTCGATTAGCCCTAATTCCCTCCAATCGTCACCATCTCCTGAAATTGCAATCTTGAATCCATCCTGTGCAATGTCGTGATCCAGGTCCTTAAAGTAGTCCTCAGGGATGCCAAGATGCCAGAGCATGCCCTGAGCGACACGGAGCGGGAGGCGGCGTCGCGGGCTCATCAGGACGACGCGGCGCAGGCGGCCACAGACATCGGCACGGCGGGCGGCGAAGACGTCCCGCTCCTCCCGCAGGAGTCGGGCGGCGGCATCAGAGAGCCGGAACCAGGGGATGTTGTGCTGCCCCACGGACTCGACGAAGGCGGCGGGGAAGCGGCGGAGGAAAGCGGTGACCCGGCGGTCTGGGGTCTCGAGGGAGGGGCCGAGCTTGGAGACCGCAGATACGGGGGTGGGCGACGGGGAGAGGAGGCGCGCGAGGGAGACGAACGGGCGGATGTCGCGCGCGTGGGAGAGCTCAGGGACGGCATCGAACGAGGAGTCCTTCTTCCGTCGCATCATCACGTTCACGTACGCCATGGACTGGAGGTGGACGGCGAGGGGAGGGAGAGGCTCGAGCGACCGAGGTTTCGCGAGGAACTGCATGGTGCGGGGTTTAGGTGGGTTTCCGGAAGCTTTGGACGGAGGCAGCAACGGCGGAGGAAGAAGGGTGGGGCTGTGTCTGCTCCTGTCTGCACAACTGCACAAGCGCGGGCGACTCCATCCCCCGCGGCGCTCTCCCCCACGCACAGGCCGGGTTTGATGCGCATGAATTCATCTCGATTCAGATAAGTCGAGATGAATTGAAGTAAAATAAAATAAAATTTTATTTTATTTTATTTTAACATATATAAATTAAAATAGATACGTATATATCAAACAAGGCCTCAGCCGGGCAGCGGTGCGGATCAGCAGTGCTTGCGAGCATTAGCGTGTTTTTTTTATATGTTTTGCTACGATGCTAATATTTATACTAATTTATTATGAAAGAAAAATATTATTATATAACTGAAAAATAGTATCGATAAGTTTAAGCGAACTAAACTATGTTCGGCTGGTGGCTTAGTGGAGGAGTCGAAGTTCTTAGTTGAGTCCAATTTTTTGAATTTTCGGTGTTTTTAGGCCTCGCTTTTGTAACAAAGCGGCGCATGAGCTCACTGTTTTGGGTCTGTCGTGTGTTGAGGTGAGGGGAGGAGCACATTTCGTGCTATGTTCCTGTAAACATACGTGTTCTGGTTGCTGACGATTTGTCAGCAAGTATGCAATGAATTGATCCGGATTCAAAAAATATATTAAAATAAATTATTTAGAAGACAGTTCGTATATCATTTATGTCCTCCGTCCTATAAAAAGTGCCGTTCTCACTTCCAAAAAGTCAAATATTTTCTCACTTCCGAAAAAACAAATATTTTCAACTTTAGCTCCGTTCGTTTCGCTGAAAAAACAAGCCGAAACACTCTTCCGACTGATTTGTTGGGAGAGAAAAACACTGTTTCAACTAAAAAGTACGGATTATACGACAAGCGAACAAGACCTTTAACAAAACATATAAGAAAATATTAATATTTATAGTGCATAATTATTAATTATATTAGATAAATCGTTGAATATGTTATCCTAATAAACTTTTTAGAGATAAAAATTTTACTAATATTATAAACTCAATAGCTATACTTTTTTTCGAGATCGAGGGAGTAGAAGACATGCTATTCGTATCAATAGCATTTAAAGGCATAATTAATCCATGCCAACTAAATATCCATCAGTAACTTTATACTCGCCGTATAGCCAGCTAAAAACTTAGGCTGTGTTTAGTTCCCAAAACGTTTCTCAAAAAGTCTATAGTAGTCATCACATCGAATCTTGCGATACGTGCATGGAGTATTAAATGTAGACGAAAAAAACTAATTGCACAGTTTGGTTGGAAATCGCGAAACGAACGTTTTGAGTCTAATTAGTCTATGATTGAACACTAATTGCCAAATAAAAATGAAAGTGCTACAGTAGCCAAATTTTTAAATTTCGCGAACTAAACACAGCCTTAAGATATGCAATGGTAACCTATGCATGACCCAACTTCAGGCGCAGTCAGAAAGCAAGGCAGACTCAGTAATAAAGAGATAGGATCTATCAGCCCGTTCGTTTCATCGTAAACAATCGTGGATTATTTACTGCTGGTTGGTTTGGTGTAAGAGAAAAATACTGTTCCAGCTTATAATCCACGATCGTATACAAGCAAACGAACATACTATATATCCGGTCGAGGTAACGAATATGTAACTTTACCCTCAAACTACATACGAAAGGGTAGAGAGTCCCGGATCAACATCATGAACACACAACACCCCACGTCCTTGCAATCCCCGGCACATAACACACACGCAATAAAAGGTTTCTTCGTAATTGCAATCGCTTTAATATATTGCACGTAATCTGTTCAATTACTTGCACGAATATAAAAATACCGATGAACGCGGGTTCAAATCTCGACTATGTCACACCGAGTGCCGACCCAATCTAACATTTTGATGAGTCTGGTTCATAGAGATGAGTACTTCCTCCGTCCCGAAAAGAAAGTCTTATCGGATGTGTGTAGGTTAATTTTTTTCTACTTTGACTAGGTTCGTAGAAAATATTGTGTAACATTTATATCTTCAAGTAAGTTTTATTATGAAAGTATATTCAACGATCTATCTAATAATACTAACTATATATTATAAATATTTTTATTCTTTTATATAAAATTGGTCAATTTTTTTTAAAAGTTGACTTCTTGAAAAGAGAAAACGACTTCTCTTTTCGGACAGGAGGAATATGTATAGTTGTATGTTAGCATATATGCTTGCTCATTTTTAAAAAGCTCTCTTCCAGATATTTATTCTAATTTGAAGTTTTATTATGCCTTTATTTAGGTTCTAAAATTGTTGAAAGATCAAGATGTTCAAGAGGAGGTGAATTAGACTAATTCTAAATTTCTTTACAATAATTAAACCCTACGGTTAGCCCAACTTCACCGCATGTGCCTAGAAAGTGTTTCTAATGTTCTACCACACAAAAAGTCTTGCAACCTAAGTTTCAATCCTACTCTAGCATGACAATTCTATGAATATAAAGACAAGAATTGAATTGCTCAAAGTAAATGTTCAAAGTAAAGAGAGAAGGAGGAACGCGGCGATATTTTGTCGAGGTATCGAAGAGTCGTCACTTTCCACTAGTCCTCGTTGGAGCACCCACGCAAGGGTGTAGCTCCCTCTTGATCCGCGCAAGGATCAAGTGCTCTCTATGGGTTGATTCTTTGACACTTCATCATGGTGAATCACCCACAACCGCTCACAACTTGAGTTGAGTCATCCACAAGCTCCATCGGATGATCATCAAGCTCTCAATCACTACTAAGCTGTCTAGGTGATGGTGATCACCAAGAGTAACAAGCACGAACTCTCACTTGATCACGACAAGCCTAATGAGAAGGGTGGATGCATACTTTGCTACTCTTGCTTTCACTAATGAGGTCTCACTCTTGGATTCTTAAATCTCAATCACCTTACTAGGACCTTACTCTTCTTGACACTCTCAAGGGTGTTTCTCAGCTGTTGGAATGAGCAAAAGTACCCCTCACATGAATAGAGGAAGTATTTATACACCTGTGTTCAAAATGAACCGTTATGTGCCTCTGCGGGGTGACCGGACGCTCCGGTCAGTTCTCCCCGACTTCTAGTGTTTAAGTTGTGACCGGACGCGTCCGGTCATGATTTTTCCTCTCTAGAACCTTACTGGAGTCAACTGGATGCTGGGACCCAGCGTTCGGTCACTCACCTCTCAGCGTCCGATCACGCCAGATGATTTCACCTTGATCAAATAAACTGACCGGACTCTGCGCCAGCGTCCGGTCACACTAGAACCAACGTCCGATCAGCATTTGACCCTCCATTCACTTTCAACTCTCAATCAAACGTGAATGAAGTTTGCTCCAATTGATCTAAAGGCTTTTCAGGAGCTACCTAGTGCTAGATTTAGCAAGTGTGCACCACATCTAACCCACTAGACTTATCTAAGTCAAGCTACCCGTCTATACCCCCTCTTAATAGTATGGCCAAAGGAAAAACAAAGTCCTAAGCTACTCTAAGTGTCTCTCCAACTCCAAACGATACTTAGAACTAGTTTATCCTTAACCTTGTCGTCCATCCTTTGAAAACCAAAATGATTTCCATCGTAGGGGCATGACAACCATGATTGCCCAATCAATCTCCATTACCATGACCTAACTTAATTGCCTCTGCAAAACACACGTTAATCATAGTAATTACGTATTGTCATTAATCACCAAAACCGAACTAGGGGCCTAGATGCTTTCAATCTCTCCCTTTTTGGTGATTGATGACAATACAACCTCGAGTATGTGAAAGAGATGAGGTTTTTAACATGCTTGGTTCATATAAGCTTTTGACAATAAGAACAAAAGAGTTAGGCAAGCTTATATGACCCAAGCCAATATAATGTACTCAAAAGATATGAAATAAGCATGAGTATAAGTAATAAAGCTCATTTGCATCAGAGTAAAACGTGGAAGCAAAGCAAATGAGCATAACACAAGTGATATGATATATAAATAATTCAAAGTAGAGAGCACACATGTCAAATGTCATGATCACATAGATATCACTATCACATAAATATAGTTTGATGCATGAAAGTAAACACATGAATGCATAATAGTGTATCACACATAAAAACCAAATATAATAGATAATCTAAACTCCCCCTAGATAAGTCGCTCCCCCTAAGTCTAACATACTCGATCCCTCTCCCTCTTTAGCGTCAAACACCAAAACCTAAGGGTCGGTCGGCGGGGCTGCAGCAGACGAGTCAGGCGTTGAGGTACGAGGAGCGAGCTGGAACGGTGTGCCATCATCATCTGATCCTAAGCTCTAAGTTGTCTAACCCTCTGTAGCTAGAAGCGATGCTAAAGCGGTCTAGGTCGGATCAGGGACTGGTACGGCCTGAGACTCTACAGGTATGACTGTAGCATGTGGCTCTGATGATGCAACTAAAGAAGGGAGCATCTCTGTAGTCCCGATAATAGGTGCAACTATGAAAGGACCTAGAACATGTAGATATGGCAGAGTTAGCTGCCCTGTTCACTCACTGAAGGTAGCACCAAGGCTCCTAGAGACTGTAGTTTCTAGCACAAGCAGCGAGGAAGTATGAGCCGATGTGAAGCCCGTCTAAAAAGGTGTGAACTATGGGGCTAGCACTGGCGAGGCAAACCACTGGGACACCTGCTCTGTAGGAGAAGGAAACTATGCTGGTGGCTGTCCCTAACTCTGAAGCCCACTAGGATGTACAATTAGAGTCATAGAAGTGGTGGTAGGCTGGCCGATATGGGGTGAAGGCTGTGGTAGTGGAGCCCCAATAGCTGTCACAACATGCTGCATAAACCCAAGTAACTGCTGCTGCATGAGAAGCTGCTGCTGATGCATGGCCTACTGCTACTGCTGGATCACCTGCTGCTATCACTAAAACTCATCCTGCCTGGTCAAAAACTGTGTGAAAGTAGCAGCGGTCTCCTAGGCCTGGCGAGCCTGATCCTGCCTCATCTGCTCAAGGATAACAAGTAGACCAGGGTCTGTCTGTGGTGTAGGTGGAGCTAAACTGGAGCTACCAGCCTCATGATCATATCGTCGTGGAGGCCTCTGAGGGATAGCCTAGTAGTCATCATCTAAGCTATCACTAGGGACGCTCTCAACCATCCCCTCCTACTGAGCATCTAACTGCTCCTCCTCTATAGCCGCTATGCCCCTGATGGTCTCATCCTGCTAGGCTACAGTCTCTGACACCTCTAGGCGATGGTGTGATTGGCTAGGTGTCCTCCCTACACTATGGTGGAGCATCTAAGTCATGTTGTATGTAGGGAACTCTGTAGTAGCACCACTATACTCTGCCAGCATCTTAGGTGGCCTTACAGTAACTGCCCTATGTATCAGAAAAATAATCTAATGGGCATAGGGCAACTATCGGTGACCTTTGAACCCCTCTGCAATAGTATCCTCTATCTCTGATAGAAGGAGATTCCAAATATCAAATATAGTCTGCTGCATCAGAGAGTTCAGAAGCCACAGCTGAATGCGAGTCAATCCCTCACGATATTCCATCCTTGGAAGTAGTGTCCTCCTCATGATATCATCAAGCACTCTAGCTATAGGAGTGAGATCACTGGGAGTCCTACTCGACCCCTCATCGAAAGGCTCTATGAAGCAATGGTGGACTAGATCTGTAGGGGGTACAAGACCACCATGAGGGCGTCTGGGAGGCACTATCTGTCCATAGCACACCTCATGTAGCTGGATAGGCTGCTCTTGAAGCCTGAGTATCTCTCTGACCCTAAAGCTCATTAGCCTATAGTCTCTGCCTCTAAAAGCAAAATGTATAAATCTGTGCTGCAGGTCAATCCAAAGTGCATAGAACTTATGAACCCAAGATGGAACATATAAGTCTATTCATCCGAGTAAGTCTGTCAGCCCTGGCAAGTAGGATAGGTAAGGGCGAATATGCTCTCTAGCTGCTGCTACAATGGACTCAATGTTGCACACCCTCTATAATCTGAATACAGCCCCACTGTTAAGATATGCATGATAAAAATCCTCTTGTAGTGGTGTGTAGAAGCCCTCTGATGCACGCTCACCCTGCCTCAACGGAAACCACTCCTCAAACTGAACAAACCTGAGCTGTTGCACCTACTTGGCCATGGCGGTCCTCAAATCCAGATGAGTCACTAGAGGCGGACCCTATGGTCTAGGAGGCGGATGAGAACCCCTCTGCTGTGTCTCTGCCCTTGGTGTCACTTGGGTACGAGTACGACCAGAGCAGTGTAACTATGGCTGAGGTGCCAGCTCTGTCTCCTCGGACTGCTCTCCCTCCTGAGTCTGCTCTACTGGCTATGGCTCCTACTATGACTCCCCCTAAGGCTGACTCTCATCAATAGCGACATGCCGTCCTCCAACCATGGCTGTCCCAGCTAGACCACCATGATGATGCTCAACCTCCTGGACAGCGACCCTCTGAGCTAGAGAAAGCTGATCTACAATGACTACACCACTCCTAGCACCTCCTACCTCTGCACGCTCTGTGGCAGCTGCAACTGCGGCTGCTCTTGCTGTGTCAGCATTTGGATACTTATGCTTCTTCGTTGCAAGCTTCTTCGTCTCCTTGCCTTTTGCATCAGTAGGCAAGAGAGGTGGACGCCTCGGATCCTCATCACCTAGACCACCACCGGCATTCTTGACATGGGCCATCTAAAATGAACTACTACCTCTGATAAAGATCAACTGCCAACTGTCACTTCTGAGGCTTGGCCTCAATCCGTACTTGCGAGCTTGGCCCCGAGTTGACTGACAACTGTCAATGAGACCTCAGAAACACCAACTCGCTGCACGTTAGAATAGATCAGATATATGAATAATTAAAACATATCTAGTGATACGAAACCCTAAGAAGCAAGCAATAGATATGAAATTGGAAACAAGGGCTCGCTACCTGATCAATCGGTGAATTGAAGAGCAGAGGAATGATACATGGGGAACCACCGGGACAGCAATGCGAGGCTAGGGTTTGGTGAGACATTGTTGCGCTGGATCAGGCGTGGAGTTGCTAGCATGGGGAGATGATGCAGGAAGATGGCACGGCAGTGTTGATGAAGGCGGCTAGGGCACCGGCATTGCTTTTGCTGGCATAGAGGCGACGCTGGCATAGGGCTCAGGCATGGTGGCACAGGAGCGAGGCATGTGCATGGGTACGGCAGCACAGTGCGGTCAAGTGGCGCTGCTTTAGTGGCATGACATCGCGGGGCATGACGATGTGATACAGTGGTGAATGGCGGCGCACGGGCACTAGAGCAGGGCTACGCGGGATGTGTCAATGAGATGCGAGGCAAGGCACGGATGTGGTGATGTCGGTGTGGCTAGCTTGTGGGATGAATTAGGTCATGTGTGGCACGGCGGTTATATGGGTTCCTCCGATAGAATAAAAAAGGAAACAAGAAAGGATCCGGATCCTGTATGTTTTCTACTAACCGGACGCTCCAGTGGCAATGACCGGACACTGCCACCCAGAGTCCGGTCGATTCTAGAGAGGTCTAAAACCCTTAGAATCATGACCGGACGCATCCGATCACCACTGACCGAACACAGCCAGAGTTTGGTCCAACTTGTCTTCATCGTCTTCGATTGACCGGACGCAGGAATGCCTTCTGATCAGACGCTGGACAGTAGAGTCTAGTCACTCCTTCGTAGCAAGGTTCACCTCCTATGAACTGACCAGACGCTGGACTTCAGAGTCTAGTGCAGCATTCGGTCACTCTTTTTTAGCAAATCTTAAAAGTTCCTTCATGCTGCCTATTCCCAATCAAGTCTCAACTTTAATAAGACCCAAATAAATACCAATTGGGACTGATGTGAGTGACCTCTCTCAAACCCTCAAATTTTTTCAAAGTATTTTGCCTTAGGCTATAATTCTTTTTAAGAAAATAGGCAATAAGAGGGCAATTGAAGAGAAACGACAAAACAATATTCATGCATATGCAATGCAATACTTGAAAGTAAATCTAGTTGCTTGTCAAGTTTGATCCAAGGTTAAGCTTCTTCACTCGCTTTTCAACGGTTATCTTAACTATGTTAGATAAACCCTATGTGCATTACCATAAAGTAAGCATGTTGTATATTACAATGTAATGCAAAGGACAACATAAGCTCATTTTTTAGTAAAGTTACTAAAATCAAAAACATTGAGCTCATTCCGCAATCGACAAAAAGTCATCTCATCTAGCGGTTTAGTGAAGATATCCACCAATTGATCATCGGTTCTTACACCTTCTAATGAAATATCATTCTTTGTAACATGATCTCTAAGAAAGTGGTGGCCAATATCTATGTGCTTGGCGCGAGAGTATTGAACCGAATTATTTGCAAGTTTTACCGTACTTTCATTGTCGCACAAAAGAGGTACCTTTTCTAGAACTACACCATAGTCTAGCAAAATTTATTTCATATAAAGTATTTGTGCACAACAAGCACCCGTGACAATATATTCTGCTTTGGCGGTGGACAAAGCCACACTATTTTGTTTTTTGGAGGACCAAGACACAAGTGATCTACCAAGCAAATGGCACCCTCCGGATGTGCTTTTTCTATCAACTTTGCAACTGGCATAATCCGAATCGGAATAGCCAACTAATTCAAATATAGCTCCTTTAGGATACCAAAGGCCAATGCTTGGTGCATGCTTAAGATACCTAAGGATTCTTTTAACAGCAATCAAATGAGTTTCCTTAGGATTAGCTTGAAATCTAGCATACATACATACTAAACATGATGTCAGACCTATATGCGGTTAAATATAACAAGCTACCAATCATAGAGTGGTAGAGAGTTTGATCAACCGTGTTACCTCCCTCATCTAGGTCAAGATGTACATTAGTTAGCATTGGTGTCTTGATTGACTTACATTCATCCAACTTGAATCTCTTGAGAAAATCATTTGTATATTTCTCTTGAGAGATAAAAATCCCTTCTCTCATTTGCTTGACTTGAAAACCAAGAAAGAATGTAAGCTCTCCAATCATTTGATATAGTGAAGACCTTCTCAATGAGGAAGTCCCGAAGACGCTCATACCAAGCTCTTAGGGCTTGCTTAAACCCATATAATGCCTTGGACAACCTATAAATATGATTAGGATATCTAGGGTCTTCAAACTCGGAGGTTGATCAACATAGACTAGTTCATTAATAAAGCCATTTAAAAAAGCACTTTTCACATCCATTTGATATAGTTTCATTTCATAATGTGATGCAAAAGCAAGGAGGATATGAATGGCTTCTAGTCTTGCAACTGGTGCAAATGTCTCTCCAAAATCCAAACCTTCAACTTGAGAGAGCCCCTTTGCAACTAGTCTTGCCTTGTCCCCTCACAACAATGTCTTGATCATCTTGCTTGTTGTAGAACACCCACTTTGTTCCAATGACTCTTGCGCCTTATGGTCGCTCTTCAAGAGTCCAAACTTTATTGCGAGTGAAGTTGTTTAACTCTTCATGCATAGCATTTATCCAATTTGGATCTTGAAGAGCTTCTTCTACCTTAGTAGGCTCAAAGCAAGAGACAAAAGAGTGATGTTCAATAAATGAAGCAAGGTTTTGAGATCGAGTTATTACTCCCTTTGATGAACTCTCTATGATGAGATCTTGTGGATGAGCTTATAGTAGAGGTGATTTTTTCTATCAACCACTTGAGGGGGAGGTTGTGGAGCATCAACATCATGTGCTTGTGTCACCATTTGCTCATGGGAGATATGAGTGTCTTTATTTTCTACTCTCCCATCTTTTTCACCATCTTATGGCACACTTGATGAAGGAGGATTAATCACTTGTACATCATTTTCATCATTATTAGGCTTGATGTCTCCAACAAAAATGTTCTTTATAGCCTCCCTCAATGGTTTATCACCTACATCATCAAGATTCTCATATGCTCCTTGAGAGCCGTTAGATTCATCAAATTCCACATCATACGTTTCTTCAACCAAGCCGGTGGCATGATTAAATACTCTATATGCTTTGGACTTTGATGAGTAACCAATAAGAAAACCAATATCACAACATCTTTAAAACTTCCCTAGGTATTGTCACTTTTTATAGATGTAACATTTGCAACCAAACACCCTAAAGAAGGAGACATTAGGCTTCTTCCCATTGAGCAACTCATAAGGTGTCTTGCTAAGAAACTTTTGAAGGAATATGTGGTTGGATGCATAGCAAGTGGTGTTGATAGCTTCCGCCCATAGAGCTTTGGGAGTGTTGTACTCATCAAGCATTGTTCTTGCAAGAGTGATCAATGTCCAGTTCTTTCTCTCAACTACACCATTTTGTTGAGGAGTATATGTTGCGGAGACATCATGCTTGATCCCAACTTCATCACAATAGGCTTCTATGTTTGTGTTGTCAAATTCTTTGTTGTTGTCACTTCTAGTCTTCTTGAGCTTCACTTCAAATTCATTTTGTGCTCTCTTGGCAAACTTCTTAAAGTATGATGCAACTTTGGATTTATCATGAAGGAAGAACACCCATGTGTATCTTGAGTAGTCATCAACAATCACAAGACAATAAAGATTTCCTCCCAAACTCTTGTATGTTGTTGGTCCAAATAAGTCAATGTGAAGGAGTTCTAGCACTCTTGTGGTTGATATGAAAGCTTTTATTGGATGAGTATTTGCAACTTGCTTGCCGGCTTGACATGCACTACAAAGCTTGTCCTTCTCAAACTTCACATCCTTCAACCTTCTCACCAAATCATTCTTCATTAGCTTCTTGAGTGAGCTCATCCCAACATGAGCAAGTTTTCTATGCCATAGCCACCCAAGTGTTATTTTGGTGAATAGGCAAGTCTTCAAATTAGCATCTTTAGAGATGAAGTCCACTAGATATAGGTTGTTGTATCTAAATCCTTTGAATATCACTTGATCATCATCCTTCTTAGATACAACAACTTCCTTCTTGGTAAACAAGTATTGAAAGCCAAGATCACACAATTGTCCAACGGATAGCAAGTTAAAGCTCAATGAAGCAACATATAGCACATTTGAGATAGAATAATCATTTGATATTGCCACTTTGCCTAATCCTTTAACCTTGCCCTTTGAATTATCTTCAAATATGATTCTTTCTTGTCCATCTACTTCTTCATCTAGTGAGGTGAACATACGAGGATCACCGGTCATATGTTGTGTGCAACCACTATCAATTACCCAATGACTTCCACCGGTCTTGTAGTTCACATATACACAAGAGATCAAGCTTTAGGAACCCAAACTTGTTGAGGGCCCTTCACCTTCTCAACAAGTAACTTTGCTACCCAAATTTTCTTAGACCTATTTTTGTTGGGAGGTCCTAAGAACATGACTTTTATCTTTCCACTAGAATCCTTTCTAAGCATATAATGAGCATTGAAAGCAAAAGGTCTAGCATGCTTGGGCAAGGGTTGTGGTGGTGGAGTTTGGCACTCATGGGCAAAGTGGCCTTCTTGTCTACACTCAAAACATCTCTTTGGCTTTGGCTTTGACTTGTGTTGTTGTTTAGCTTGAGCCTTCTTCTCTTGGTTTGCCAAGTACCCAATGCCATTTATATCTATCTTCATGATAGTGTTCATTAGTAGCTCACTTTGAAGATGCTTGCCTCTTGTGAATTTGCTCAATCCAATCTTAAGATGCTCTTTCTCCAACTTGAGCTTCTTGTTCTTTTCCTTGAGTGCATCATTGTTTTTCTCTTCCTTGAGTTTTATGTTCTCTTCTTTGAGCTTCTCATTCTCAAGAATCAAGTCACTATCATGATCAAGAGTTTCTAGCACTATAGTGTTGGTGGTTTTGAGCTCTTCAAGATCTTTCTTTAGCTTTTCATTGTCATTCTTGAGCTTGACATACTCATCATAATTATCGGTCTTAACCACTTGCTTGCCCTTACTACTAGAACTTTGCCCAATGCTCTCAATGATTAAATCATCACATGATGTAGCTATATCAATCTTAACAACATTGTTAGTAGCATCATGTGGCTCATTGGATAAATATTCTTGAGCAATGACAAGATTATCATGATTAATCTTGAGAGTTGTATATTCATCTTTTAGCATATTATGGCTAGTGATGAGCTCATTATGTATCCTCTCAAGTTTATCATGTTTTTTCTTTAAGCTCTTTCTTAGAAGATTTGAGCTTCTTGAGTTTGGATGATATAGCATCATTTGCTTCTCTAAGCTCAATACTAGCCTTTTCGGCTATACCACATTTAGCTAAAAGAGAGTCATTCTTAGCTTCTAGCTTGTTATTCTTAGCTCTAGTCTTTCTAATGATCCTAGTGTATTTGTTTAGCAATTTGACAAGTTCATTATATGAAGATGATTCAAATTCATCATCATCACTATCATTATCACAATCATCATTGTTAGCATGATCATCACTACTACTATCATCATCTTTTGATACCTTTCGTTCACTCTTGGCCATAAGGCATAGGTGTGTAGAGGATGATAGTGGTGGTCTTGGTGAAGATGATGAAGAGTCAATCATAATGGCGGCCACCTTCTCATTATCACTATCATCATCGGATGAGCAACTTGATGAATCAATGTCCGTGAGTCAATCACCGACGATGTATGCCTTCCCACTTTTCTTCTTCTTGTGGAATTCCTTCTTCTTGCCATCCTTCTTCTTGTATGGCTTGTTTTTCTTCTTCTCATCTTCTTCTTCATTACTTGAGTCATCTTTCTTGCCCTTGTACTTGTTCTTGTACTTGTCTTTCTTGGGCTTTATGCATTGGTGTGCTAGATGACCAAGTTCTCCATAATTGTAGCAATCCATCTCTGAGATTGGCTTCCTTCTAGAGCTAGTGAATAACTTCTTTTTCTTGCCATCAAACTTGATACCACTCTTGTTGAGCTTCTTTAGCATCTTGGTGGTTCTTCTCACCATGAGAGCAAGACTTGCATTATCAACTTCATCATCACTTGAGCTCTCATACTCAAGTCTTACTTTGCCCTTCTCTTGGCTAGCCTTGAATGCTAAGTCTTTGTCTTTCTTCTTGGTAGAGGATGAGCCATCTTGTGATGTGATGTGCATATATATCTTATGAGCATTGATCTTTCCTAAGATTTATATTGGTGTAGCGGTGAAAAGATCACCTTGATAAAGCACGGTCACAATATGCCCATATTTGTCACTGGGGAGGACACTCAAGATTTTTGTTACAACATCGGATGGTTGCATTTGAGTAAGTCCAAGCCCATTAACTTCCTCTACAAGAACATTCAAACATGAGTACATTTCATTAGCACTCTCTTTAGGAAGCATCTTAAATGAATTTAACTTTTTCATGACAAGATGATAGTGTTCCTCAAGCTTGCTCTTTGTTCCCTCATGGAGCGCACGACCATAGTGCATGGGCATCTTTGTGGTTCCTCACCCAGTTAAACACATCTTTGCAAAGGCCTCTAAAGATGGTGTTTTGAGCCTTTGCATTCTATTTCTCGTAATTCACCTCATCGCCTTGTAGGTGTGTAGCATCCTAAGGTTTTGGGAAGCCTTGTGAGGCGGCTCTAAGTATTCCAACATCTAGAACTTCTAAATACGCCTCCATGCAGATTTTCTAATAAGGAAAATTATCCCCCTCAAAGATAGGAGGAGGTCCATCCCGTAAGACATCTTTCACTAGGTGGTTAAGCCTAAATAAGTGAGCATGAGGCTCTGATACCAATTGAAAGGATCAAGATGCCCAAGACGGAGGATGAATTAGGCTAATTCTAAATTTCTTTGCAATAATTAAACCATACGGTTAGCCCAACTTCACCCCTTGTGCCTAGAAAGTATTTCTAATGTTCTACCGCATAAAAAGTCTTGCAACCTAAATTCCAATCCTACTCTAGCATGACAATTCTATGAATATAAAGACAAGAATTGAATTGCTCAAAGTAAAGAGAGAAGGAGGAACACGGCGATGTTTTGCCGATGTATCGGAGAGTCGCCACTCCCCACTAGTCCTCGTTGGAGCACCCACGTAAGGGTGTAGCTCCCCCTTGATCCGTGCAAGGATCAAGTGCTCTCTACGAGTTGATTCTTTGACACTCTGTCACGGTGAATCACCCACAACCGCTCACAACTTAAGTTGGGTCATCTACAAGCTCTGCCGGATAATCACCAAGCTCCCCATCACCACCAAGCTATCTAGGTGATGGCGATCACCAAGAGTAACAAGCATGAACTCTCACTTGACCAAAACAAGCCTAATGAGAAGGGTGGATGCACACTTTGCTACTCTTGCTTTCACTAATGAGGTCTCACTCTTGGATTCTCAAATCTCAATCACCTCATTAGGACCTTGCTCTTCTTGGCACTCTTAAGGGTGTTTCTCAGCTATTGGAATGAGCAAAAGTACCCCCTCACACAAATGGAGGAAGTATTTATACACCCATGTTCAAAACGATCCATTATGTGCCTCTGTGGGGTGACCGGACGCTCCGATCAATTCTCCCCGACTTCTAGTGTTTAAGTTGTGATCGGACGCGTTCGGTCATGATTTTCTCTCTCTGAAACCTTACTAGATTCGACCGGACACTGGGACCTAGCGTCTAGTCACTCACCTCTCAGTGTTCGGTCACGCTAGACGATTTCACCTTGATCAAATGAATGACCGAACTCTACGCCAGCGTTCAGTCACACCGAAACCAGCGTCCGCTTAGCATTTGACCCTCCATTCACTTCCAACTCTCAATCAAACATGAATGAAGTTTGCTCTAATTGATCTAAGGGCTTTTTAGGAGCTACCTAGTGCTAGATTTCGCAAGTGTGCACCACACCTAACCCACTAGACTCACCTAGGTCAAGCTACCCGTCCATACACCCCTTAATAGTATGGCCAAAGGAAAAACAAAGTCCTAAACTACTCTAAGTGTCTCTTCAACTCCAAACGACACTTAGAACTAGTTCATCCTTAACTTTGTCGTCCATCCTTTGAAAACTAAAATGATTTCCATCGTAGGGGCATGACAACCATGATTGCCCAATCAATCTTCATTACCATGACCTAACTTAATTGCCTCTGCAAAACACACATTAGTCATAGTAATTACGTATTGTCATTAATCACCGAAACCCAACTAGGGGCCTAGATGCTTTCAATTGTAATCTAATACACCGTCTTCTAAAAAATGTGACATTTTGTTTCCTTGTTTTTCTTTATTATACAAGTAGCACTTAATATTGGCAGGTGGATTACGGAGAATAACGAGAATGACAGAGACATCATGTGTGCTTGGCTCATGTTTAAGATTTAGCCTCGCTAGCTAGTAGCCAGGGTAGCCCAACCCTGGCTCCACTAACACAAAGAAGCTTGTGCTTGGTTTGCTAGTACTAGTGAATGCCGCCTCACTAATGGAGTGCCACCTCCCCTACGACATGGCCTTCATTGGACCGGCTCTCCTCTGTGCCTCCTCACCAATGATAGTCAAGGGGGTGGAGGTGTGAGCATGAGACTATGGTGGAGATGGAGGCATGAGCACGATGAGAATGAAGACAGAGCATTGGGGCAGACACAAGGTGAGTCTACACATGCGACATGCCCTCTAGCATCCATGGGCTAAAAGCGTGGTGGTAGAGGTGCGAGCACCGTGAGAGTAAAGGCAGAGCTAAGTGAGATGGAGGCGAGGTGGAAGATAGATCCTAGAGTGGTGGGTGATGGGGTGATGGTTGGAGGGTGTAGGCGGAGAGTGGATCCAAAGACGGCGACCAGGAAGATGGATGCGAAGCCCAAGGAGTGGTGACATGCCAACGATAAGACACAAACAATGGCAAAGCACAAGGAGGTGAGCAAAATTGAGATTCATGTGTATATAAGCAAGGTTCTGCGAGAATGAGAGGATTTGTCATCTCCAAGTAGCAAAGACAAGGGATGGTCGATGTATTAGTTGAGCGCGACTATTGGCCAAAAGCAGACAACAAAAAATACTCTCTCAATCCTAAAATAAGTCTCCATTTCACATTTCAAGGAATCAAACAATCTTAACCTTGACCAAATATATAAAAAATCCTAATATTTATGCTACTAATAAATATTAGTAGATTAATTATGTCATATATATTTTAGTAGTAAACCTATTTAAAGATACAAATGTTAATCTCCTATAATATAACTAAAAAACAAAATTACGACAACCAAATGGTGCGACAATTTTTTTGGGTCATCGCTCCGCCGACCCCGTGCGATCCCCGCGCGTAGGGTGGACCCGGTGTCGCTACTACCCTCCCCCTCACGAGATCTAGGCACCAATGACGCTCCCTCCCTATCCCGAGGTGGGCCCTGATGCTAAGATGCGGCCCTCACGCCCCCACGGCCCACGCACACTAGGCCTCACCTCTCCGCTCCGTCCCCTCCCGTTGTAGGGTCAAGATGGCGGACTAGAGGGGGGGTGAATAGTCCTTTCTAAAATTAAACGCGTTGGCTAACCGAAACAAATATAGAATTAAAAATTGGTGATCTAGCCAAGATTACACCCCTCTATCTAAGTTCACAAAGCACCTTATAAAGATCCTAATTAGGCAACAAAGGTGCTGGGCTAGCTAGAGCTCACCTAATTAATTCTAGAGCAAGGTCACAAACCTATACACTAGTACTTTGGCAACCAGGGAGCTCCTACATATGCTAGTGATGCAAAAGCACAAAGCCACCTAAGCTCATTAGCATTGCTCAATAACAAGGCTACACAAGCCAAATTATAGAGCGTAAATTATTTAACTACACAAACTAAGCAATGTGACTAACAAGGTTACTCAAACCGAATTAGTCACATAAGGGAGCTACTTCTATGCTACACAAGCAAGAAGGTAACTAGCAAGCTACACAAGCTAACTAATTACAATAGCAACTACACAAGCATAATGTAAATGAAGTAAACACAAGCTTGTGTAACAAGGATGCAAACCAACAGGAAGACAAGAATGACACGGTGATTTTTATCCCAAGGTTCATGTGTTTGCCAACATGCTAGTCCCCGTTGAGACAAACTCTAAGGTTGCCTCTGGTCCTCTTGCTAGTGGTGACCCGCAAGTCACACTCTCCCACGTAGAGTGCTTACCACAAGCTCTAGCACTTGACCCGGTCGGACCACTTGTCGCCCTTCGTGTCTCGCTCTACTAAAGTTGCTCTTCGCGGCTCCTGCGAGGTGAGCACAATCCCCCTCATAATCTCTTCTCCGGAGCACCACACAATCTTCTTTGCGTGCTTTGACGGAGACCACAACCAAGTCATCTAGGAGGTGGCAACCTCCAAGAGTTGCAAGCACCACTGGCTTGCAACTCGATAACCTAGTGCCACTCAATACAATCTCACAATGCAATGCACTAGAATCACTCACTCGCAATGGATTCGCACTTTTTGCTAGCACAAGTGAGTTAGAGGGCTCTCAAACCAAGCACACACAAGGGAAACACATCCCCAAGGTGTTCAATCTTAGCCAAGCCCGAGCTCCGCCTCTATTTATAGCCTCCAAGCCAAATAGACCTATTGGAGCCAAGTAGCACATTTCTGCGCGGTCACCGAACAGCAACATGTGGGCACCAGACAAGGGGTGGCGGTGCCCAATGGTTGAATTGCAATGGCTATTTCAAACTAGCCATTGGGACCCTGGCACCGGACATAGGAGGGCGGTGCAGCGCCCTAGGGGTGGCAGTGACCCCCGATGAGTTTCCCCCCTCTCTGGAAAAAAGTGGCGGTGCCACACTGCCATGGTCACCGGACAGTACGGTGACCCTAACTTGCTCCAAATTAAAATCCACCACTTCAAGGTTTTAGAGATACTCGTTAGCTTTCTAAAAAGTCCTAGATCATAGAAATCGGAGTTCGGAGCTAGGAGTTATGCCCAAAATATGAAAGGTTGTTGCTGTCGTTTTTGGGCACCGCCCTAGGGTGGCGGTGCCCTATTCTGTGCACACCGGAAAGGGCGGTGCCACCCTCTACAATGGCTGCAAGTTTTCTACAAGTTAGGTTGTAACTTCTGACCCCCAGACAACCAAAACCTTGCCCTTTTCTTCTCCTTTTCAACTCTGAATTGATCCAAATCAACTCCAACACCTTCTCCTTTGCAAATGTGCTAACACCACCAATTGTCCACCATCTTGTGCATATGTGTTAGCTTTTCACAAATATTTTCCAAAGGATTAGTCACTCAATTTACTATGCCACTCGATCCTAGCAATGATGCAAAGTTAGATCACTCAAGTGGCACTAGATGACCGATATGCAAACAAGTTTGTCCCTCTTGATAGTACGGCCATCTATCATAAACCCGGTCATTAACTTCTCTACACACCTATGACTGGTGAAATGAAATGCCCTATAGGTTATACCTTTGCCTTGAGCATTCTATTCCATCTCCTCGAATGTTGATGCAATACATACACCAACCATATTACAAATGATATGATCCACTTCATATCATCACGTGACCTTGTTGGTTTATCGATCTTGACCTCACTTGCTTTTTCACTGTTGCCTTCGTCCATCGGCGCCAAGTCTTGCTCAAGCTTCACCGCCATGCGGTCCATCGCTCCAAAGCCTCCAACTTTCCCTTCACTCTTACAACCGATCCATCAAGCCAAGTCTTGTCTTGATCTTCTCCACCTTAGGCACATGGCTCCATGTCATATCTCATATGCAATGAGCTCCTTCATCACATGTGTGAGCTTTGCAACGTATCCAAGCCATTTCACCGTCATGGAATATGTTGCTCACACATGATGTACCTGTAGACTAATCACCTGTGTATTGCACTTAAACACATATTAGTCCACTTAGGTTGTCACTCAATTACTAAAATCAAACAAGGACCTTTCACCCGTACTCTCGGGAGCATCGCCGCCACCGCTGTAGCGGCTTGGAGAAGCCATGGCGGCTCACGCGATGGTCCCCTTCTCCTGCTCCTGCAAGGGGCCGCCAGCTCACTCTGCCGTAGTGCCATCGCAAGGCCGCACTGCGAACACCGAGAAGGAGACGGAGTGTGGCCCAATAGGAGGACCGACCAAGTTGAAGGAGCTCTGAGAAGCTGAAGAAGCGTGCCCTCTCCCTGCGGCGGTTAGGGTTTGAGACCCTGGTTGGTAAGCTACGGGGGCTCTGGAGTGCTGGCTAGGGCCTGGTGGGAGACAATGACATGGGTGGCCGGCAATGACTAGGTGACAACGCGACGCCGGCACAGGCGACCCTAGCCCCTGTGTGGTGCTGCTGCCGTAGATCCGCCCCACCCGGTGTAAGAACCAGTAATAGATTGGAGGGATTGGAGAAGCAAGGAATTAGGATAGGCAGCACGAAGGAATTCGGGGTAGGCAGCAGCCGGAAGAACGAGGACGGCTCTTGGCCGAGTTCAGAGTTTGTTTTAGGTTTTGGTTCTCACATGACGCTCTCTCCTTTCCTCTCTTGCCTATTTCTATTACATCAGATGAGCCACTCTAGGCCGGCGGTGCGGGTACTGGGCCTGCGGGTCCTGTTACTCTTGGGCGCGGATGACTCGGCCTGAGAGGACGCACCTCCAGCTTCAGTCTCCTCCTAGGCATCGTCTAACATTCCCCTGCTCTTCGGAACCGGCGTGACCCCAGGCCGGTGCTCGAGGGAATTGTTGACGCAGGGCGACGAGCGGCTCCCAGGTGGTGAGCTCGGGCGGCATGTGGGACCATTGGACGAGACCTTGTTCTGTTGGGTGAAGGCCGTCGGTCCAACGACGCTGCAACGCCTTGATAGGAACCTGATATGCCTGCAAGTCAGAAACCACAAGTGGTGAAATCTATTGAGACCCGACCGAGCTCTTGAACTGGGAAACGTAGAAGACCGGATGGACGCCAGCCTGGGGAGGAAGCTCCAGTTTGTAAGCAACTTGACCGATCTTCTATAAGACTTTGAAGGGCCCGAAAAACTTGAATGGCAACTTGTTGTTTGCCCGACGAGCCATGGAGGTTTGCACATAGGGCTGTAGTTTAAGGAATACTTGGTCACCCATGTCGAACGAGAGCTCAGATCAACCTTTGTTAGCATGTCGCTTCATCTTGGACTGGGCGCGAGCCAAGTGCTGCTTGACCAGATTATGCATCAACTTACGGTCCTCAAGCCACTGGTGGAGTGCAGGCACCGGAGCAGCATCAGCAAGATCATAACCCAGATGGTGAGGCAGAAACCCATACAACACTTCAAAGGGTGACCGCCCGAGAGCTGAATGAGTAGAAGTATTGAACCAATACTCAGCCACAGAGATCCAATGACTCCAGGATGCAGGGTAGGCATGCACAAAGCAGTGTAGGAAGGTTTCAATGCACTGGTTCACGTGCTCGGTTTGGCCGTCCATCTGTGGGTGGTAAGACTGTCTCCAACAGCAGCCACCCATACACAATACCCATTCCATGCTTTGGGTCATGGACAGTAAAATCATCCCCTACCCAAAATAGACCTTCTCCAACAACCAACACGCAAAAGGAGGAGAGCCAGGCATGCGCTGCCTGCCCACCTCCCTCCCTGGTCCCTGCATGCGCTGCCCGCACGCCTCCCTCCCCGGTCCCTGCATGCCGCCCGCCGCCTCCCTCCCAGCGCGAGCCGCCTCTCTGCATGCGCGCGCCCGGTCGTGCCCCCAGATGCGCGCAGCAGGGGTGTCCTCCGTCGCGGTTCCTGGTCCAGTCCTCGAATAGCAACACGGCCGCCCAGCTTCGGCCCTGCGGGTTCCGCCGTCGAGATGTCCACGACGAGCATGGGGAACCACCGAATCCGGTGACCAAGCTCGCCAACCTCATCTCCGACGGCGTCCTCCTCCAACTACGGCGGCTCCCTCCCCATCCTCGGTGTTCTTCCCACCCCGGTGGCTTCTCCTCTACCTAGGCCGGCGGCAGGGCAGCAGCGTGCCTCCCTTATTGTCGCGGCTGCGAGCGGGCAAGGCACCACGGCTGCAGCGGCGAGCCAGCTCCGGTCGACGGTCCTAGTGGTGGGCCTAGGTCCGGTCGTGGTGGGCTCCAGTTTGTGGAGACGCAAAGAGAGGAGAGGAGACCCTTCTTTGCCTTCCGCGTCGGAGGCAACCTAAAATGGGTGCCGTGTTTGCCTAGGCTGTTGGAGGCTGATTTTGGCCGCAAAACACTGTGCAGCATGCATTTTTGGCTATGGGTCACCGGATGGCTATTCTGTTGGAGATAGCCTAAGAAGAACTGAAACGCAGCTCAGACCCAGTGGACTTGAAGAGCAACTGCCACAACTTGCTTGTAAATATCCGGTCCCGGTCAGATATGATGACCTTAGGCATTTCATGAAGACGATAAATCTGATCCATGAATAAATTGGCCACTGTGGCAGCTGTGAATGGATGCTTAAGTGGCACAAAGTGAGAAAACTTGGAAAATTTGTCCACCACTACCCAGAGAGCATTAAAAGAGCCAGAAGGAGGGAGACCCTCAATGAAATCCATGGTGATTACTTCAAATGATGTAGCAGGAATGGGAAGAGGCTGCAGCAGACCTGGGTAGCGGTTTCTGTCAGGCTCAGCCTGGAGGCATGTTGTGCAACTCTGAACAAACGCCCACACATCAGACTTCATCCCAGGCCAAAAGAAGAGCTGCTTGACATGGGCATAAGTAACAGGCACCCCAGAGTGGCCTCCAATCGGGCTAGCGTGGAGGGCCTAGAGAACTTAAGCCTGGACTGATTTGTTGCCGCCAAGCCAAATTCAACCCTTGTAACGAATCACTCCCTGGACGAAGGTATAAGGCGGCCGAGCATTAGGATGTATTGCCAACTGGGACAGTAGAGCCAAAGCAGCAGGGTCCATAGCATAACCATCAACCACTTCCGAAACCCAATCATGCTATACAGCAGAGACGACGGCAAGCACATCAGTATGACTGCGCAGAGACAGAGCATCAGCCGCTACATTTTTAGAGCCTTTCCTATAGACCACCTTATACTGCAACCCGAGGAGACGAGCAAACACTTTCTACTGCCAAGCTGTGTGCAAACGCTGCTCATTGAGATGCACCAAACTGTGGTGGTCTGTATAGATGAAGAACTCAGCTTGTAATAAATAGTGCCTCCAATGGTCGACTGCCATAAGAATTGCCAAGTACTCCTTCTCGTACACTGACAACCCCTGATTCCGAGGGCTCAGGGCCTTGCTGAGAAAAGCAATGGGGTGACCGTTCTGCTGCAGAACCGCACCAACACCAGTGCCTGACGCATCAGTCTCTATGTGGAATGGCTAAGAGAAATCGGGCAACGCCAGAACTGGGGCCGAGCAAAGAGTGTGTTTGAGCAGTTCAAAAGCTTGCTGATGGTCCGCTGTCCATACGAACAATTGGTCCTTCTTGAGTAAATCAGTCAAAGGCTTGGCGATGATGCCAAAATGTTGCACGAATTTTCTGTAATACCCTGCGAGCCCCAAGACTCCCTGCAGAGCCTTGACTGATGACGGAACCGGCCAGTCCATGACGGCTTGGACCTTAGAGGGATCAGTAGAGAGACCATCGCCGCTAATCACATGCCCCAAATAGCGAATGTACTGACAGCAAATGTACACTTAGAAGGTTTCAGCTGCCACTGATTCTTGCACAGCCACTGAAGGACCTGGCGTAAGTGATCAATGTGGTCCTCCAAGGTGGGACTGTATACAAGTAAGTCATCGAAGAAAACGATGACAAACTTCCTCAAGCCGGGAGCCAGAGTGATGTTCATGGTCCCTTGGAAGGTACCCGGAGCGCCAGTAAGGCCAAACACCATGATCGTGAACTCATATTGGCCCAAGTGAGTTTGGAACGCCGTTTTGTGTTCTTCACCAGGCTACAGCGGAATCTGATGCAAACCGGCGAGTAGATCCAATGTAGAGAACCACTTGGCGTTGGCAAGTTCATCCATTAGCTGATCAAAGACGGGCACTAGAAATTTGGATTTCCTGGTCAAGGCGTTGAGGTGGCGGAAATCGACACAAAATCAGTATGACCCATCTTTCTTCTGCACAAGCAACACCGGGGACGAAAAGGGGCTGGAACTAGGGCAGATCAAACCCTGAGAGAGCATCTCTTGGACTTGATGCTCGATCTCATCTTTCAGCTTTGGAGGATACCTATATGGTCTGATAAAAATAGGTTGAGCTCCCGGAATAAGCAGGATCTCATGATTGCACGCCCGAGAGGGGGGAAGGGATGTTAGTGGTCTGAAAACGTCCTCAAACTTCCGAAGCAGACCCTGAATTTCAGATGGCAGATCAGATACATCATCAGGTGTGTCACCCGAAGGGCTAACCACATCAATATGAAGCAGGAGCTGGTCAGGGAGATCCTCAATCAAGCCCTGCAATATCTGGGTTTTGCCTTCATAAGGAAGTGCCAACCATTTCTGAAGTCAGTGAATATGCATGGGGCTAAATGACTCGAGCCAATCCATGCCGATGACAACGTCAAACACCTCGAGGGGCAGGACCTTAAAGTCTGACTGGAAGGTGCACGGACCAACGGACCATGTAACCTGACGAAGAAGTTGTGTGCATTGGAGAATTCCCCCTCCTGCAATCTGAACTGCAGCAGACATAGGCACAGAAGAAACTGCAGGCAACCGTGGCACTAGAGCTGAATTAATGAAAGATGATGAGCTGCCCGAATCAACAAGTATTTGCACCAGAATACCAGCAATCGAGCCCATCAAGCGAACTGTCCACGTAGCAGGGGAACCAGAGATAGCTGCTTTAGAGATCGCCAGACAGACCTGCTCAGTGACTTCAGTGGTGTCAGGCTCCTCCTTGGTTTCTTCCTCATCCAAACAGAAAATCCCAGAATGCTTTACAGCGAAGGACCTCCGGAGCGCACTGATGATCTTTGCTCCATTTGGCATTGCATTTATAATAGAGACCCAAAGCCCAGCGATAAGACTTGATCGCCGGCAACTTGGAGTGAGTCGGCGTAGCTCTAGGTGGAGAGGTCTTGTCTGCACGCACCACCGATGGAGTGGAAGGAGTCACACGAACAGCGGTGGAAGACTTAAGCGACGGAGACCAATCACCACTACGGTGTGCTCGGGGCGGGGGCACCAGGTTTGCCTCCTCCTGCAACATAGCAAGAGTGCAAGCACTATCCAAATCGGGAGGCCTCAACACAAGCACAATAGCTTTGATGTCAGGGCGGAGACCATCGATAAACCTCATGGTGAAGTACATGGGATCGGTATTAGAAGAATAAGCCGCCAGCTGGTCGACTAATTCTGTGAATTGGGCAATGTAATTGGCCACCAACGAGGTTTGTTTGACATGGAACAGTTGGCGAATGAGGAGCTCTTTTTTATCACGGTCGAAATGATCGTGGAGGAGGCGACAGAAACCCGGCCAATCAGAGAAATCAAGGGTGGACTCAATGGATTGGAACCAATGGGCTGGTGCTTTGTCGAGATGTTGCTTTGCGACGCGGATCCAGATGGTACTAGGGACACTACACATGTCAAAGTAATCCTCACACAATGAACACCACAGGCGAGGATTGTCCCCATTGAATCGAGGGAAGGAAAGCTTGGGAAGGCGACCTGTGTGCTGTGGAGCGGTGGGTTGAGCGGCAACGAGTGGGTCAGGGGGATGGTGATGCTGAGGAGCTATGGGACGGGGCGGAGGGTGGATGAGCGGAGGTGGTGGGGCTGACTGTCTGGTGGTCGGCAAGGGAGGAGGAGGTGGTTTGGGGTGAAGGAAATTGTACTAAGCAGTAGGAGGAGGTGTGGGAGGACATGTACCCTTGGCCGGGATGTGTGTCCAGGTCGTGATGACCCCAGATCCAACATCCCATGTAGTCGATTCGACGTAGTGCCTATCGGGCGGTTTGGCGTTGAGGCCAGCAGCGGCCTGCACGGCCGTCGTTGGTGACGCCGCGTAGATGATGGGGTGGTGCGACATTGCGTCGAACACCTGGCGGTCGAGGGGGTTGGTGAACTTCTGAACCTCCAACTTGATATCGTCCAGAATGCCCTCCGTGTCAAGGTGCCGTGCGAGGAGGTCCATCATTGCCTTCTCGAGAGTGGTGACGCGGGCGTCGCGCCGGTCCTTAGCGTCCACGAGGCGGCCGACCTCTAGGTCCGCAATACACTGGGCATAGTAGGCGTCGTGGTCGACGTAGTTGGCCTCCAAGGACAACAGCCGCTGCTCGATGGTCATGGCGATGGGGTCGACGCGGATCGACTCTGGCCCGGCGATGCGCTGTTCGAGCACGGTTGTGGCAGCCGCCATCTCATTAAAGCGAGAGTCAATGGCGGCGGCGAGGTCGGCGAACTCGCGGTCCCGATTGAAAGCCCTAGTTTGGTTTTGGATAATTGATGAAACCTAAGCACTAACCTTTGTCATGAGGTATGATATGAGCTAGGTTGGTGCAATCCAAGTGAGGAGCATGGTGGCACTCAAATGGTGATGTTGATCACATGAAATGATGAGATGGCCACATGTGATGATGATCAAGTGCTCAACTTGGAAAAGAAGAAAGAGAAAAACAAAACCCTATGGAGATCAAGACAAAGGTATAATTAGGGATTTTGTTTTAGTGATCAAGACACTATAGAGAGTGTGATCACATTTAGAATAGATGGTCATACCATTAAGAGGGGTTCTTAACTAGACAATTCGGTCATCTAGTGCCACTAGGTGTTGGACGTCATGCATTGCATTTAGGCCTAGTGCACATCAGAGAGCAAGCAAAAATATTTATGGAAAATGTTTTGAGAAATGCTAACTTAGCTCTAACATGTTTTTGAGAAAACACTTTGAGAGTTAGCATCGCTTGCAAAGTAGTGTTAGACTGCTTGTGGATCAAATCGAGAATCGAAAACGCATCTAACAGAGGTTTTTTGCCTCGGGTGGTCACCACCATGGGCGCGACGGTGCAACGCCCTGGCCTATCCAGTGACCGGCTAGCCATGGTCAAGAGCAGCAACTTTGGGGTGGTCATCGGACACGGCGGTGTGCACCACCGTGTGCGTGACGGTGCACCGTCGGTGGCAGTCCGGTGCCGCTATCGCTTTTTAACTGAGGCTGGGACTTGCTGGAGTTAGGGCTAAAAGGGCAACGCCCTGGTCACCACCATGGGGTGGCGGTGCACCACCCTGATGAAAGCTCTAGTTTGGTTTTGATGATTGATGAAACCCTAAGTGCTAACCTAGTTTATCAAGTGATCATGAGATAGGTAGCACATTCCAAGTGGTGAAGCAAATAAAGATCATGACATGATGATGGTGATTCCATGGAGATGATCAAGTGCTTGGACTTGAAAAGAAGAAAGAGAAAAACAAAAGGCTCAAGGCAAAGGTATAAGTTGTAGGAGCTATTTTGTTTCGGTGATCAAGACACTTAACGAGTGTGATCACATTTAGGATCGATAGCCGTACTATTAAGAGGGGTAAAACTCGTATCGAAATGCGGTTATCAAAGTGCCACTAGATGCTCTAACTCATTGCATATGCATTTAGGATCTAGTGGAGTGCTAACACCCTATAAAACATTTGTGAAAATATGCTAACACATGTGCACAAGGTGATACACTTGGTGGTTGGCATATTTGAGCAAGGGTTAGAAACTTCACCGGTGGAGTGTCCGCTCATAGAGTGCGGACAGTCCAACGGTGCCACCGGCGCTCTCTATAGAAAATACGGAGGTCACTGTAAGTGACCGGACGCTGGTCTCGGTAGGACCAGCGCGTTCGGTCAGTAGAAGCAGTGAAGATGCTGGCATCGGTCTTTGATCGGACGCTGGGTGAGTCCGGTCAAGGGTGACCAAACGTGTCCAATCGTGATTTTTCACTTCTAGATGCTTACTGGAAATGACCGAACACTGAGGTCCTGTGTCTGGTCACTTCGAAGCAGCGTGTCCAGTCATAACTTAAATGTACTGATGACCATTGAGATTGGGTGATTAGGGTTTGAAGCAGGGGACACATGGCACATATCGCACGACCAGATGCTGGGGTCTAGTGTCTAGTCAATCTGACCAGCGAGTCCGGTCACCCCGCTTTTCAGTGGACTAAGGAGCCAACAACTCTATTTTGTGGAGGCTTCTATTTAAGCCCCATGGCTGGCTTAAGCTCACTCCTCTTGGACATTTGCATTGATATAGCAACCTTGTGAGCTTAGACAAAGCCCTCCCATTCATCTCCTTCATTGGTTCATCATCTTTGTGAGATTGGGAGAGAATCCAAGTGCATTGCTTGAGTGATTGTATTTAGAGGCACTTGATATTCATGTTTTGTTACAGGATTCACTTGTTTCTCTTGGTGGTTGCCGCCACCTAGATGGCTTGGAGCAGCGAGGATCATCGAGCGGAGGTTGGTGATTATCTCCGGCTCCAATCATGGTAATTGTGAGGGGTCTTGTGCCTTCCCCAATGGAGCACCGAAAGGTAACTCTAGTGGATTGCTCGTGTCATTGAGTTACCTCACTTGTGGGTAGGTTCTTGCGGTGTCCAATTGTGTGGACGAGGTTCGTGCAACACCTCTTAGCCATTGAACCACCAAGTGTTGGTCGACATAACAGGAACTAGCATGCCAGCAAGCACATGAACCTTAGGAGAAAAATTGGTTGTCTCTTGCACTTTGGTATTTTCCTGGTGATTGGTTTAGTATTCATCTTGTGATTGGTTCACTCCTTTACACGGTGGTATAATCACCCTACTCATACATTTATATTCTTGCAAACTAGTTGTAGCAAGCTCTTTGTGTGTCTAGAGATCATAGCAACTAGAATTGTTGGATAGGTGGCTTGCAACCCTTGTAGAGCTAGAGCAAGTTTGCATTTTGCTATTTGTTATACTAATCAAATTGCTCTAGTTGATTTGTATATTTCTAAATAGGCTATACACCCCCCCTCTAGCTATATTAGGACCTTTCACCTGGTCATCATTGTGGGGCGGTAGTGCACCGCCCTAATTATCCAAAGAGCAGGGTTTTCGAGGGCTCGGCTAGGGTGGCACCGCCACACCCTATCTGGTGCTACCATCACCCTGTCCAGTGACCAACTAGCCATTGGTCGACCATTGGAATTCTACCATTGGGGGCACCATCACCCCTTGTACGGTGACCGCATCGCCCTGTTCGGTGCCCTCGTAGAAACAACTCCAAAGGGGTAATGGCTCTATTTACTTGTATGGCTATAAATAGAGGGTGTGGCCGGCCATGGCCACTCTCTTGGCACCTCATACACTTATGCACACCCTTTGGAAGCTGAGCAACACACTCCACTCACTTGTTCACTTGATTTCATCATCTTGAGTGAGATTGGAGAGCCTCTACTGCATTGCATTGAGTTGCATCATCTTGTGGCACTAGTTGGGTGATTTGGGCTGGTTGTGAGCTTGTTACTCTTAGTGTTTGTTGACACCTAGATGGCCCAGTGATTGGAGGATCATTGAGCGGAGTTGGTGATTGTCTCTAGCCTCGATCGGTTGCTTGTGAGGGGTCTTGTGCCTTCCCCGACAGAGCACCAAAGGCAACTCTAGTAAATTGCTCATGTCATTGAGTTACCTCACTTGTGGGTAGGTTCTTGTGGTGCCTCTTGTGGTGGGCTAGGTGTGTGATATCTATTAGCCACCGAACCACCAAATATTGGTCGACACAATGGGGACTAGCGTGCCGACAAGCACATGAACCTCGGAAGAAAAATTGGTTGTCTCTTGCCCATTGGTATTCTCCCAGTGATTGAATTGGTATTCATCTTGTGATTGGTTCACTCCTCTATATGGTGATATAATCACCCTACTCACTTATTTACATTTCCATAAACTAGTTGTAGCAAGCTCTTTAGTGTAGCTAGAATTAAGAGCTTTCTTTCTAGCTTAAATTCATCTAGTAGAGCTCTTTAGTGTAGCAAGTTTGAGAACTTTTAGTGAGTAACAACATAGCCTCTTGTGTGCCTAGTGATTATAGCAACTAGAATAATTAGATAGGTGGCTTGCAACCCTTGTAGAGCTAGAGCAAGTTTGCATTTTGCTATTTGTCACACTAATCAAATTGCTCTAGTGATCTTATAAAATTTTAAATAGGCTATTCACCCCCTCTAGTCATATTATGACCTTTCAAGTGGTATCAGAGTCGTGGTCACCGTTTGATTGAAGGCTTAACAACCTCGGTGTCAAATTATGGCTCAAGTTATGTTCAACCATGTGGGGCAAACCACTGTTCTTTGATGGCACATGCTATAATTATTGAAAGAGAAAAATAAAGATGTATCTTGATTCAATCAATGATCAAGTGTGGGTGTGACCGAGAGTGACTATGTAATTCTTGATCTAGACAATCTCAGCAACACCGACAAGGCCAACAAGCAATGCAATATAATGGCTCTCAACACCATCTATAATGCCATTAATTCCAAGGTGTTTGAGCAAATCAAGGATTGTAAGAGAGCTAGTGAAGTGTGGAAGAGGTTAGAGGAGACCTATGAGGGCACACCGGCGGTGAAAAGTGCCAAGTTATATATCCTTAAGGATAAGTTGACAAGCTTCAAGATGAAGGATGATAAGAGCATTCTGGAGATGTTTCATAGATTGCAAATAATTGGCAATGACTTGAAGGCTTTGGAAGAGAAGATCAATGATGATGATGTCTCTCATTGGTTCTTGATGTGCTTACCTCCTAGATTTGAGACATTGAGATTGATCATCATTAGAGGAGGATTGAAGCAACTCAACCCTAACCAAGTACTAGATGATGTCATGACACAAGACACATACCGTATGGAAAGGAAGGGGGTTGATAAGGATGACAAGAAGGAAGATGGAGACAAAAAGAAGAAAAGTGTAGCATTCAAGGCTAGCTCATCATCCAAGGACAAGGGTAAGTCTAAGAAAGAGGAATCAATTGATGATGAAGATGCTAGTGACATTGATGATGAAGCCATGGCTCTCTTTGTGCGCAAGTTTGGAAGATTCATGAAGAAGAAGGGCTATGGTTCAAGAAAGAGAAGAGACAACAACAAGAGCAAAGATTATATGAGAAGATGCTATAATTGCAAGAGCCCTGATCATATTGTAGTGGATTGTCTCTACAATAGTGACAATGATGAGGATGAGAAGAAGAAGCTTAAGAAGGAGTAGAAAGAAAAGAAAGAAAAGAAGGAAAAGAAGATGAACTTCCAAAAGAAGAAGAAGGGTGGAGGCTATGTGATCACTTAGGATAGTGATGTCTCTTTGGATAGTGATGACTCTAATGATGATGGCAAGAAATCTATCAAAAAAGCACTAGCAAGCATCGTCATCAACAACAAGCCTTTCATCTTTGACACTCCATCGACATGCCTTATGGCAAAGCCTACTAAGGTAAAATATGATGTGAGTGATGATGATTGTGAAAGTGATGATTGTAGGAGTGATGAGGAGGAGGAGTACACCAAGGAGGAGCTCATGGACATGTGTGAGCAAGTGCACACTTGCTTTGAGATGAAGAGAAAGGAGTGCAAAGAATTGCGCAAGAAGATCAAATCTCTTGAGCAATTCTTTGATGAGCTCAATGCCTCTCATGAGAGTCTAAGGGAAAACCATGAGATGCTTGGCAAAGCTCACTCTAAGTTTGAAAAGACTCACTCCTCTCTCATCAAGCAAGTCAAGGAGGAAGAAGCCAAGAAGGAGCAAGTGATTGTGTCATGTGATGTGGGACTAACATGTGATATTCTTGATGAATTTTTTATAAACCAATTATTGTTACACCCACTAACCCCTCTTGTAGCACCACCACTACTACTTCACCTTTGAGTGATGGTTTCACTTTGTGATGCCTCACTAATGGTGGAAAATGAGACCTTCAAGAAGGAGGTGAATGAGCTCACTCATGCCT
The DNA here is from genome assembly GCF_019320115.1 of Miscanthus floridulus. Classification (NCBI taxonomy): domain Eukaryota; kingdom Viridiplantae; phylum Streptophyta; class Magnoliopsida; order Poales; family Poaceae; genus Miscanthus; species Miscanthus floridulus. The sequence goes on along the minus strand of NC_089581.1, from coordinate 9,962,014 downwards.
TAGGCAATGCCTATGGTGAAGATGATCGCTTGTTAAAGTGCTTGAGTAGCCAAAGGTTTTCTCTTAACAAAGAGACATTAGGCTATAGCCCCAAGAAAAGCAAGGTGATCTTTATCACTCCCAAAGCTAGCTTTATAAAGAATAATGGTCGGTTTTACAATAGATGCAAGCAAGTAGGGCACTTAGAGCAATCTTGCATAACTAACAAGAACAAGCAACCTAATGTATCCTCAATTATATTTGATTCTTGTTATATGCTTGTTAAGGGTGCCAATGGTGTGAAGGCTAAGTTTATTGGTACACCAATTATGGGCCCAAAGAAGAATGTCATTTGGGTACCAAAGACCTTGGTAACTAACCTTCAAAGACCCAAGTAAGTTTAGGTACCTAAAAAGAATTAATCTTCTTTTGTAGGTCAATTACAAAGCTAGAGAAAGGCATTGGGTGCTTTATAGTAGGTGCACACAACACATGACCGATGATTCAAGAATGTTCAATTCAATCAATGAAAATGATAGCAATGGGATTGATAGTATCACATTTAGTGATAATGGCAAAGACAAGGTCAAAGGGCTTGGTAAGATTGCAATATCCAATGATTTGAGCATTTCCAATGTGCTACTAGTAGAGAGCTTGAACTTCAACCTATTGTCGGTAGCTCAATTGTGTGATTTTAGTTTCAAGTGTATATTTGGAGTTGATGATGTAGAGATCATAAGTGTAGATGACTCTAACTTAATATTCAAAGGTTTTAGATATGAGAATCTATACTTGGTTGATTTCAATGTTAGAAAAGCTCAATTGTCAACATGTTTGCTCACTAAGACTAGCATGGGTTGGTTATGTCATAGAAGGCTTGGTCATGTTAGTATGAAACAATTAAATAAGTTGATTAAGCATGATCTAGTTAGAGGCTTGAAAGATATCACATTTGAGAAGGTTAAGCTTTGTAGTGAATGTCAAGTCAGAAAACAAGTGGCCAACACACATCCTAAAAAGAGCATGATGAGCACATCCAAAGCATTTGAGTTATTGCACATGGACTTGTTTGGACTAACCACATATACTAGTATTGGTGGAAATAAATATAGATTTGTGATTGTGGATGATTTCACTAGATATACATGAATGTTCTTTCTTGTCGACAAGAGTGATATGTTTGCAACCTTCAAGACATTCATCAAGAGAATTCACAATGAGTTTGAGACCACCATAAAGAAAGTGAGAAGTGACAATGGAAGTGAGTTCAAGAACACAAGAGTTGATGATTTGTGTGATGAATTTGGGATTAGGCATCAATTTTTGGCTAAATACACACATCAATCAAATGGCCTAGTTGAGAGGAAGAATAGAACCTAGATTGACATGGCAAGATCAATGTTGAGTGAGTACAATGTGACTCATTCATTTTGGGCTAAAGCAATCAACATGGCTTGCTACTATAGCAACCGACTCTATTGTCACCCCATGATAGAGAAGACACCTTATGAGCTCTTGAATAGAAGAAACCCCAATATTGCATACTTTCGGATTTTGGTTGCAAATGCTATATATTGAAGAAAGGCACAAGATTGAGCAAGTTTGAGAAAAAATGTGATAAATGTTTTTTGCTTGGTTACTCCACTACTAGTAGGCTTATAGAGTTTAGAATTTGGCTAGTGGTACTCTTGAGGAGGTTTATGATGTGGAATTTGATGAAACCAATGGTTCCTAAGAGGAAGATGAGAATCTAAATGATGTGAGAGGCACTCAACTAGTCAATGCAATGAATAACATAGACATTAGTGATATAAGGCCTAGAGAGATGATTATGTTGAAGATGACAAGAATCAAGTGCTCTCTAACTCAAATGTGCAAGCTAGTGGTTCTTATGATCAAAAGCAAGCAAGTGCAAGTGATGACAACGTGCAAGATCAACAACAGGTGGCTAGTTCATCATCTCAACCAAATGATTAATCAAATGCAAGTAATCAAGTGCAAGTGCTCTAACCAACCAATATTGCAAGAGATCATCCATTGGATTCTATCATTGGTGATATCTCTAGAGGTGTGCAAACAAGATCAAGATTGGCATCATTTTGTGAACACTTCTTATTTATGTCATCCATTGAACCTAAAAAGATAGATAAATCTTTGAAGGATATTGATTGGGTGAATGCTATGCATTAAGAGCTTAACAACTTCACAAGAAATAAAATATGGGAGTTAGTTGAGGGGCCTAAAGATCATAATGTGATTGGAACTAAATGGGTCTTTCGCAACAAACAAGATCAAAATGGGATAGTTGTAAGGAACAAAGCAAGATTAGTGGCTCAAGGTTACGCTTAAGTTAAGGTCTTGACTTTGGAGAAACTTATGCCCTGGTTATAAGATTGGAAGCAATTAAGATTTTGTTAGCCTATGCTTGTGCCCATAACATCAAAGTGTACCAAATGTATGTGAAGAGTGTATTTCTAAATAGGTACATCAATGAGCTTATGTATATTGAGCAACCTCCTGATTTTGAAAATGAGAAAAAAAACCCAACCATGTCTATAAGTTGAGAAAGGCTTTGTATGGTTTGAAGCAGGCACCAAGAGTATGGTATGAGAGATTGAGAGATTTCCTACTCTCTAAGGGATTCAAGATGGGAAAGGTTGACACCACTCTCTTCACCAAGAAGCTAGACAATGACTTGTTTGTGTTGCAAATCTATGTTGATGATATCACATTTGGATCAACCAATCAAGATTTTTATGAGGAGTTTGGAAAGATGATGGTAAGTGAGTTTGAAATGTCCATGATTGGAGAGCTAAGTTACTTCCTTGGTCTTCAAATCAAGTAAATGAAGAATGGCACATTTGTGAGTCAAGGCAAGTACATCAAAGACATGCTCAAGAAGTTTGAAATGGATGATGCTAAAGCAATTAGTACAACAATAAGGATAAATGGAAACTTGGATAGTGATGCTAGTGGCAACATGGTGGATCAAAAGAAGTATCGGTTTATGATTGGAAGCCTACTATATGTGACCACATCAAGACCGGATGTAATGTTTAGTGTATGCATGCGTGCTAGATTTCAAGCCTCGCCAAGAGAGAGTCATTTGAAGGCAACAAAGAGAATATTGAGGTACTTGAAGCATACACAAAATATTAGATTGTGGTATCCCAAAGGAGCAAGATTTGAGTTGATTGGATATTTGAACTCCGATTATGCGGGGTGCAAAGTTAAGAGAAAGCACATCGGGCACATGTCAACTATTGGAAAGATCACTTGTATCTTGGTCATCAAAGAAACAAAATAGTGTAGCACTTTCAACCGTCGAAGCGGAGTATATTTCAGCGGATAGTTGTTGTGCACAATTATTATGAATGAACGCTACTTTGTGTGATTTTGGAATCAAGTTCAAGCAAGTGCCATTGCTATGTGACAATGAAAGTGCAATCAAGCTCACCAATAATCTGGTTCAACATGCAAGAACAAAGCATATTGATATCCACCACCATTTCATAAGAGATCACCAACAAAAAGGGGATATTTGCATTAAGGGTGTGGGCACCGATGATCAACTTGCCGATATTTTCACCAAGCCACTTGATGAGAAGAGGTTTTGCAAGCTAAGGAATGAACTAAACATACTTGACTTCTCAAATATGTGTTGATGCACCCCATTATATGACATGCCTCTCCTTCAAGCAAAAGCAAGGTAAAGTTGATTGACATGTCATTCGTCTATTGCTAAGGACTTATTTAGTGCATCTAGTCATTCCTCACATGTCTTAGGCTCATTCATGAAAATCAAATGAATTTGATGCTTGTATGGTCCACTATTGCTTGTATTCTTGAAATGATCTAGTGGTAGCATATGACATGTTTGTGGGCTTGTGAACCTAGTATTTAATCTAGAAAATGAGCTATAAGTGTTTAACTCAACATGGTGCATGATAACCCTGATTTGGAGGTGTGAAAAAGTTTACCCTTAGATCAAAACCGAGTTAAATATCTTTTGCAAGTGAACTAGATTAAACCAAATTGAAAAAATGATCCTCACTTCACATGATTTTACCCTAACCTATCTAAAATTTGAGCTCACCTTTTATGCTAATTGTTAACAAAGTGGGAGAGAAATTCACAAAGATAGTAAATATAGGGGGAGCAAACAAATGAAATGATATTGTAAGGGGATCAATTAAAATTCAAAGCACACAAGTAGGGGGGGCAAGCTCATAAACTTGTATGTTGCATTTGTATGTGCATTTACATATGTTTGCTTGCCTGGCACACATTTTAAATTCTATATCCATGCTTATGTGGTGTATGCTAGCTCATAAAAAATGATTGATGAAATGAAAACTAGCATGCATAGGAAGAGTAACTAGACTTGTGCTTATCATGTAAAAACTAGACCCTTTCATATAATGTTGATCTCATGGGCTTTTCTAGTTTTTGTGAATGTCTAGTTACTAATGGTGCTAAGGATGGTGTATATTGGTAACTCTGATTGGTATCACGCCTCAAAGGTCCATTCTTTACACCTTAGCATCATTTGGTAGCTATTTCTCTCCCAAACCTCTAATCCATGCATATGTGCAAGCTTTCAAATTCAAACTTTTAGCACATATGAGGGGAAGCTAATACTACAAATTTTGGATTTATGAAACTTGTCCATAATCTTTACACATGGTAATATGCTTAGGCAAGCAACATAAATCCAAGAAGATTTCATTAAATATCTTTGTAAATAGGTTGTCATCAATTTCCAAAAAGGGAGAGATTGAAAGCCCTAGTTTGGTTTTGGATAATGGATGAAACCTAAGCACTAACCTTTGTCACGAGTGATGATATGAGCTAGGTTGGTGCAATCCAAGTGAGGAGCATGGTGGCACTCAAATGGTGATGTTGATCACATGAAATGATGAGATGGCCACTTGTGATGATGATTTTGTTTTAATGATCAAGACACTATAGAGAGTGTGATCACATTTAGGATAGATGGTCGTACTATTAAGAGGGGTTCTTAACTAGACAATTTGGTCATCTAGTGCCACTAGGTGTTGGACTTCATGCATTGCATTTAGGCCTAGTGCACATCAGAGAGCAAGCAAAAATATTTATGAAAAATGTTTTGAGAAATGCTAACTTGGCTCTAACATATTTTTGAGAAAACACTTTGAGAGTTAGCATCGCTTGTAAAGTAGTGTTAGACTGCTTGTGGGTCGAATCGAGAATAAAAAACACAGCTAATAGAGGTTTTGACCTCAGGGTGGTCACCGCCATGGGTGTGGCGGTGCACCGCCCTAGCTTGTATGGTGATCGGCTAGCCATGGCTAAGAGTAGCAACTTTGGGGTGGTCAATGGACACGGCGGTGTGCACCGCCATGTGCATGATGGTGCACCATCGGTGGCTGTCCGGTGCCACCACTGTTTTTTAACCAAGGATGGAGCTTGCTAGAGTTAGGGCCAAAAGGGCACCGCCCTAGTGTTGGTATTTATTAACTTGTCACTTGTTTAGTAGCCACATATTACAAACCTATTTCTCATAACATTACTTTACTAGGTTGTTATCCCTAGTGATGATGCCAGAGATGCTTGATGGTACTACATAGCTCTACTACATAGCTCAAAGGGAAATCCACAGATTCAAAGTATAACGTGATAGTCTCAGGTGATCATCCAATCACATTATCAAATAACAGTCAATATCACAGTCATACATTGAATACCTGTCTTAAATAGAGTACAAACAATAAGGTTTACTCATTATTACATCACCACTTAGCGGAATCACTCAGAGCATACAGCATCTAGAATAGCATCAAGTAGAAAGGCAGTGGACATCGACTCCATCTTCTCAACCAAACTTGAGCATAGGAACAAGATCTCTAATCCTCCTAACCGTCTCCCTGGTAGTCGTACTCAGGCTCAGAACCTATCAAGCAATTATCATTATGATTTGTACTAGCCACTGGCTCCCACCCTATGCTTTGTGATAGTGGAATGCAAGGGTAAAGCAAAAGACATATTTGTGGCTGTAGTTTCCTATGTGAGTATGTCAAGTTTTAATAATAATTCATCAAGTTTTAACCCATCTCATCCACATGTTCTCTCATCCCATCACACACATCTCACCACTCTCACACTCTCTAGGCAACAAGGATGACTCCCGCTCGTACCTTGCCTCATCAGCTAAAGACGGAAACCAACACAAGACCCTAGGGGGAGAGAAGAAAGGACTCCACTCACTAATCAAGGGAAGCGTAGGTCATAGGAATGTCTATATCCGAGGATGCAACTATACGTATAGATCGATCAACTCTGTAGAGTGTGTACACCTAGAACCATAAGATCACCATCATCGGTGGTGCCCCACCTAGGCTGATACCAACTGCCTCCCAACTGGCATGGTGCCACCCTACCACTCAGCCTTGGGCCACCCCAGAGTCCACCGGCATGCTAAGACTGTGAGACATAGTACTAGGCCCCAAAGGTCACTATGCTATCTTAGGAAGGTGTGGGTCATACGCTCGTACCTCCCTACACTATCCGCTTCTAACCTAGTAGTAGTGGCACCATCCTAGTTGGTCGGGTAACCATCCCCCGCCCATTTAGGAGCGAGTGGTGTGTACATAGGGTCCTATAATCCGATTCTCTTTACAAACCAATCCTTAGAGGGACCAGACAGGATATCTTCTCAACAGGGGATAACCAACACTCCATGCCTCAATGGCACCTCCATCCTAGGGTTTCATCCCACAAAGATACTCCACCCCTAGGATCTCCTTATCTCACATGCACTCGCCATATGTACCACTCGTAGGGGATGCCCAGGTCACACCCCCTGGCAAGACTCATCCAATGACTCATCGTAAGATCCTACCCGATTGACTCAACCCTCACCACACACCCAAAACACACGCCAAAATCTCCCTACTTGTAACATTACCGACACCCAATGCCTTAACCACTCACATACAATCCTCCACCAAGCATCAAATCATAGATATAATGCATAGTAGTAGTAGCAAGTAAGAAAGCGAGCATCCAGCCTAACAGCAGGTGTGCAGGGGTATAGGTCACGACAAGGTAATGGCTTACATGCAATTCTACCATGTAACCTATCATATATCATTTGCATAAAAGTAAAGCACAAGCATCTACATTGTAGCATATCTAATAGGATTCTATGAGGTTGGGTGGAACGTGGCACCTAGCAGGTCATCTCCAAGCTCCTTAGTGCAGTCGGGGTCGTGCTTCTTAGACTGTGGCTCCTCTAGGTCTGTCAAACGAGATATATAGCCATGATAAGCGACTCCTATAGATGATCACAAAGAATCAATAGAAATTCAAAAGATTCAAATGCACTCAAACACAAGCCTACGACGTAGAGCTCATTTTTTGAAAAATTTGGGTACTAGTTTCATATTTTTCTAAGGTCATATGAATTTTCTAAGTTTAAATCATTTTCTAAAAAAGAAAAAGAATTGGATTAACCAGAGGTTGACACGTGGCAGATTGTGATTGGCTGAGGCGATAGAGTCACTGATAGGTGGGCCTAGTCAACGGTCAATGTTAACTGGCCCCTATCTGGGCTCAACAGGCCAGGTTGGGCTAGTCTGGGCTAAGCTAGGCCTGGACACGTGGCAATCAGCCAAGCTAGCCACGTGGCATGTGTGGGCCTCTACTAGGCTCGGTCCATGGGGTCAACTCACAGTGGGCGTGAGCTGGTGCACCATGGACCATAGGCTAGTCCATGGTGGACCAGGTTCACTCACCCCTCTCTCCCCTTGGCTCATGGTGGAACGTGCCCATGACGCTGCTGCTTCCTCCTCCTCCCTCCTTCTCTCTCATGGTGATGCTTCCACCAACGACAAGCTCGCTCGATCGAGCGATATGATGGCCTAGTAGGGCAACCAGGGGGCATCCACATCATTGTGGCTCTGAGTCGAATCCACCAAGGGGCTAAAAAGGGGCGGCTTGGGGTTCTAAGTGACCGGCAATGGTGGCCTAGCGGCTCATAGTGGCGCGAGGATGGCAGTGAAGGCGTCTAAGGCTTGGCACAACTCTAGGGAGGGTCCTTCCACTTCTTGGTGCTCTAGTGAGCATGGTTAGGGCACTAGGCATGGCTCTTAGGGCTTAGGCTAGGCTAGCCACGGTGATAGTAGCTCAGCGGCGATGGTGGGCTGTGGCGAGAACTCTAGGGTCTCTAACAGAGCCAAAGGTGGCTCTTTTCCTTCAATTGGGGTCACCAGAGAGCCAAAGGGCTCGCCAGCGGTGACCAACGGGCACGACCTAGTTTGCTCTACAGCGAGGGCACACGGCAGAACTTTAGCGAGCATGCAGCCTTGATAGACCAAGGCAAGGCGAGGGCTTTGCCTTCAACTAACAAGACGGCAGGGTGCATGGGGTCACGGTGAACATCAATGGCCCCTCCTCGTGATGCAAGGTAGCCGAGATCATCAAGAACGTCTTTGACATGGTGGTGCTCTGACTTGTAGCTACGCTAGTGAGGCGGTCATGGGCTATGGCATCTAGGCCCTCTACGGCCAAAAGATGGGTGCTTTGGGGCTACTCATCAAGGCAAGTCCACCCGTGGTGGTTTAGGGACCACTACTGGCCTGGTACGGCCAGAACATGGTGGCAGCATGGGTGGCCTCAGCCATGGCAATCGTGTGGTGCGTGGCGAGGGCACACCAGCGTTCCTAAGCACCTAAGGCTCAGCAAGGCTAGGTTCTTGGCCATGTATGTGCTCCGACATGTGTGGTGTGGTGCAGAGCCTAAAGGCTTAGCCTTTGCCTGTCCTAGGTGGAGAGAACACGGTGGTGATCATGGTGAACACATGACGGTGGATAGGAGGGGGTCAAGGCTCACCGTCTGGCGTGGGGGTGTAGGGTTGTGGTGCGGTGATGAGGCGGGGCTATGGTGAGGTGGTGTAGTGTCGTGCCGAGCAACTACACTAATGTAGCTAATTGGGGTGGTGTCTCTAGCTCTACCAGTGACTCCATGGCGGCGATTAGCTCCGACGACGCTTCTCCCCCATTCCTTCTTCTCCTCCCTTCTCCTCTTCTTTTCTTGCTTGGTGTGGCTGGTGAAACCACTAGTGGTAGCAGGGTGGATAGCAGAGGGGCTAGGGCACTAGGGAGGAGGGTTTTATACCTCGAGCTCACCCATGGCGGGCGGTGGATGATGGGGAAGGGCAGAAGGGGTATGTGTAGGGCCCATACGGCCTCTAGGCTAGGGTTTTAGGAGTGTGGGGTGATCGTGCGGGCGCTGGCACTCCCAATTTGAGCGGTGTCTGGTAAAAAGGGGGCCATGGTGGCATCATGGTACGGGGCCATGATGGCGGCCGTCAGCAGCAGCATGTGCATGGTTGGGGGATGGGTCTAGGGTGCCACAGATCATGGACGTGGTGTCCATCCACACATCGGTGCCCAATGGCCTGAGAACGGGCGGTGAGGATGCGAGGTGGAGCCTCAGATGCCTGCTCTGGCGAGATGCTCTGCTCGGCGCCTTGCGTCAGGAAAAGCAGAGGATGGGAAGAGCGAGGGGGATGACAAGGGGGTCCCACAGGGCCCACCTGTCGGTCACCCAGTGAGAGGGGGAGTAGGGTCACGGCGGCGGGAGTTGGGCCACTACTGGGCTAGCTAGGCCATGTGTGCGCGGGTGTATGCGCGGGGAGAGCTGGACCGCGAAGCTAGGCTAGCTCAGGCGGCTTGGGTTGCTTGGGCTGCTTTGGCCTTTCCAATTTCCTTCCTTTTCTAAATCATTTTCTATTTCTATTTCCCATTTCTATTTACACCTTGGTCACCTATGCATGTATATATGTGTTGCCAACATATATACATCCTAGTGGGGTCCTCTAGGGGTCATCTAGGGTCCTAAGGTCCAAGCCAAGGGTTGGCAACTCACACAATAAGTTATTTTATAAAGGTTGATTTTATTTTATTTCATCACATAAAATCATGAAGAAGCAACTCACAAGTTGAATTAAATGCAAAATGCTCAACCATGCTAACTTGGGTTCTACTTGTGCAACTACAAGAGTGGTTTCCTAGTATGCACACTCACCATGCATGGGTTTTGTTAGAAAAAAAATTTAAGTTTAGAATTTTGGGTTATTGAAAAAACCTGGGTTGTTACTAGTAGTGCATATTTAGGTGGTGTGTACGTGATCTTGATTTTAAGAGCATGACAAACCTCTCATAAGGGTCAACAGAACTTGACTAAACTCAATGCAATGCAAGCAGCATATATGAGTGGAAAATTTTCTAATCTAAATATCATATATGGCTCTTGTAAGAATTCAAGCTTTGTCATACAAGAGCTCATCATGTAAGATTTTTTTATGTTTTTTAAAAGATAAATCTCCAGAACTTTAGTGTCACTTGGAATAAGATAAACAGCAGCTCAGACCTTCTCATATCATACCCGTCAATTACTAGACTTAGATCAAGCATATGCTACCCACAAGTTTCAAGTTTAGAGTAAATTCTTATATCAAAACAGTCGTATCCAAAACTCGGGAGAATTCAAGGCTGAAAACTAGGTACTTGAAAGGAATTACGATGGAGCAACTATTCATCATTTCTATTGCGAGAGATTATCCTCAAAATTTATTTATTTTATTTAGCTCTTAAAAATCAAACTTAACACACCTTTTATTTTGTTTTCAAAATTTTAAGATTATAACACCCTAAAATTTGCTTATCTTGAAATAGAGCTAAAATGATTTAATTTTGTATTTTTATGCTCATAAAAACATGAGAAAATAATAAATTTTCATTAGATTAAAATTTATCTTAAGGTAGAAACGTGTTTGTTACATTCAATATTGGTTGCACCTTGTGTTTCAATGTGCAAAATGTGTGTGTTTTTAAATATGTTTAGAAGACGAATATCTATCTCTATGAATTTTCTAGCTTCTTTCGGGAATTTAATTTCTACCTCCTTCACCTTAATCTTTATGTTCCAAGTTCCCAACAATCTTTTTATGAGTTCTAAATACTTTATTTGGGTTCATCATGTTCCAAAGTGTCTCTGGGAATTTTCTCTAAATTTTTGAAGGTCTCGTTGTATTTTTCGTGGTTTAAATATCAATTCTGGACTTTTCTAGAATTATTTTATTAGCAAAATTAATTAATTCTGAAAATAAATAAAATATATCATTTTCCAACCAACTCTCAAAGCCCATGTGCAACAATCCTAAGAATTTTTAAAGGCCCATGCATTTATTTATTAATAGACTTTAATGATTATTTAGGTCTATTAGTAAATGTGGAGTGTGCAACATCAATTAGTACCATATTGCTAGTTGATGTAGATATGGGAAATTTTTCTTCCTATAAATATATACCAACCCTTTAGGTAAAGCACATCAAAACTACCTTAAGAGGAGCCCCTAGTTTGATAAATCTCTCGTATAGTAAATTAGTTTTTCTCCTCCTCTCGCTGTCGTCGTTGTCGCCGCACTGCCCGACGTCGTAGACCCATCGCCCGACACCGTAGACCCACCTTCAACAACAAGAAGGCTCTAGGTGAGTTCGCTGTCTTCTCCTCTTATTCCATGTGCTCTCGGCTCGTCAAACTGTGGCCTCTAGGACCCAAACCAAGAGCTCCGGGGAGCTTCTCGTCGTCGGTAATGGAGCTCCACCGCGTCAGTTTTCTTCTCCGGCCAGTGACTCTCTCCACATCCTTTCTAATCTGGGTCATCCAGATTTAATCCAACGGTCCAAGATCGCCCGTACCCCTTTGTCGGGTTTATTTGCAAAAGAGCCCCTGTAGTTTCGCGTAATATAACCCGTAGTCCATGGCGCATTTCCAGAATACGTTTTCCTATTCCAAAAGCATAGTTTCTTTATAGTAGATTCAGAATACGTTTTCTCTTTCAGAAAGCATAAAATCCCTCTGTTAGAGTCAAAATACATTTTCTTCTTTTGAAAACATAGTTTCTTCGGTTAGATCTAAAATACGCTTTCATCTATTTATAGTTTTGCCACTAGTCTTATTTAGGCCATAAAATCTTCGTTTTAACTCTGTTTTGATCTATTCAAGTTGCGTTATATTTGTAATTGTGTAACCTACATGTTTATACTACTATTGAATATATTTTCAACTTTTAAAATTTGAGGTTAGATTTAATGTATTATTTTATTAAAGAAAATCTTGTTTAATTCATAACTTTTCGTTATAGCTCTGATTAGAGTGTTTTTCACGTCTGTGTGTTCCTAGCGAGACATAGATTCATTTTACAAACTTTTCATCTTAATTTTATGTTTGGTGTACTATTCTAATATAGATCTATTGTTTGCTTTGTGTATGATTGCATGGATGCTTGTGTGGTGCTTTATGATCATATCTAGTCGGTGAGCTTTGCGTTGGTGATATAAAAGAAGTTGGTGATCTAGAAAAAGTCCTTTGGAGGTTATAATTCAATAGAAGAAGAATTTGAGTTTAAGGCAAGTATAGCATGGGATCTTTCATGTTGTCTTATACACCTTTAATCATTTAATTCATACCATATGTGTCTACATTGACTGCCACTAAGGATTTCCTAGTGCTTTGTTACCTTGTGCCTTATTATCTATGGGTTATTGCATTGGGTAGTATGACGCTAGTGCTCAATTAAAGACCATGATCTTGTAACTTGACTAATGGTATATGCAATAAACATTAAAGATGCTTTTTAGCAACATGGAATTAGGGGGGCTAGAGCATTGGGCTATTTTTATGGTGCTCTAGATTTCTCTTCCTAAGGACTTATCTATAAGCGAACATCCAGGACTTATAGTATAGCTGTGAGGGCTATATGGCTCTAGCTTTAGCTCAGTATGAGGACCTTTTCTAGCTTGTTAGAGATTACCTTTACGGCGTAAGAATGGCTTGACGAATCAAGTGTTGGATAGCATCTACTCTTATGTGTATAGGCTGTGTGTCATTATGCCATTCGATAGGGGGGTTCCTATATCTGTTTGTCGAGTGAATCTAATGGCCCTAACTTGTTAGACGAACCTTTGAAAGGCTTCATAGTGAACCCTGTCGACCTTCCTTGGAAGTGGGTCAAGAGATTAACTACCTCTGGCGAAAGGGTAAATCATGACTCACAGTGAAAGTATACAACCTCTATAGAGTGTAAAACTAGTATATCAGTCATACTCACGGTCATGAGCGGCCTTGGATTTAACACCCTCGGTGTTACATTATACATTTTTTGCAAAAACACTACATGAGCATCATACTTATGCGTGAATGTGTGTAACATAAAGTATAAATCAATGTACGGTACTTGAAACATTTATCCAAAACAAGAAATAAATTTTTTTGTTTCATGTTGCTTTATATCGTTTAGTATTCTAAGCGAATTTTTATCGAATAAAAATGATGTAAAACGTTTATGCAAACTTGAATAAAGTTGTAGTACGTACTTCATAAGCGATGGTGAAATAGGTGCGGTCGAGGATGAGGTTTGCTAGCAAGTATATCAAGTAGGTCGGAATTGGAATTCGATGCGAAACCATTTGAAGTTTACATCAATTCGCGTAAGTTTGAAAATTGGTCGACGAAGCCCCGTTTGGCAATTTTTGTAGAGAGATCGGTTTAAGAAGTAGCGTGATGTCGTGGCATAGGTCAATAGCTATACGTACCCACTGGAGTATAGAAGAAGTAGTTTGGTGTTTGGACCTTCAAGTAGGGTTTTGCAATAGCTTTAAAAACCATGCACATCACTTATTTTGAACCGAGCCCGCGCTGTCCGTGGTCACCACCACTGCTCAGTTTGGCGCATCTGCTGGTGTGTCTAGCGCACCACAGCACCGACCGCGTCCTCACTGCCACCCTATGCTAGCACATCGTGCGCTTGGTCCTAGCACTATTGCCTCGGCTACCTGCTGCCACGCGCCGGCGCGCGGTTCACATTATCGTGGCTGATGCGCTACGTCCAGGACGCCGCCCGTTCCCTACCTTGCTTTGGCAGGAGGTGCGCTAGGTCCTACGTTGCTGCTGCGGGTGAACGTATCTATCGGCTCTCACACGCACGCATGCATGCACGCACGCAAGTGCACTGCGCCCGGGTCCTGGCGGCTCTGCTCCCCTTCAGCGTGTCCGCCATGGCTACTGCTCATGTCGCATCACGTCGCTCGCCTGGCATGCTGTCCAGCACTAACGTCCTAGTACTGCTCCCGTTGACCCTGGCTGTGCGTGCGTGTGGGCTCGTCCGGCTTGTCATGTTCTCATGATTGCGCTCAAGGCCACGCCAAGGCGTCAGTCACTTCGTCGGCAAGGTCATCAACCAGCCAAGCCATGCCAGGCAACCAAATCGATGTGCTGCCCTTTTCTGTGTACCATGCATGTATGGTGGTCGCGTGGAAAGCGACGTCATGACAAACTGGCCACTATGGCGGTGGTACAAGGGAATGACACAAATTTGGAATTCTATCGCCGTCGGCCGCCATAAGTCCTTAGGAGTCGCCACTGCAATTGGCCTTAACCACTCCATAGTTTTCCAATTAATCGTGCCCACTGCGAGCCCAAGTAGTTAGCGTGTGAGTGAAGCTGTCCCGGCTTTCGTTCGGCCTTCAGCGAGGTAAGATGGGGCGTTTCCCTCGTGGCGGTATGCCATGGCCGCCTGAGCGGGCGCACGACCAGAGCATCGTGGGGTGTTTCATCATTTCAATTAGGTTGTGCCTTGAGTAATAGTTGATGTGGTTATCACAATCGTGCAGTGGTTTCGTCGATGGAGCAGCGGGTCACCGAAGACTTTGTCGTTGTGCTCGTCGAGAACCAATGTCACCCTGTGTCCATGGCCAACTGTCTTGTCAGGCCTACGCCTTCGCCTAGTCCATCCGTCACACCGTTGGTGAGGTCCTCTTACTCCTAGAGTACATGGTCGACTCGATTAGGGTTGAAGTGCGCCAGAGCGTGTGGCCATCCCCGGTGGACGTAGGTAGATGCCAATTTCATGGCCGATGCGTTTGAAGGTAGTAGTGAACCAATTAGAACTGCTACTTTGTTCAACGCAGCCTGCTAGTGGTCACCGAGTAGTATTTGAGGCGTGTGAATAGGTGATTTCGCTAGCGTCGGGCTACCACAGCCAATCACCGCCGTGGCGTGTGGCCACGCCTACGTGGTGTGCCATTCTGGGCATATGTTACCTCAATCCGTTTTGCGTGGCACGTGGAAGCTCGTGGGGATGCTGGTGTGTACCGACGGGGTCGGTGCTCACCGGTGTTTGGGTGGTGAGGTCGCGGCTCTATTAAGTCTGGCTAGGGGCGTCACGACGTGAATATGAAGTAAATGAAGGGGTTAAGTGCTAGAGTCAGTGAGAGGAGGGAATAGTGAAATGGACTATGCTGTCATTTGATGGGAACCCGAGGGTTCTTTTGCATATTGTGGCACGCGCGCGGTTCATTCCCGCCACGGGCCGTCATCCGGCTAGGCCGCGCCCACGCATGGGCCGCGCTGCGCGCGCGCGTCACACCGCTGTGGGCCGAGCCATGTGAGTTGGGCCACGGGTTAGAATTTGGTTTCTTCAATTTCCAGTAAAGTAGAAATGCTTATTCAATTTAGTTTTTAAGCTAAACTTTGATAATTGGTAGTAAATTGTGTACTGGTCCAAAAATAGTAAAACTAATTTTGTTAGGTTTGCAAAATTACCATCTACTTGTTAGTACAATTAGGTTATAGTTAACTATGACGATGGTAGTTTCATAAATTCAAACTAAAGAGCTTAATATTATGTAGATTAATAATTGTAGGAATTTTTGTGGTAAATCGGTGATAGTTATAGCTATAGAAATTTTATAGTAACCTCACTAGATTATTATGTACTTGCTGTAAATTTTATAGTCCTAGAGTAGGATGCTAAATTGAGTAGCTATTACCCTTGCCTTATCGTATATAGCGAAAATTAGCATTAGGAGTAAGCACACCTGTAGTTGCTATAATAATAATGAATGTTATATTTCAAACTTGTTAGCGGTAACAATAGATGGCTTAGCACCATGGTCGGTAGCACTAGCTTAGTAGTTAAATCGATGTACTTTTATTTTAAGTATTGCTGTTGTTATATTCCTAAGCATTGCATCATCATTTCATGTATGTAGATTACGAGCTGGTAGACTTCGTGCCCATCGTCGAGCCGAAGTACAACGAGGTGATCGAGGAGTACGAGGAGGAGATCTTCGTGCAGGAGCAAGCCCCGAAGCCTATTGGTGCTGACCTTACTGACCCGTCGCCTGCCCAAGGCAAGCCCTAGTGCATAACCCCTATTTTAATGATCACTGAATATGTATATGTGATGTGCATTTAAGTTACGGGCATTTTATAGAAACTACATGCATAAATATATCTACCCATAAGTCCTACTAGTATAGGTCGAGTAGTTGCTATGCTCAGGATATCGGTAGCATGAGTAACCTACCGTTACTCGCAAGTAGGGATAAATATGATCACTCATGATAAAATGGTAAAGGTAAATAGTGATCGGGCAGGGATATGGTTTGGGTATTGGTGGGTGTAAGGGGTTGTATCCTATGGCCAATAGTGCATAGCTCGGTTGCACTTTTTCCCTGTCTGTGTCGATTATGGGCCGGTCGTTGCATATGACTCTAGGCAAGTCACATATTTATTGTCCCGAACGCATACTTGGGTATGGGCGTAGGGAAGACTTGTTGCTCTCATATCGTGGATCTAGCTCTTTCCGGATCGGCTGATTGGAGGCGGAGATGATGGAGGTCCTTGCACCATACTAAGTCTGAGACTCAGGAGTGGGGGCTTGGAGTCCAAGTTTGGACGGGGACCTGGACACCCGGGACATGAGAGTGATGGGTTAGTCCTGTTTGTGCCTGGGGTACAAGCGGGGCGTGTGTTTTTGGGGCACCCAGCTAGGCATATTGATTCGTGAATTACCGAGAAATCCGGTACAGCTTGTCTACGGTTTAGCATCGTAGTAAGAACTAAAAGTTGAAAGGAGAAAAAATGAAACTGATTGCTCAACTCTTGCTTGAAAGTAGAATAGGTGCTTATATAGACTGGCTAGATGATAACTTAATACGGCTGATAATAATACATAAATAAGGATTCACTATTAGTATTGCTTTGTGCCAAAAGAAACCAGCAAACCATAAAGTTTATCATATTTCTTGGAGTCAAGAAATTATTCCCACTAGTCAGATAAGTCTTGCGAGTATATTGTGTACTCAGGGTTTATTTACCCCTGTTGCAGGTGATGCATGAGAAGTACCTTTGTGTAGAGGATTCTTCTGGTGGGCTCAAATGGAATCCTCGCCCCTATCGCTAGATGTTTATTTAAATTATGTTGTTTATCATTTCGCACTCTGACATTTGGTATTGTAATAATGTACTTTTAAGAAAACTCGGATGTATGAAATGGACCAGTATTGTAACTCGTTCTCATTTTTGGATCTTTGGGAAAAATTGTGGATCTTTCGGGTTCTACCTTGGGGTGTGCCTGACGGATACCGCTCACGGTAGCCTATTTTTGGGGTGCTTAGTGTCTGGTGGAAGATAAACGCCTCCATAAGCATGCTATTTTGGGTGGTTCTACCACATTGGACCCTTACGGAATAGATGATGAACACTAATGATACGATGATGAAGATGCTCATTAATTATTACTGTTTATGCTATTTATTATTCATGTTTGCCTGGTCATGTGTTTATATGGGCTCATGAATAAACTTGTTGCCACCCAATTGCTAAAAGATGACTCATTAAAAGCTAATCGCAGCTAAACCAGTATTGGCCTTTTGAGCCTTATGAACCCCATGTTATATTTGTTGAGTACGATATGTACTTTCGCTTGCTTTACTTTTTAAATCTTTGGAAAAATCCCGGATGGGTACCAGATGGCTAGAGTTTGGAGGAATTAGGCTTGCGATCAACCAATCAATTGTCTTCACCCAAAGATCAGAGTTGTCTTTCCACTATTTGCTATCTAAGGTTATATTCTTTATATTAGGTATGTTATATATTGGGCATTATCTATTGATATTACCCTTATTTGTAGCTATAAGTGAGAATTTACTTCTTGGACTCACATATGGTGTGTATATGGTTTTGTTCTTAAAACCGGATGCTACAAAGATCACACCTTAATATATATATATATATATATATAGCTAAGATATTTTTTTATTTTGCTTTTAGTTTGTTATGCATCTTTTTATTTCTTTAGCAAATATAAAGCAAACTTAAAAATAGTAAAACCAAAAAGGAAATAAATACTTAGCTAGATACATGGGAGATGCTCCTCCCCCAAGCTGGATGTTGTCGTGGTCTTTCTTAGAGTGAGTCTACCAGCATAAGTCTTTCTCATCCATCCAGAAGTTGTGTTCTTCATGAAGCAAGTGTAGCGATAGTTTGGGAAAATGTACTTCGGATGGATGGCTTTACTCTTGATTATCCTACAAAATACTCCAACAAGAACACCAAAACTCATGGTACAAATTAGGATAAGGGGTTGGCGATCAGCCATTCAGAGATTTGTTGTCCTTGGGGTTTAGACAGATTTCCTAATTGGCAAAATTCTAGCAGGTTATCTATTTAATTTTTTTATTTTCTTATTTATATAATGCAGAAAGAAAATATGCATGCATGATATATATTATTATTATTATATTTTTTATGCCACCATAGTGAATACTCCCTTGGGCTTTTACACATCGAGAAAATTTTTCACGTGGGGCTTAGACTTTATGATGCATGATGTAATGCAGTCATGAAACTTTTTATCTTTCTTATCTAAATGCAATGCTAATGTAGGAAAAATGAATATGCTAAAGTGCAAAGTAATTCATGCAATACTAAAAAGTAACTATCAATGTTACCTCACGGTTAGGGTTTGGATTTTTAAGTCCTCCAGACAGGACTTGGCTGGAGAAAAGTTTTTCACTCTTCGGGTGCATCATCCGATCTCAACAATGGAAACCCAGATGGCTACACATCTTGTGACGGTGTCTCTGATGGTGATGTCACCTTCTCTTTCCATACATGTCTATGGGCTTGACTTAGGCGGAGTAGGTTCATCTTTCACAACTTATTTCCATTCATTCTTTGGAGGTTGCTTCTTTCGGCGTTGGGATGATCGACATCTCCTCCTAGAGCGGGTCTTCTTAGGCCATTCATAGGTGGTATAACTATTGAAATAACAGCGCACCTTTTCTCTAAGGAACTAGAAGTGGATTTATCTAGATCCGACATAGATGATTGCGTTGGTTGTGTTGAGGAACGGTCTTCCCAATATAATAGGTGTATCATCCTCTTCACCCATGTCTAGAACCATGAAGTTGGCAGGGGCAAATTGATCGTGTATTCTTACCATGACATCTTTTGTTATTTCTTCTAGAAATCAGATTGATTGGTTTGCCATCTGCAATTGCATATATGTAGGGAACAAAGGTTCATCACTGAATTAGTATTCATACATTACCATGGACATTATATTGACACCTGACCCAATATCACAGAAGGTCTTGTGAAAAATTCTTTATCTAATGGTACACTTGATCGTGGGTACGTCTAGGTCATCCTTCTTAGCAAGGAATGGTGAAGTGAGGAGGTGGTCGTACTCTGATCGAAGTGTGTTGATCATGTTAACTGATTCTTCTTGAGGCAACCTAGCCTTGTTCATCCTCCTTTTTCTTCTTCTTGGTCACTATTGTCTCTTTGGATAGGTATGGCGTCTACGGATGTCCAGGAGATTATAGGATGTGGTTCTTGAAAGAAAACTTCTCCTTCCTATTCTTGATTGTGAAGCAGATCTTGGCACTATCCACGTAGATAATGGCTTTGGCGATGCTTAGAAAAGGTCGGCCCAAAATAATGGGTGCCCTTACATCTCCACCTATTTCCAAAACCACAAAGTCTATGGAAACATATGATTGTCCTACTCGAACAATGACATCTTCAAGAACTTCCTTGGGGTAACAAAGTGACTGATCTACAAACTACAAACGCATATTTGTGTACAACAAAATATCTCTATTAATTTGTTCATAAATTACCTTAGACATGATGTTGACACTTGCCCCAAAGTCACAGACAGTTTCTTGGAAAATGTGAGGTCCAATAGCGATGGGGATGGCTAGTCTCCCTGAATCGCTCTTCTTTTCTAGCAAGGTATAATCTATCCACCTTCCCATTGATGGTTTTATATAATAATATGCTGCATTGTGAATATCAATAACATTTGCAGTTTCTAGATCTTCTGGTTGCCCAGAATCTTACCTTTGTCGGACAGAGGAACAGCAGCCGCCAGCTAAGCTATTTGTGATTCTATCATTTTATTAAAGCTATGCTGGTTCTTAATGGCAGAAGTAAAGCTATCCATTCTATTATTTATATTCTCTTAAATTTTATCATTGGTAGCTATCTTTCTAGATAATCCCTTCATAAATTTGGATTAGTCAGTAATTAATTCTCTCAAGGGTGGTTGATTAAAATTATTAAAATTATTACCTTGATAGTTACCTTGGTAATTACCTTGATAGTTTGGTCTTTGTTGCTGGTTCCATCCTTGATTCTATTGAGGATGAAAGTAGTTGCTGTTGTTGACAAAGTTCATATCCTCTTGGATTTCAGGACAAATGTTCCTTGAATGCCCAGTATTTCCACACTCTTCACATGTCATGTGAGAATCATGAATGTGCATGACTTCTTGCTTCTCATTGGCTCGATCTTCAAGCTTCTTCATCAGCAGGTCTATCTTGGTAGACAACATGTCTACCTCCTTGAGTTGATGCATACCTCCACATCTCTTGTGGGTCTGAAGACATTCTTCATTCCAACCTTGGTTGGAGGCCATCTTCTCTACAAGAGTTGTTGTGGCTGGTATGGTGAGTGACAGGAATGCACCTCTAACAGCAACATCCATAGTCTCATGGGTACTGTTAGTCAACCCATGATAGAAAGTCTATATGAGTAGCCAATTCTCTATCCCATGAAGAGGACATTCTACAATGTAATCTTGAAAGTGTTCCCATGCCTCAGGGATAGATTCATCGTGTTATTGCTGAAAGCTTGAAATTCTCCCACGCAGAGCATTGGTCTTGCCTGTGGAAAAAAACTTTGCTAGGAAGAACCATTGCTTTGCCTTCCCAATAGTGAGAATGGGAAGAGGCGAAGTAGTATGGCATCTTGGGTTACTCCTTTGATGATGAAAGTGCTACAGATCTCTAGGAAGTGTTGGAGATGTGCACTCGCACCTTCATGTGCCTTTCCATAAAACTGACTTGCTTGCACCATGTTGATGAGGGCTGGCTTGAGCTCAAATCCATTATCTCTGACATTGACTGTTGGTCCGGTATAGATGTTGGTCGTAGTTAGAGCAGAGAATTCATGAAGAGTCCTGTTAGGCATAGCTTTAAATTTAGGTGTTAAGTTTCACCTTATCTGGTTGTCTTCCGACTTTAAAGCTAGAACTTTCTTGAGTTTAGCTCTAGTCCTCCTAATTAATGCTTCTGGATCTTCAACGTAGTTTGTCAGAAGGTCAAACCCGGTCATACATTACCCTGCATAAGATACACAAGTAGATAAAACAAGGGTAATCTTGTTTGAGCAGAGGTCAATGGTTATCAATACTTCCTTTGCCTAGCTACCTTCCCCGACAACGGTGCTAGAAAATGCTTCTTGGTATTTATTAACTTGTCACTTGTTTAGTAGCCACCTATTATAAACTTATATCTCCTAACATTACTTTACTAGGTTGTCATCCCTAATGATGATGCCAGAGATGCTTGTTGGTACTACATAGTATTACTACTAGAATAGTACTAAGTAGTTCTTTATTGATTTATGTGACTAGGAAGAATATATAAATATATGAATAAAAAGGATCTGCAAGCGCATAGATAGTTATACCATTGTAGCACTTCACCTGGGAGTATTCTAGGTATCATTATTTATATTTTTACCACATAGAAAGGTCTAGCATGGACATGTATTGGTAACTTATACTATTGATGGAGAAGTAAACCATAACCAATATTCTACTCATAACAGGGGTAAATCATAACATAAGATATATATATATATAATAAGTATTGATCATCAATAATGATAAATCACTTAGAGTACTCCTTTCTATGGCATTAGCATGATCAGGTAGAATATTAGAGGAATAATTCCTAAGTCATTCTTAATTACAAGTCAAAGCATACATTGATTAGTGCAATTACACCTAGTAGTTATGGCTAAGGTTATCTTTATATCTACATATAAGGGATATTACTAAGGAAGATTAAGAACAGAGCTTGTTCTTCCTTCGTAATCGGACCCTACTTGCACCTATATTCGAGGAGTGAACTACAAAGTACTCAACGGAAGTGTCACATCCATGATCTACCACATGACCTAGAATATAGGGTGTATCCGTAGGTAAACAATGTATAAGCACCATGCTTACACAATGTCGACCACCCACCCCGTGTACTTTAGAGTAGGCGTTATACGAACTTATGCATAAATATAATGATAAACTAGCTATACTAAGTATATAATCAAAGTAGACATTGAACATTATAACGAAGAACATGAATAAGATGAATACTAATATTGTCATAACAATTGTAACTAGCATATAAAAAATAATGGAGGTATAAAAGTGAGAGGATACAAAGATTATACCAAACCACACTCTTGACACGATCGGGAATTCAAGCGAAGCCTGCTTGCCTCCTTCTAGACCTAGCCTAACTAGATGTGCCCTAGAATATGATAGAGCTCTGAAGATGATTAGGGTTTCTGTCTTCTCAAATAACTTATGTAATATGTCTCGGGGTGGCAGGGGCTGGTATATATAGGCCGAAGCGTCCAACATGAGCCTTTGGATCAAACCGACTTAAAGGACGGCGTAGATGCAACTTAGGAGGCGGTGGAGAACCGACATAACAACAGGGGGCTGATAGGTGGGCCCTAGGGGTCGGCCGCCTAGGCCCCACCTGGTGGCGTATCGCCCTCCGCTTCGGTGTGGAGTCCTCTCGAGTCTTCTAAAACCTTTTGGTGTCTGTGTTCACTGTGAATAAGCACAATTAAATCTGACATATATGTCCATCTTGATAATTTTCTAGATAAATCCTGCAGAAAATATAGATTCACCAAAACTCGTGGAATTTGTTAGTTTAAATCCAAAGACCTTTGTTGGTGATTATATTTATGCCCTTATGCATGTTATATTAACAGTTTATAATGGTTGTTAACTACTATCAACACCTGGTCACCGCCGTGGGGTGGCAGTGCAGCGCCCACATTATCTAGAGAGCGGGGTTTTGGGGGGCTCAGCTAGGGTGGCACCGCCACATCCTGTCCGGTGCCACCATCACCCTGTCCAATGACCAACTAGCCATTGGTCGACCATTAGAATTCGACCATTGGGGGCACTGTCACCCCCTGTCCGGTGATCGCACCGCTCTGTCTGGTGCCCTCACAGAAATAGCTCCAAAGGGGTAACAGCTCTATTTGCTTGTGTGGCTATAAATAGAGGGTGTGGCCGGCCTTGGCCACCCTCTTGGCACCTCATACACTTGTGCACATCCTTTGGAAGCTAAGAAACACACTCCACTCACTTGTTCACTTGATTTCATCATCTTGAGTGAGATTGGAGAGCCTCTAGTGCATGGCATTGAGTTGCATCATCTTGTGGCACTAGTTGGGTGATTTAGGTTGGTTGTGAGCTTGCTACTCTTGGTGTTTGACAACACCTAGACGGCTTGGTAATTGGAGGATCGTTGAGCGGAGTTGGTGATTGTCTTCGGCCTCGATCGGTTGCTTGTGAAGGGTCTTGTGCCTTCTCCGGCGGAGCGTCAAAGGTAACTCTAGTAAATTTCTCGTGTCATTGAGTTACCTCACTTGTAGGTAGGTTCTTGTTGCACCTCTTGTGGTGGGCTAGGTGTGTGATACCTATTAGCCATCAAACCACCAAGTGTTGGTCGATACAACGGGGGCTAGCGTGCCGACAAATCACGTAAACCTCAGGAAAAATATTGGTTGTTTCTTGTCCGTTGGTATTCTCCCAGTGATTAAATTTGTATTCATCTTGTGATTGGTTCACTCCTCTACGCGGTGGTATAATCACCCTACTCACTCATTTATATTCCCGCAAACTAGTTGTAGCAAGCTCTTTAGTATAGCTAGAATTGAGAGCTTGCTTTCTAGCTTAAGTTCATCTAGTGGAGCTCTTTAGTGTAGAAGTTTGAGAGCTCTTAGTGAGTAGCAACATAGTCTCTTGTATGCCTAGTAATTATAACAACTAGAATTATTGGATAGGTGGCTGCAACCCTTGTAGAGCTAGACTAGGTTTACATTTCGCTATTTGTCATACTAATCAAATTGCTCTAGTGATCTTGTAGATTTTTAAATAGGCTATTCACCCTCTCATGCCATATTAGGACCTTTCACCGATTGGTAAAGCGGGTGTTGAGCTCGTCGAAGCGCTGGTTCATGGTGTCGAGGATAAACTGCAGAGCTGGATCCATGGCACCGCAAGCTTGTTGAAGCCTGATAAAGTGGGGGTGGTCCAGATCGACGAGTCTCTGATACCAATTGTAAGAACCAGCAATAGATTGGAGGGATTAGGGAAGCAATGAATCAGGGTAGGCAGCACGAAGGAATTCGGGGTAGGCAGCAGCCAGAAGAACGAGGACGGCTCTCGGCCGAGTTCAGAGTTTGTTTCAGGTTTTGGTTCTTACATGATGCTCTCTTTTCCTCTCTTGCCTATTTCTATTACATCAGATAAGCCACTCTGGGCCGACGGTGCGGGTACTGGGCCTGTGGGTCCTTTTACTCTTGGGCGCGGACGACTCGGCCCGGGAGGACGCACCTCCAGCTTCAGTCTCCTCCTAGGCATCGTCTGTCAGCTGGTTGCTAACACCCGGCCCCCGCTACCAAACCCGCCTCACCCCGTGGCACGAACACGGCACGGCACCCTCCGGTCGGTCGGTGAGGAGCAGTCATGGCCCCACCCTGCCCAGCCGCCACCCCTGTCCCCCTCGATGTTGGCAACCTTAGCTGCTACCCCCAGGTTAGATGACTCAATCCGCTTCATGTTTTTGTCATTCGCCCATTTAAATTTGGGGTTGCATCTAAACAATTGATGGAATGTGATGGGGATCAGGTAGGTTTGTTCGTTTGAACTTATCAGTCGGCTTATCAGTTAGAATCTACAGTATTTTTCTCTCATAACAAAACAGCTTCAGCCAGCTTTAATACCAACCGAACAGGCCACGGTTTACATGGAAGAAGGTTGATCTTTACGAGGAGGATGTTTCTGTTTATGTGGATGGCTGCAGTTTTGCTCTGCAAGATGCTACTCTGCGGGGAAACTCGTTTCAGGGTGCAGGTTTTGTTAGGGACTTCTTCCATTGTGAAGAAGAAGGTGATGTCCGTTGGCCCCAGATCCCTAGAAGTTCAGGCTTACCAATCAAACATCATTTGCAAGGCAACATTCAAGCTGTTGGAGCGAGGCACAATACGCTCGTGGCTTCTTGCACAGGGTAAGTTGTTTAAACTTAGTTGACCTAACAAATTCACTTTTATTAGTTAGGACCTTCATTTTTCTTTTTTAAGAAAGTTACTGTAGCCACGGGGTGAGTAGAAAGTTACTGTAACCATGGGGTAGTCTTCCTGTCCAAGGGTGAGTTGTCTAAAAATATACTCTGTTACTTGTAGATATCAAGCTAAGTTGTGGTTTCTATTTATTTTCATAAATTCAGGCCACACAGCCTTATGGAAGGCCTACTAAATCAATTTGCTGTAGGTTGATGGCAAAAGAAGGCCTCAATATTATTATGATAATTCTTCCCAAGTTAGCATCTATACTTCCATTGTTCTTGCGTAGGATTTTGCAAAGTAAAGACAAACTAAAACTAAACAACAATAGGAGTCACTGCATTACTGAGCTCAATAGGTTAACTAGGCATCCCATTCTCCATTAATTATCCATCATATCATGGTGCTTCACCCAGTTTCATTTCTTCAAATTACTTTGCCATTACTGAACCTATGGGTACTTAAGATGTTTGCTTTGCCTTCTAGGAAAGGATTGATATTGCTTCCATTAAGTAATTATACAAATTCAGTTCTTCCTCTCTATTGACATTGAAACACTTAGGCAAGCCAATGATTATTCTGCTAATATAATGATCGAACTTAAACAATGAATGTCTGTTAAATATAAATATTTACAAATTTTAAAAAGTAATTCTTGTACCTTCTCCAAAGTCTATTATTTGAAGGACTGCATTAGCCAGGTTTGTTATGGGTGAAATATAAACAGTCAAAATTTGGACTTCTCTAAAAAGTATGCCATGTGCCATTCTCTACTTATTTTACAAAACGTGTCCCTGTAGTAGTGTAATGGAGTATAAGATTTTAGAGATATATATGTTTTCTTTGTTTAGAGGAACTCATTCAGAGTAGCAAGAGAAAAAGTGTTGCATTTGCTCCTTTTTTGTTTTCATGCCAGGTTGTACAGGGTCCCATCTATTTTCCTATATACCAATCCACCTGACCTGCCATTGCACTAATGTGGAAGAAGCCTGACAGGCATTCTCATTTTCTGAGGTTGAGTTGTGTAGTGATCAACTTTGGTGTTTTATCTCCCCCATTTGCACATTATAGATCCACAGGTTTAAATGCAAACATGATTCTAATGTAGCGGGGGCAAGGTATATTTATTTGTTGTCTTTGTTTATCTGATAGAATTGTTGTTTGTATCTGTATCTCGATAAACATGCTTGTGAGCATTTGTTGTACTCAATTCTGTATCACCAAGACTCTTCATATCACCGTCTATCTATATGTCAACAACTCGAGCAATTGATAACACATGTCAGCCTGTTCGCTTAGTCGTATTTGGCTTATAAGCCACGGCTTATCAGCCAATGAATAGTATTTTTCTCTCACACCAAACCAGCTAACAGTACTTTCAGTCATGGCTTATAAGCCAAACCAGCCCAAACGAACAGGGCAATAGTTATTAATTTTCATTCCCTACCTTTTGTGCTTGGACAGGTGGAGCAAACATGTCTACCCACAGGCTGCCTGCCACCGGTCACTTGACTCCTATGGTGAGTGACAAGGATGGCTACAAGAGCAGCATCCGATCAGAGGCTGAGTTGGATGCTTCTCTCAGAACAGCAGCGTCCGGCGGTAGCAAGCCCATCAGCAACGAGCAGGATGGAGAATGCATAGTCCAGGAGTTTAAACCGCATCTGTAAAGTTTTATTAGCAGAGACGTTGCTCTCCACATCTGGAAGAGAGTTTTGACCGCCTGTGAAAAGTGTTTTTGCAGCATGGCCGGGGACGGCCTCGCGCACATAGGTGTGCAAGTGGTGCGGGCGGGGGTGATTGATGGACAGATTCTGTAAATAACTCATGTTTTTAAGGTATACAAATTTTATAATTCACAAATATCTTATTTATGCACCAATGTCTGGCAAGAGATTGGTTTAATAATCAATATATCTATCATATGGTGGCTAGATTTTCAGTTCAGTCTTAGTGGTAGTATAAAATTTGTACTGGCAGTGTGGCACTGATTAAGAAAATAATATTTAGTTACTTGCATAGCCATTATCCAGAGCTCTGATGACTAGATTGATGCCTCCTCGAGATACCCTTTTAACTTAGGCACAATTCAATAGTTATTTGCTAAGTGATCTAATTGTATGTTTTCATTAATAATATTTAGTCTTGTGTAATTTCACTACACTTCCTTACAGTGCTTAAACGCTAAATTTAGTTGATATTTTGAGAGATTTTGAATTCTGAATTTGTGCTGTCTTTGAACAGTAAGGAATTAGTATGCAATGTAGATCAAGTTGGTTTTCAGAGGCTATAAAGGCAGAAGATGGATATATGGTGTACTAGATCGCTTTAGATTGTTCCAATAATTTTTCTGGAATATTCAAACACTAAATTTGGTTGAATAAATTAATACAAATTTTAGGGTAGTTGGAAACCGCATGGTTACCTTGTGCCTAAGATTAAAAATAGTTAAATTCTATGGTGAGTACCAAAGTTGTAGAGAATTTTATGAAGATGTCTCCAGTGTGCTCATCTGTTGCTTTTGCTGTATGAAGATTACAAGTCGACTATACTATTGTAGTTAGGATAATGTCGTGGGCAGATCGAGCCCTCCAGTTTATATACAAATTATTTTGTTACATGAAAACTGAAAGGTGGGGAAAATCGACCAAATATTGATCTGACGGCTAACATCATGAGTTATTTTGTTTCTTCAGTCTTCTCAAAATCGTGATATGCTCTGTGCCAGATTGTTGTTTTGCTCTCAAAAAATGCTTTTCTTTTCTCAATGATATGTTCAAAACATAATCAATTTTTGAGCATCTCAGATTTGGGTTTTTTGAACTCATATTTATATATGTCTTACTCTCGAAGACAGCATGACATGAACAATAACACTTTAATTTTTTCTTGAGCTTCAGGTCCATCTTCTCATGGTTTGCATGGTTATTTTCCTTTTGTCTATAGAGACTAGAGACGGCAGTTTGTTAGAAACGCTGAGAGGAAAATGGTGAGGCCTAAAACTCGTAAGAAAATTTTGTTTGTTCACTAGGTGTAAAATCATATTCTTCCTTCTAAAAGCTAACAAATTGGAGCAACTCAGGTAGAGGATGGTCATTGTGTGAGACCTTTATCATTGTGTGAGCCCCAAACATATGCAGTTATGTACTCCCTTGAAGGTAATACTTTTTCTTACCTTTTGGATTGACATTTTTCAGGTGTTGGCAATCAGTGAGTAATCAAGACTGCATTCTTCATGGCAAAAGGAAAGTGTTTGTAAGGAGACTCATTGTGAACCCAGTTCTACCACCCAAACTCCAAACTCCATAAGAGGGTTTTGACCAAGTTCATCAACTCCCCATCCATGGAATGGTAAGCAATTAATTTCCAATTTGATTGCAAACGGTATGTGGATAGGAGAAATGGCATCGTGTTCTACTCGATGTATGGACACGTGATGTACAGGAGAAATGGCATCCGAGAAGTGCATATTCATGCCTGTTCATTTACCCCTTAATCTAGACCTCTCAATTCATATGTCAGTTGTTGCTGTTGTCAAATAAGGAAAAGAATAATTTCGACAGCTTATCCGGAGCCTGCGATGTGATTTTTTGGCCATGGATCCTGGAAAGGCACCTCTTTCTTTTTTCTGTCTTATATGTATCTCGTTTTCTGCCTGTCTTTGCTCATTGTGGATTAGTGTTTTCTTGTTCATTTCTTTTGTTTTTTGTTGAATTGCACACTCTGTAGTCTGCTTTTCTTGCAGAGCCTTTTAATCTTGTGTCACTCTGTTGCTAACGTGGTGAATTGATTTTCAGATCAGGAGTTGGGGATTGTGCTGCTCTGCTAAAAGTTTGGAGAAGGTGAAATTGTGGTGTTTCCCTGCTTGTTAGAGTCTTCACTTCTGAGTTTCTGATCAACTGCTCCTATGCGATTTTTGTCTTCTCAATCTGTCTCAACAACCATGGCTGGGCAAACAGCCAAAGCAATGAAATAAAATATCATAGATAAGAACTCAGTAGGAGAGGCAACGAAAGAGAAGCTACTGGCGTCTCACGAGCAGCAAGAGTCTCCAGCTTCTTTGCGAGTTGCTCTTCAGTTGTCTTTCTAAATAGTAGAGTTTGTGAGGTAGTCCAACCCATAGTTTCTATGTGTAGTTTCTAAGATAAAATAGAACAAAAAATGATATATGGAAACTAACCTTTATCACCATGGTTTCTATAGTATAGTTTCTATGTAAACAGAAATTAATGACCTCATACAGGCATCATAGAAAGAACGCTGATCAAGTGTGGCAAGCATCCAAGTAGCTTGCGTGAAGTTGCAAATACAGAAAACTAAAACCTGTTCATGCGTCCACATACACCGTCGCACTGGATGAAGGGTCCGATTGAGCATCTGTATGCGTGAGTAGAGAGCGGAGCCAAGCATCATGCGTGCCGGAGCATCGCCTTGGAGCATAACGCCGAGCGGTGGCGGAGCGTCGCTGTTGTGCGTGGAGGAGGGAACGGAGGAGCGGCTGATGGAGCGTCGCTGTAGTTTCCGGTGGAATCCACCGCGGTGGCGCTGCCTTCGCGTTCGCTTCCTGGCCGTGAACGCTGGTGCCGCAGTGCCGGACTCGGATGGCGAGATGGCCGCGACGCCGGGATGCGAGGTGGGAGCGGGCGGGAGGCCCAGCCGCATGGCGCAAGCGCGCGAGGAGGGGATCTGGGGCGGTGCAACCGATCCAGGGCGAGAGAGGAAGGCACGACCTGGGTCTCCCCAACGCAATCTTCCCCGTTTCCTACCGTCTCGTTCCGTGCGAGGACGCCATGTCTCATCCGAGAAACGGTTTCTTCTTTTTAACTCTCTGCCTTCGGTTAATTCTTTGACACATCAGCCAAATATTTATATAACAAACTAATTAATACAAATAGAAACTATCATAAATATAGCATAGGAAGTGCTCTGAGTCTGCAACACTGCGTTCTCCGTGACTATATTAATTTCAAAAACTTTGTTTTTTATTAAATATCACTTTAATATTGGTATTTAAATTTTACAGTGTCATTATTTTATCGTGCGATCCGTATTTTTGTAGTATAAATTATTAGCTATCTTATAGCCACGTATGGACATGCTGCTTAGTATTATTTCTTATAAATTTAATTAAAGATGAAATTGATTTTGACTTTTTAAACGAGGAAGTGGCTGCATTTAATCTGAAGAGGGAGCTGGCCACACACCCGTCGTCCATCGTTGCATTTGCAGCCAACGTCGAGCGCCTGGCCCAGTGGGCAGTGTCCCACATTTGCACACTAGCTACAAGCATTTTTTTTTAATTTTAACTCTTTTTTAAATATAATTTTAAATCTAACACTGACGATTTTTTTAACTAACACTTTTAGCCGCGTCTATTGTTCTGGCGCGGTCAAATGCCTGTGCTGCGCCATATATGGTGGCACGGCACAGGGCTGACATGGTGTGGGACAGCCGGGGGGCCGCTGACGTGGCCGGTCCTGCCGCGCCACCCATCATGGCACGGCAGTGCCGCGCCGTGTTACGTGGCGCGGCTGGACCAAACATACCACACGAGCATCCACACCTGCCGCTGCGCACGCCGCCGGCCCGGGCTACCTAGATGGTAGAATCGAAACGCGTCGCGCCAGTGTATTGTTGAATTTTTTCACGGGCGAATAGAGAATTTGATAAACCAATGATTAGTTTTTCGTCTTTTATAATACGGTTATGCACCATTTTAACTAATCAATTACGAAAAATTGCCACCGGTGTCCAGATACGCCGGAACTGTCGGTTCCCGAACGCAGGGTACTTAATCTCGCCGACAGTGCTGCCGTGACTCAACGAAACGAATAAGAAGCAAGTTGACAAGCTGCCACATAATATATTCCTTGTTTTGACATAAGTTTGACATAAAATAACCAAATAACCCCGCAAGTTTCGGATGTCAATATTCGTTTGACCAAAACAAACTAAGACCCAGGAGTGTAGGGATTCCTCGGATGCCTTTGTCTATTCGGATTTATTGACAACACATTAAGAGTGTAGCCAACGTCGGTATGGTCGCGTCGACGGTGCGTATGGCTCGTACCCTGCAGGTATATGATACGCACGATTATTTATAATTATTTATGATCGTTAGTTCATAGAGCCTACGTACTGAAACAAACTATCTTTGTTAGTACCTGTGAGGCTCCTTGGGTGCCAAACGGGGCACCACCTAGCTGAGACATGTCGATCTCGTCCTGCGGCCATTCGTCCCACTGGCCATGCTGTCCATGAAAGCCCGGGGATTCGTTGTCGTCGTCGTCCTCCTCCTCCTCCTCGTCCTTGGCTACAGGGTCATGCCCAACGCTAAGATGTGGTGGTGTACGCACCGCAGAAGTGGCACCCTGCGTCATCGTCTGAGAAGAGCCGGCTGGTGTCCTCAAAGAGGCTGAAGACGTGCCACCCGACCGCGCGGGGAGTGACGGTTCCTCATAAGGGGTGTTCATGCAGCTCAACTTCTGAGCTAGCTTCCTGCAGCTCTTCTTCACCTTCTGCATAAATAGACGTTAAAGTTAGTTCATTAGCCAAACACATATACAATAAAGAAATATTTTCGAAACGGACAAGTTTATGTTTACCTCCACAAAAGCCGTGAGAATGCCTGGCCCCTGCCCTCTAGACTCGTGAAGCCAGAATGCTGCTTCGTTGGACAGCCTTGATAATTGTGTCGCCTGGGTACAGGAACGCGGTTGGACAGTTTTAGTACACATACTTAATACCAAAAGGATAACAAATTGTACCATTCAAGTATCTTACTACGTATCTTTGAAGCGGGGCTCTCTGTAGCTGTGTGTCCTCCCTAGTGGTGACGTCATACACATCTTCGATGACATCTTCCTCTGAGTCCTCGTCAATCGCCACGTTAGTATACGGGGCTTGATATATGTCCTCGTAGACCTATGAAGCCACCGTAGGTACTCGTCGAAGGTGTGCTGGTCGTGTGGAGAACCCTCAAGGACCGCATGTGGTACCCTGGTCTGCCGCAAATGGATATACGAGCTGTGTGTCACGCACCAATCCTTGGTCTTATACCTCTTCCTACGGTCAAACCTACAACAAAACGATGTTATTTGTATCAAACACACATCTGAATTATAGCATTGTTATTAATCGATAACGCACCCGTGCAATTCTTGATTGGTAGAGTAAAGCGGTGGTGGGCACCATGTCATTCTTCCAAACTGTCTGTAGACCCAGATGGACAAGTAAATCTCGACCATATGGAAGAAAATAAGAGGGACATCGCAGCGATACTCATGTGACTCGTCCCTAGTGATAGGACTCAAATAGTCCTAGAGCTCCGGAGAATCCTAAGGACACCAAAATACTTAAAATTTCGTAATTGTCTTAGGTTGTGATATAGTGTACATCAAAGAAGACACTGCTACGATAGTATAGAGAGCGTAACCTGGAGCTGTGTAAGGATGTCGAGATCGTCCGTATACTTCATGTACTTGCGCCATACATTCCCTCTAACTAACTATGCTTCCGTCTATATATACAGAGCTGTAGGGAGTGTATCATGCCCGTTCTATTGCTGCATTGAATACGATAACGAATTAGCAACAAATAATCTCATCATATCTAACTGCCTAGAAGAATATAATGAACCGAAGTACTTACCGGTAAATCATTATTAAGGGGTCTTTCAACGGAGAATCGTTCCCAACACCAAACCTAGAGTAGGTAGGAGCAACCCCTAAGGTTCGCATATCCTAAGGTGCGACGGCAGGCAACGCATAGCTATCGATACGTTCATACTAGGACTGCGCTGCCTCAGCTGTACCCCGCTATGTTCTCCCACGGCTAGCGAAGTATGTCAAGGAAGATCCAGCTGATGGTGTTGCCTGAGGCATCTGGAAAGAGGAAAGCATCAAGAAAGTGTCAGAGCCATACTCGAGCGAACCTATCGATCTGTGCCTCCTCAGCTTGTGGGTCCAATTATTCAAAGCGCTCTGTGATCCAGGACGACAAAACACCGGAACTTTTTCTGTAATTGATCAAAGAAAATGAGACCCGATTGATGTAGGAAAATAATGCAAGTATTAAATAGGCTTAAATTTCTCACTTATTTTTCTTGGAAGCCTCGTCGTCCGGTGAAAGAAAACTAGTAAACTGAGCCACCAGCTCTCTCCAATTATCGTTGTCAACTATCCCTGTCACTGGAAGTCTCCCCAACCGAAGGCCTAAAATAGCATTCACGTCCTGTAACGTTAAGGTCATCTCACCATAAGGTAGGTGGAACATGTGGGTCTCAGGCCTTTACCTGTTATAAAAATAGAACGACTGTTAGTTGCCTCCAATTTATTACAAGAAAGTTTACGTACAAAGAATACACTCGCACCTGTTTACAGCTGTAGTAAGTAGTGCTGGGTCAAGGGACGGAAGACCGTGGTTGACAACACGGACAAGCTCAAGGAAGCCGGCACGGCGTATAACGCTCGTCCCACTGATGTGCCCTGGTGCGAGTGCGGGGCCTCAAAGGAGGCAATGACACCTCTACGTCGTTGTCACTCAAGATGTGTGCTCGGTGCTGGTCGTCGTACTCCACCTCCAGAATAGGGTACAACGGGTGCTGCGTGGGAGGAACCATCCTGTTATAAATTGATAAATAAAGCGTTAGAGTATTTAAATTAATAAAATTTAAATTAACATTACGTAGCATTACAAAATTTAAACTATTTGTAATGCAATATGAAAGCACATGTATATATCGGCACAAGGCTAGGATAAACAAGCGAGCAAAAGAGGTAAAGCTCGATGGTCATGTGCTATGGACGTGGATAGGGGCTAGAGATCGTAAACTAAACACCAACCAAGAAGCGAGGGAGCGAGTTACGCTCAGCGTTACGACCATGATAGAATTAACTTACGATCGAAACATTCAAATAAATTACGATCCATCGACCGACTCGCTACAATCCCTAACTAAATAACTAACTACAAACTAAATAATAAATACCTAATCAATCACAAACTAAATATCCTAAAACAATAATAATCACAAACTAAATAATAAATACCTAAAATCTAAAAACTACCTACGTAAATCACAAACTAATTATCCTAATACAATAATAATCAAAATAACTTTAAATCAAGAGAGAGGTACCTTAGGAGCGGACGGTCTTGACGCGTCGGCATTCGTGGCACGGCCGGCGAGGGTACTGCGAGGTGCGGGTGGCCGCGGCTGGCGGGAGTGGCCGGCGAGGGCACGGGTGGGCACGGCCGTGTGCGGGCGCGGAAGGCGTGCGCTGGGCGGCGGCGGGGCGCGGCAGCTGCCTGGCGGAGTGAGCGGGCGGGCATGGGTGCGTGCGGGCGGGGGGCTCGCGCGCTATATTTATTTGGCCCTGCCGCGCCATGATGGGTGGCGCGGCATGACCGGCCACGTCAGCGCCCCCCCCCCCGCGCCGCCCCACGCCACGTCAGCCCTATGCCGCGTCAACACACATGGCGTGGCACATGCATTTGGCCGCGCCAGGGCAATAGGCGCGGCCAAAAATATTAGTTTTTTTAAAAAGATTGGTCAGTGTTAGATTTAAAATTATATTAAAAAAGGTTAAAATTAAACAAAATCCTACAGGCTCACTCTCAGCACTCTCACACCCCAAAATACCACCTGAAAAACCAAAAAGAGAAAAAAGAAAAAAAAAAGAAAAAAAGGGAGGCGAAACCCTTCTCCCCCCGCCCCAACCCGATCTCTCTCGCTCCCTCCGGTCCCCTCTCCGCCACCTCACCGCCGGCTCGCTCCCAAAATCCCCCGCGCCGGACGCTGCCCCCGCTTCCGCCTCCGCCTCCGCCTCCGCCGCGCCATGCCCGTCGGCGCCTGATTCATGTCTCAGCCCCACGCCGCCGCTGCCGCCTCGAAGCGCCCCTTCTCGTCCACCACCACATCCCCGTCCCCGACCTCCTCCCCTGCGACGCGGCTTATGAAGAAGGCCAAGCACCCCGCCGCCTCCTCCTCCTCCGCGGGGACCGTCGAGAAGAACGGCATCCACCTTGATACCGCCGTCGCCGCCGCCGCCACGGGCGGGGGCCGAACGAACGGCGAGGAGGATGCGGAGATGGTGCTCGTGGACCAGGACGAGCTCCCCGCGCCCAGCGCGCCGGCCTCCGCGGGCGTTGCCGCCAACCTCTTCCGTAAGAAGGCCACGCTCCCGCAGCCGTCGACCTCCGCCCGCAAGCCCCTCCGCATCAAAATAGGTGCGCCCCCAATATCTTATTCTGCGGAATTGCTTACTCTGCGAGTCTGGTGCGATTGGTCGTCACTGAGGGGGCATGTGGCCGCAATTGATTCCAGTCCTGTTGTTTCGGATATGTTATTTGCCGCTTGCAGGCTAGCTCAAAGTTTTTTCGTTGCCTGGTATCAGGGTTAAAATTCACTAGCAACAACTATCAGTTCACAGATCACTTGCTTATCCCTCACTCCCAGCCGCCACATGGACCCACCTAAAATTAGCTTTTGATGGACGCAATATGGAAATTGGCTAGATCTGTACATTGTTTCTGGAAAACTGGTGTTCGGTAGCCTACTATGGCATTTTAGGTTTTCTTTTTTTTTGGGGGGGGGGGGGGGGGGGGGGGGGGGGGGAATTGATTATTGTTTGGGGGCATTTCATATTTTATACCCGTTCATACCATCACACTGATCAGAAGAGGGATTTGCCATAGGAAACATGATACTTCTGTTGAGTGGCTTGTGTTTAGTTGTTTGCTTCTGTATATTTCAAGTACTTACTTTGTTTTGTCACACTGTTTATCTGTCTTTCTAACTTATAAACGAGAGAGAGCCAACCAAGGAGGATCTGTTTTACACTAAGAAGAATTAGGCACCCAAATTTAGTCAAAGGGGAATAGAATCTTGGTGGTGGACTGGTGTACACTGACACCTCACCCCCAGTAACTGAGCTGGAGTCAGTTCCTATTTGATTAATTATACCTCAAGTATCATGGCTTGACATTTGTTGGCACCTATGTGTGACAACCTCCAATATTGGGAATGAGAGTTCTATTCTTTTGAAACCATTTTTATCATGATGTACTTCTCCTTCAGCACACACTATTTGCTGATTCCTTTTACTTGCTACCACACCAGTTGCTGGCAAATTCATATTGAACACATGGTTGCAAATCTTATAAATCACGAGTCACTAACAAATACATGCTGAACATGTGTATTTGAATTTCAGAAATCATTGGTTTTTCTCTCCACAACCTTTGCTTAATGTCATAGCACTATGTCTAAATGCCGTTCTGGCTGTCTTGCATTCATTAGGTCAACCAAAACTGCCAAAAAACTTCGAAGAGGATACATGGGCGATTTTGAAGGATGCTATCACAGCTATTTTTCTCAAGCAGAAACTTTCTTGTGATGTTGAGAAACTCTATCAGGTTATACTTCTGTTGCTGACACTGTAATATTCATGCCCCCACATTAGCATTTGAGTACTTTATAATTGTTTTTGTACTGCAGGCTGCTGGTGATCTTTGTCTACACAAGCTAGGGGCAAACCTATATGAACGAATCAAGAAAGAATGTGAAATACACATAGCTGAAAAAATATCAGCATTAGTAGGCCAAAGCCCAGATTTGGTTGTATTTTTGTCTCTGGTCCAAAGAACATGGCAAGATTTTTGTGATCAGATGTTGATTATTCGTGGTATTGCTTTACTTCTTGATGTAAAATATGTCAAGAATGTGGCGAATATTTGTTCAGTGTGGGATATGGGACTGCAACTGTTCCGCAAGCATCTATCACTATCCCCGGAGATTGAACACAAAACTGTAACAGGCCTTCTCAGATTGATCGATAGTGAGAGGTATGCTTGTTCTTCTGTGATAAGTTCTGTTAGTGATATGTGTACTTCATGGTCTATTCTATTACTCTTTGTGAACTTGTCTTGTGATTAATCGATGATACAAGGCCAGACTTACTTTACAGTTGATTGCATATAATATAGGGTCATGATTCTTTCAAATCAAAATCTGGAAATTACCTATATTTTTGTATATTGAGAATTTAAGGTGGTATGCCTTTAACGCAAAATCTGTAGTATTCAGTCTCCAAACCTACATATTTTTGTGTATTCTTTACATTAATTCAATAAACAGTTACAAAATCCAGTATGGAAGGGACTTTGACATATTGCTTATTTAATGTGAAGTAACATGCGAAGAGATGGAGATAGAACAGAACAAATGATGTCAATAATACTTGAATCTGCAATGGATGGTCGTAGTTGTATGCCCATATCCTTGTAATCCTATTACACAATGCCAATTTTATTTTTTTTGAAAACACAATGCCAAATCTGAACCGCGTGAACAGTATAGGACTATATGACCATATCATGATCCTGGCAAGCGATGACTGAGCCAGGCCTGCTGCAGGCCCGACTTTGCTTTGCCTGGCCTGGGTTGGGTCTGGCTAGCATGAACAGAGTCCGAAACACCCCAACTTTAATATTCTGCTCTCACTTTCTAAATAAAATAGTATTCCAATTACATTTCAGTGAGAATATTAAATACATATGGGATATGTATGTTCATGTGGCTTTTGGTTTGGCCCAGGGCATGCTCATGCCTATGAACCTTAAAGTTGATGCCTTATCCTGGCCTGGATTTTTCTACACTTTGCTGTGTGGATCACGGATGCCCATGAACAGATCCAGCAACGACTATTATCACAATTGAAGAAACATGAATCCTTTCCTTTGGCCCACATGCCATCTTCAATGTCTTCTTAACTCTGTTAGTTTGATTGAATGTTACAATATTTGTAGATCCACATGCGACTCAATCTTAGTGTCCTTGAGGCAAAATAGTGGTTTGCCAATTTGCCTCAAGTTACTTGATTGTGTTCCAAGTTCGTATGAACATAAAAAAAACTCTTACCTGCAGGGGGTAAGACCACCCCCCGAGCACTGTTGTGATAGAAGAAGACCTCACACAGGCCGAGAAAAACCCCAAACCCCTGCCCCACCCTGTCACAGGGGCACCGTTGCCCTGTGAGAACCGGGCTGGGCCTTTTGACCTGTGCTTTGGCCATGGGACAGACGAGGGGATTTTTTTAACCAGACATTCTGATTAGTATGTTTTGGGCCATTTATTTCCCCACCAAAGTCATGCTTGTACTGTAGTGTAATTTGGTACTGGCTATGTTGAATGGGGGAACTGAAACAGTGTACTGGGACTTTAAGACATGTTGCTTTCTTTTAGCTAATAAGTGGAAAAATGGTGGTTCACTTGTGCTAGCTGTGGTAATTGCATGTGTGTGGAACACATCTTATATAACTGAGTTTGTGAACTGAAAGAGTGTCTGCCTCGTAAATTATTCACAATCCTGTCAATAATAGATATGTCTATTCAATAATTTTTCATTTTTCTGATCAGGCTTGGTGAAGCAATAGATAGGACATTACTTAGTCATCTTCTGAAGATGCTTACTGCTCTTGGAATGTATTCTGAGAGTTTTGAAAAGCCCTTTCTTGAATGCACTTCTGAATTTTATGCTACGGAAGGTGTTAAATATATGCAGCAATCTGATATTCCAGACTACCTGAAGCATGTGGAGGTAAGGATGGATAGATTTCCTTATGTTCTTCATGTTATTTGCTCATGTAGAACCAGTCAGACACACCATTTAACTGATAATATGCACCTGAGCTGTGCAGTCGAGGTTACAAGAAGAACATGAAAGGTGTATTCTATATTTGGAAGCTAACACAAGGAAGCCACTGATTGCAACTACTGAAAAGCAATTGCTAGAACGTCATACATCTGCAATTATTGAGAAGGTTACCATTTGCCTTTATAATATCTATTTCTTTTATGTAGCCTGAGCAAGCATGTGATTTTGTTTCTTGTTGGGCTCGATATCCATAAACTGCAATAATGCTTTACTAACCTGCTTTTGTATGTTGGTCCTTGTTTTTGTGGTGTTCTTCAGGGGTTCACTATGCTCATGGATGCAAGTCATCCATAAACTGCAATAATGCTTTACTAACCTGCTTTTGTATGTTGGTCCTTGTTTTTGTGGTGTTCTTCAGGGGTTCACTATGCTCATGGATGCAAGTCGTATAAATGACCTCTCGAGGATGTACAACCTTTTCCAGAGGGTTAATGCTGTTGAGCTGCTAAAACTAGCGCTTAGTTCATATATCCGGGCTACAGGCCAGGCCATTATTATGGATGAGGAAAAGGACAGAGAATTAGTTCCATTTCTTCTCGATTTTAAGGCGTCACTCAACAAAATATTGGAAGAAAGTTTTGCCAAGAATGAGGCTTTCTCCAATACCATAAAAGATTCATTTGAGCACCTTATCAATCTAAGACAGGTGTCTGATCTGATCTTTATTGTTCTACTTGACTGGTTTCAGTTACTGTCTTTTTATTGATGTCAATGTAATTCTTTTCGTAGATGTCTTTTTACTGTCTTCTATCATCTTGTTTATTATTCTCTCTGGTTATGATGTCCATGTCGTTATAATGTGAGATCTTTGGCCAATAGTTTCTGCCAATTTACCAAAATATTTTTTGTGATGATCATGTAGAAAGTTACAGAATCAGAAAAACTTACTTATGCTATACTTAAATAACCAACTCCTAGAAATAATGGCATCGGTTTTGACTTGAACTTTTGGACCTACATTTTTATAAGAAAAGATGGCTAAAATAGGTATTCATTTTGTGTGTGTTGATAATTACCACATCCAAAGTCTTCCAACTTTCAAAAATAACAAACAATTTTGCCTCTAATTTTGTTAACTTGTAGTCTGTTGTAGATAAGCTTTCCATTCTTGGTGGAGTAATTTAATTTTTTTTTTTTTGGGTTCTATATGTCCCCCTCAAATAATGGGTCCCATGCTTGTTTCATGACAACAGAACCGACCTGCGGAATTGATTGCAAAGTTTCTTGATGAGAAACTTCGAGCTGGCAATAAAGGGACATCAGAAGAAGAGCTGGAGGGTATACTTGATAGAGTTTTGGTCCTGTTTCGGTTTATACAAGTAAGTTATTGATCTATTTCATTTGACTACTAAATTGCATTTCCTCTTGATTGGCAATATAATTTCTACTTCTCTTCGTGAGTTGCATGTTTGATGCACTACAGATATGGGCCCCTTTTTGCTCAAATATGCACTCTATGTACTAGAAAGGTATAGGGGGAAATAACCTTGCAGGCCAATTTTTTTTCTGTCACAGCTGGGCAAAACTTGTGCTGTGAAAACGATCATCCCAATTTTGGTTGGTCAAATTTTGGCCTGGTTATGAACCAAGTGGAGGCTACCTGCCAAACTGAGATCAAATTTTGGCTTGGCCTATTGGGGCGGGCAACCAAACAGATCCTATCCAATGGATGTTATAAGTTTGGGCCTTCCCAAACATGGTTATGTTGGTGCCTTAAAATAACATTGTGATTTTGGCTTGAATATTTAGGTGAGCCTGTGAAGCCTTCCTTACTAGGCTTCTATGAAAAGATAAAGTGCCAAACCCTTGATTTTTTTTGTATGATGTAATAAATTTGTTAAACAATTGAAACTAACAAAATTGTTTAAGTGTTAACTCTGAAAGGGAAAATTCAATTTATATAATAGTTTAATTGCAAGCTTTATATTTCATCATCTGCAGGGTAAAGATGTATTTGAGGCATTCTACAAGAAGGATCTAGCTAAGAGGTTGCTGCTTGGGAAGAGCGCATCAATAGATGCTGAAAAATCGATGATCACAAAAGTAATAATGTCTTTTCTACTGTTTCCACATGTTCTGATATATGTGGACAAGAACAACTTTACCAACATGCTTCTGTTTGTAGCTCAAAACTGAGTGTGGAAGTCAGTTTACCAACAAGCTGGAGGGAATGTTCAAGGTAGCGTTAGCTGTTTTTACTATGATGATATTTCTAGTCTTATCTTATTTTGTGAACCTGTATAGTTGTATCGTTAGATGCATCTGAAATATCAATATTTCATTATATAGATTGAGTACCCTTTTAACATTTGTTTTACTTGCTGGTTTTGTAGGACATTGAATTATCCAAAGAAATAAATGATTCATTCAGGCAATCATCTCAAGCTAGGACAAAGCTTCCCTCTGGCATTGAAATGAGTGTCCATGTGCTTACAACAGGGTAATATTTTTTGCCCCATTGCTTTGATACGAACTCTCTGTAGAACATGTTCCGTTTAGATAGGTTTGTAAACCTGATCTCATGCATCTGCTCCATAGTCCTAGCATGGGCGGCTGGCCTTTTGATGTTGTTTGTCATGTTTATGTAGTTCTGATAATAAAATATGTTGATCTACAGCTATTGGCCTACATATCCACCAATGGTCGTGAAACTCCCACACGAACTGAATGTGTATCAGGTTAGTATATAGCCTTGGTGGTGGTAGTAAATATTTTAATGTCAGTCTGAATATTTTGTTTAATCCTCTCCCCTTTTTCTGAATACTTGTTTAATCCTCTCCCTCTTCTGACAGGATATATTTAAAGAGTTCTATTTGAGCAAGTACAGTGGAAGGCGTTTAATGTGGCAAAATTCTTTGGGATACTGTGTCTTGAAAGCGGACTTTCCCAAAGGCAAAAAGGAACTCGCAGTGTCATTGTTTCAGGTGCATTTTCATCTCATTTTTCAGTGCTTATCAGTTGAAACCATCTGAGATCAATAATTATATTTTCCCCTAACTTATTGCTGCCCATCAGAGTGTGGTTTTGATGTTGTTCAATGACGCACAAAAATTAAGCTTCCTTGACATCAAAGATTCCACTGGTATCGAGGATAAAGAATTGAGACGGACACTGCAATCACTTGCATGTGGTAAAGTTCGGGTTCTCCAAAAGGTGTGATCCTTTTTTTTTGTGGCCTCATCATCATTTTGCATTTTCAGTATGAAGCTTCTTTAATTGTAACCTATGTTTTCAGATACCAAAAGGGAGAGATGTAGAAGATAAGGATGAATTTGTATTCAATGAAGATTTTAGTGCTCCCCTCTATCGCATAAAGGTAATATATGTACACATACACTTTATATTTGATATGGTCATTAAGCTTGAACTGTTGTGCACTTCCAGGTAAATGCAATTCAAATGAAGGAGACAGTAGAAGAAAACACGAGCACCACTGAGAGAGTGTTCCAGGATCGGCAGTATCAGGTGCTTTAACTCTATATGCTAGCAAGTGAAAATCTGTTAGTTTAGTTTCAGAATGGGAGCTAGTTCTTTTGTGTATTTTTTTTATTTTCGCGATGGATTATCCTTGGAACTTGCAGTACATAGTTAGCTTGAACAACATGTGCTTTTGCTTGCTCAGTTGATATGTGCTTGATGCTTTATGATAGAAAAGTGAGTCAACTCCACAATATACTATGTCCAAGACTGGACCCCCTTTTTCTTCATTTTTTTTATCTTCTAATAGGTTAAATATGTAAATTGTATCCTTTTGAATTGAAATTTGTAATGCATAATTGACAAGATTCTTTTGGTTCTATAATGCAGGTTGATGCGGCCATAGTTCGAATAATGAAGACGCGGAAGGTCCTCAGCCACACCCTTCTAATAACGGAGCTTTACCAGCAGGTGACACTTCAGAATATTAATTAATCTAGCTGTGTATTTTATTTACCTCACGGCTAACTTGACCCCCTTTAACCGTTGGGTTTCATCCATGTCCCTCCTTTCAGCTCAAGTTCCCTGTTAAGCCGGCTGATATCAAGAAAAGAATAGAGAGCTTGATCGACCGGGAGTACCTGGAGCGGGACAGGAGTAACCCCCAGATCTACAACTACCTGGCTTGACAGCGCTTTGGCGGATCATTAAAGACACCATGCTCACTTTATTATCGGAAAAGACATTGTAAACTAATTTATTTTCCAGTTCCTTGTTCTTGTTTTTGTTCTCTGGGAGGGAGTTGTAGCTGTTGCAACGTGTCTGTATACGAGAACGATTTTTTCAGTATCAGTATAAAATGTATAAGCATATAATGCATGTATGTGTTTACATGTTTTCTTTGGCTATTCACGTCGTCTTCCCTGGTGCGCCGTGATCTGTACAATGCCTGGTTACGTTTCATTCTCGCTTAATTTCCGAGTGTTTGAAATTTTTCTTAGGGCCTACTATCTCGTTATAAAACGAAAGATGTTTTGTTTCCGTCATGTCAAATTTAAAAACTTAAGTCCATTTATCAGTAGAGAAACATCCTGATACTCCAGTATAAGAAACATCCTCCCTACCTCCCAAAGTGGGTGCAATTTTAGGATAATGTTAAGCCATATGATTTAAAGTTTGATCAAATTCATTATGTAAAAAGAACAATATTTATTAATAACAAATACTTTGTGCACTATATCTATTTGGAGTTATATATGTTGAAAATATGGATTACAACTTTTTTTGAAATGGAGGTAATACTCCATCCCAAATTTTAAGCTATTCCAACTTTTTTTTGAAAATAAAAGCATCTCAAGTTTATACAATAAAATAATAATATTTATGATATACCATACAAGTACCATTAGATTTTCATTAATTATATTTTTATACTATATCTGTTTGATGTCATAATTTTCTCTCTGTAATTTTAATCAAACTTGAGATGCTTTGGCTCTTTAAGAAAGTCGGAATGACTGAACAACCACATAAACAAGACTCATAACAACTATTCGATTTATATCAGTAAAAAGGATAGCCAAGTAAGCAAAAGTTGATCTGATTTCGTCTGAAAGTGATGAGTGTCTCGCATATAAAAGTAAAAAACTTACGCATGATTACAATCTAGAGTGTCTTTGGTAGAGCTCCACAGTGGCTCTGGCTCCTCACCTACTGTGCTGCAATAGCACTTGAAAAACAACTTCGACCTCATTCGATTGGTCGAGTTTGTGGCTGAAACCGGCTGGAGCTGGTTGGGCCTCGTGGCCCAGGCGAAGACCAGCCGTTTGGCTGCTCTAGAAGACGCAGCTGCCGCCATCTGAAAGCTCTAGTTTGGTTTTGATTAATTGATGAAACCCTAAG
Organism: Miscanthus floridulus; assembly: GCF_019320115.1. Classification (NCBI taxonomy): domain Eukaryota; kingdom Viridiplantae; phylum Streptophyta; class Magnoliopsida; order Poales; family Poaceae; genus Miscanthus; species Miscanthus floridulus. Next base: position 9,917,441 of record NC_089581.1, on the reverse strand, counting down.
TGCTAACCTAGTTTATCAAGATGATTATGAGATAGGTAGCACTACTCCAAGTGATGAAGCAATGACGAAGATTATGACAATGGTGATGGCATGATGATGGTCAAATGCTCAAACTTAGAAAAGAAGAAAGAGAAAAACAAAAGGCTCAAGGTAAAGGTATAAAATGTAGGAGCCATTTTATTTTAGTGATCAAGACACTTAGTGAGTGTGATCACATTTAGGATAGATAGCCGTACTATTAAGAGGAGTGAAACTCGTATCGGAATACGGTTATCAAAGTGCCACTAGATACTCTAACTCATTGCATATGCATTTAGGATCTAGTGGAGTGCTAACACCCGGCGGGATTCGACGCTTTCGGGAAAATGAAATACCTATTTTCTATTGCGCCGGATGCAAATTCTTGATGGTTGGCACATTGGAGCAAGGGTGAAGAAGTTAGAGTTGAAATGGAGTTGATCGAAATGATGCTGGCGTCGGTCTACTGACCGAACGCTGGGTCACTCAGCGACCGGACGCTGAAAGGCTGCGTCCGGTCGAGCTGTCAGACGGCACAGTGGCTAGGGTTGAGCACCGGACGCTGGTCTGCGTCCGGTCAAGGTGGACCGGACGCGTCCGATCGAAAAAACATGCCTCGGGGAGCTTACTGGAAACGACCGGACGCTGGGGCTTCAGCGTCCGGTCAGTTTTACTGGAGCGTCCGGTCAGCTTCGTAGCCGTTGAAATCTGACGAACAACGTTTGAAGCTGGTGACGCGTGGCGTCCATCGGGCGACTGGACGCTGAGGGCCAGCGTCCAGTCAGTATGACCGGAGCGTCCGGTCAGAGCGCGTTTTGCCCAGTGAAGAGGTATAACGGCTCTATTTGATGGAGGCTCTATTTATAACCCCATGGACAGCTCAAGGGACAACTCTTGCACATTTTCATTGACATAACAACCTTGTGAGCTTAGCCAAAGTCCTCCCACTTATCTCCATCATTGATTCATCATCTTTGTGAGATTGAGAGAGAATCCAAATATATTGCTTGAGTGATTGCATCTAGAGGCACTTGGTATTCGTGTTGCGCTGCGATTTTCGCTTGTTACTCTTGGTGGTTGCCACCACCTAGACGGTTGGAGCAGCGGTGGAGGATCAGCACGAGTTGGTGATTGTTCGTGGCCGTCTCCGGTGATTGTGAGGGGAGTTGTACCTTCCCCGGTGGAGCGCCAAAAGGTAACTCTAGTAAATTGCTCGTGTCATTGAGTTACCTCACTTGTGGGTCGGTTCTTACGGTGTTCAATCGTGTGGACGAGGTTTGTGAAACACCTCTTAGCCGCCGAACCACCAAGTGTTGGTCGACACAACGGGGACGTAGCGTGTTGGCAAGCATGTGAACCTTGGGAGAAAATCGATTGTCTCTCTTCTTTGGCATTCTCCCGGTGATTGGCTATATATTCATCTTGTGATTGGTTCATCCCCTACACGTCAGTATAATCTCTCTACTCACTCATTTACATTCTTGTAAACTAGTTGATACAAGCTCTTTAGTGTAGTTAGAATTAAGAGCTTGCTTTATTATTTACATTCATTTAGTTGAGCTCTTTAGAGTAGCAAGGTTGAGAGCTCTTAGTGAGTAATTACATAGCTAGTTTGTGTGCCTAAGTATTCATTGCAACTAGAATTATTAGATAGGTGGCTTGCAACCCTTGTAGAGCTAGAGCAAGTTTGCATTACGTTTTTGTCATACTAATCAAATTGCTCTAGTTGATTTGTAAATTTTTAAATAGGCTATTCACCCCCCCTCTAGCCATATTAGGACCTTTCACCATCCTCACTCTGTCTCCCGTCTCATTCGGTCACGCGCTTAGGGTTCCACCGCTCCCAGCTACCGCCATCCTCGCTCACTCTCCCATCTCGCATTCGCCCGCGTCGTTAATCCCTCATCGCCGTCGGACGCCCTCCGTCCTAAACCACTCCCATCCCTTTTCCCTAAGAAGGAAGGCAACATCCACACGGGGCATCTCGCCTGATCTGGTTCGGCGTCACCTTCTCTGAGTCACTGCTTCATCATCGCCATCTTGCCAAGCAGATCCAGCCAATCCGTCGCCGTCGGTGGGAGATCCACCCTTTCGGGTACGTGGTCCACTCCACGCCTTCCCCTTAATCGTTGGTCGGTGACCATCCCTGATGTTAGGGTTTACAAATCCTTGCTTTCCTACTTCTATTTTAGCTGACACCGTAGACACCGCCTTCCATGACACCAGATCCGTCACCTTCTCCTGCTTTTGCCCTCCCTGCAACGCCATTTTCGGTATGTTTCCATCTTTTTTTATCCCATTTTTGCTACACACTACCAGATACGCTTCGTTAGGGTTGCGGTTTCTGCTCCCAGGTGTGGATGCCTAAGTAGAGACTGATTGTTAGGGAAACATAGTCCTTGCACATCCGTTGCATTGAGGGTTAGCATAAACTCCATTGTTTTTTAATGTTTTCATTTAGACTTGGCTCCCCTAGTTTCTCATGTTGTCCAATGTTGGATGGGTTGTATGCTTGTAACTCTACATGTTCAGCTTATGGCTTATGAATAATGCATCAATGAATGAATCACATGGTCTTCCTCGGGTTGTTTCAAATTTCTTATTGTTCGTCACATTACTAAATTTTAGGGTGATTTGATGCTACTTGTGATGTACCTCCATTGATGAAACGCATTTTTAATTTAAGTGATTAGGTTACTTCTTTTGTTACTCCTATAATCTGTTGTTAGTATAGTATATATAAAATTTCTATTCCGAATTTAAACATTGACGTGCGATTACTTTGGTAAACATTTAGCTCTAACATATTCACATGTTTATCATATAGGTGTGCTCTTTTGAAGTCTATATACTGGCACCGTCGTCAACAGCTTTCTGCTCCCCGCTGGAATCCCCCTGGTACAACTTGCGTTCCAAGCGCGTGAAGCGAGAAATCAAGGCAAGTATATAATTCTGTCCATTGCATCGTGTTTTAGTTATTTCGTTCATTCCTTTAGTTTTTTGGGTACCATTACTATGTCCAGCCACAAACGACAATAGCCCTTTCACGTTCCAACAGATGCCTCCAAAGTGTGCAACTTAGACTGAGGATGAAACCAAGCTGTTGCTGGACCTTTATCTTCAAGAGAAGGAAAAGTATAACTTCACTCAGCAGGGTCTCACCACGGCTGGCTGGAACAACATTTACACTAACTTCTTCCATTTTGATAAGAAACAGTGCAACAACAAGATAGGATACCTAAAAAGCCTACCTGACATGGAAAGATGGGCTGACAGCCACTGGGCTCGGGAGGGACCCACGTACGGGCACCATTGCTGCTGACACTGAGTACTGGGAAACTCCAGAAGGTTCCTAGCCCATGAACTCGGTATGTTATCTTGTTAATAGTTCCGATTACATAGGTTACATTGTTTAACATTATGTCCTCCTCTTTTTTGTAGGATGATAGTCAGCTTGAGGTACGACGTGGTAGGCAACCTCGCTTCTTGGAGCAATTGGAGGCACTGTTTGGGGACCGCAACCGAAATACAGGCTACTTCGTGTCCGCTGGTGGTATTCGGGAGTCAACGCCTCCTGCTGCTTTGCGTCGGCTAGACTTAGGCGGCCCATCCAGCTACCATTCTAGTTCAAAGAGGGACACCAGGGAGCATGTTGTCAACAGCCTAGAGAAGAAGAAGAATTGCAATGTGGGGGAGTACATTGCCCGGTTGTCTGAGAGCATTGCTGCAAGGAACGCATCAAGGGATAGAGAGCGGACCCATGAACAGGTGGAGGTAGACAAAGTTATGCAACTTTTATGAGAAGATGGTGTGCCAGCCACTTCAGACATGTTCTTCTTGGCAACAGATTTGTTCAATAACTCAGTGCCCCAACGGGTGTTCAAGAATCTGCTGACATCCGAAGAACGTATGGCTTGGTTGACATATCAAATAAACATGAACAAGAAGTAGTTCAGTAGTTGGGATGTTGAGTTTGGTGTGAAGCAACGGTGGCATTTGATTGTCATCATTTATCCTTTACATTCATTGTTGCCTAGTTGTGTTGAGGTTTCTGTCTTGTAACGGAGCCTATGGCCAAAAACCATGTGTCGTATTCATTTTTCCAAACTTGTTATAAGTTGTGTGATGCGATGTATCTGTTTGAGCTACCTGACATTACTTGGTTGTTGAAGCTAACAAATATTTCATTGTTAGCATATGCTTTAATTGTTTTGTATTTGAACAAATCATAACGGGGTACTTTTGTTGCAGGTACGTAAGGTACTTGTTGTAGGGGTCATCAGTGATCAACGAGCTTGAAGGTGTGTATGCCTTTGAAAGTTATAGTGTAATATGGTTATAGTTTGATAACGTCTCACATGCTGTTGGAATTTACTTACCAACGATGGTTTATATTTTTTCTTGGCAGCCAATTGGAACATGGACAACATCGACGAGAAAAGTCAGAATTCAAGTGAAAATAACTTCAACGAGATGGTTACTGCAGCTATGGCTGCAGGTACCACCATAAGGTAACCATGTTATCTCAGTGCCTAAGCTTACCGGAAGACAGTGGGTAGATAAGTTGTTGTTAGATGCTGGTTGATGCTTTGAAAACTACCGAATGTGGCCTGAAAATTTGGTTAGGTTACATAGCATACTACGTAATAGCTATGGGCTAAAAGGCAGTAGGGAGCTTGAATCAATTGAAGATTTAGCCATGTTTCTATGGGCATGTGGTACAAATCAATGCTAGAGGCAAATGCATGAGAGATTTGGGAGGGGGTTGGGGACATGTAGCAAGGTATTTTCCCATGTTCTAGCTACCATGACTAGATTTGCAAATGACGTGATTAGGCCTAGGGACACTAGTTATTCAGGACTGCCGGCTGAATTGGTGGAGTACACGTCATTTTTTGATGGCTACATAGGCGCCATGGATGGCACTCACATAGATGTCATAGTTGATCAAGGAGTCTATGATAACCACATTAATAGGAAAAGAAAGCCAACCTAAAATGTGGTTGCGGTTTGTGACTTCGACATGAGGTTCACGTATATCGGGGCGGGGACAGAGGGTTCCGCACATGATATGCGGATCAAAAGAAAGGCAGAAGCCGATGCCTCTTTCCCACATCCACCGTCAGGTTAGTTGAACTTAGTCCATTTGGTTGTATCAGGCTGGAGCTAATTGTATGTTAACTGATGCCTTGCTATAAATTTATGCAGGCCGCTATTACTTGGTGGACTCTGGTTACGCACTTCGCCCCGGGTATCTGACGCTATATCCAAATAAGAGGTATTGGGTGAAGGAGTTCTAGACTAGGAGGGCTTGTGATGTGCGTGAGTTGTTCAACCGGCACCATTCGAAGTTGCGTAATGTCATAGAGAGGACATTTGGGGTAGCGAAAGCTAAGTTGCAGATGTTGAAAGACATACCTCACTATCCGAGGACCAAGCAAACCTAGATAATTATTGCTCTTTGTGGACTGCACAACTAAGTGCATGAGCTGGAGGGTCAGCACCAACAAGTGTGGATTAGACAGGCGCCAGACCTTGGCCCTTTGAGTCAAGTGGCAGCTATGGCGTTGGGAGATCCTAATGAAATGGAACATGTCCGCGAGTGGATAGTATATGGACTAAGACTCCTTGGGAAGACAACGTAAGTGAAATAATTATGGTTTGTGGATGTTATCAGTTAAGTCATGCATTCTTCCTTTGGCTGCCTAGTTTGGGGCTAATGAGGATATGCACACATGCAGGTGAAGTAATTGCCGACATGGTGCACTGGGAGCAGATCCTAATGATGTGCAACAGGTCCACTTCTAATAATTTGTTTATGGTATTACTAAGAAAATCTTTGACCAAGCTCTGTGCTTCCTTAAACTTTTTTAATATGATAACTGGATGGATAAGTCATGATGCACATTGACACACTTAAACCATCTGCTGTTCTTTTTAGCATTAATACCACTAAAAATTGATGTCATGTTATCATTCAGCTAACTTAAGTTCTTTCTACTATTTGGCATGTACAGAAAATGGGGACCTGTTTGAATTCTCAGTTTTTCTGTTAGTCATCAAGGAATTGAAAGGAAATATGTAGTTTATTTAATTTGCCTACAAGAATATATGCATAATTTGAGTAGTAAAGAGCAGGCAATACAAATTGTTGTATTTATGAATAAATAAATGACCAGTGACTCAGTTGGTTTGAAATTGGCAGCTGTTGTTATGTCCAGCTGAGTTCTTTGTTCTAGTGTGCATAGAGCAAGTGTGAGTGAGTGACTGATGATGACAAATGTTAGTTATTTCTATCTAACAACAAGTGATGCACTCATATGCAGCAAATGCACGCAAACAGCTGAAACACGACGGTCGCTGATCCATCCGTAACATGGAGTTTTTTGACCTCAAGGTCGCTCATCCATCTGTAAGCTATTGTTGAGTCGAATTTGATCCCTTTTCAAACATTTTGGTGGGCAATATATTAGAGTTCTTATAGCTATTGTTGCGTCGAATTTGTGTAGGAGTTATCGTCTTGCTTGGAGCGAACGTGGGGGAGCTCAGTCAGCTCTGGAACGCCAAGGCATAACCTACCTGGGAGGCTCATAAACTGATTTGATGCCATTGGTTGCAGGCTTAACATGGGCTTTGGTTTAGCTAGACTGGTCACTTGTGTTTATGTATCTGATGGATTTGGGTGAAATTATGCCTAGCAGCAGCATGATCCATGGTTAGGAAATTTCTTTGATTCAGCATGTATCTGAATAGTGTTGTAAACTGTTTCATTGATATGTAGCAGAATCAGACAGCAGCTGGTGGTGTTTGAATTTAAACTCGAATTGCATTTAATGCTAGTGTGGGGCCATTTTTTTGAAATGGATTGGTTGTTGGTTCAGTCGGCTGAAGCTGCTGCTGTTGGCTGGTCTTCGCACTATTCCAGGTTCAGCTCTAGCCGGTTTCGGCCACAAACTCGACCAGCCGAACAAGGCCTCGGGGTCCTTCTGTTATTGCCTACGAAACCGACGGAGCTAGCGGAGCTCCTGTGGCTCCGTGCTACAATGCCGAAGCCGGAGAGAGTCCGGCCAAATGGCCCTTACACCCTGAAGATTTAGTTTACATTGAATATTTATTCTAATTTAATATTAGCTAAAGTTTAGAGTAATTAGAACAAAAATATCTTAGGCCATGTTTAGTTCCACCAAATTCCCAACTTTGACACTATGCAAAAAGAAAATTCTCCAAATCACATCAAACTTGCGGTACATGCATGGAGTACTAAATGTTGACGAAATAAAAAACTAATTACACAGTTTGGTTGTACTTTACGAGACGAACGTTTTGAGCCTAATTAGTCAACGATTGAACAACTATTACCACATAAAAACAAAACATCACTGTAGATACAATGTAGCTACAGTGATTTCGTCGGCCCCGAATCGGCCGAACTAAACATTTTATATAAGAACTGTCGCCATTTTAAAAGAAATTGCAGGGATATATGGATGGGCCGTTCAAGGCCCACAAAGCATTCCTTGAAGCCCAAGTATGGAAACCGTGCAGGCTGTGCCTAAGCGGAACCAGTACGGCCAGTCGTCGTCTTCTCTACCTGGCGCTCTCCCAGATCAGATCACCACCACCGTCCACCACCGCCACCGAGCTCTCCGGTCGCCGGAGATCACCCCCTTCTCCGGCGACCCCGCGTACGCCGATCTCAGTAAAGGTTGGTTACCCACGTCGAAACCCCAGCTCGCGCCTCCCACCCCTGAGTCAGTCACGCCGCTAAATTTGGCTCATCCGCCATTCGGACCAGCGCCGCTAGGGTTTTGGCCCGATGGATCCACTCCGGAGCTACTTGGGGCGGCTCCTTCTCGAAGAAATCACACCGGTGGTGATGGTGCTGTCCACACCGCTCGCTGAGGCCGCCTGCCGTAAGAACGGCCTCAGCTTCGTCGACATGCTCTCCCCGTTCTCGCTCTTCAAAAAAATCGACGGTGACTGGCCTCCTAATGCTTGGTTTCAGATGACCCTGTGCTGTATTTTGTTCTCTTTTCGTTTGTTTTGGTTATGTGATCTCATGGAAGGTTCTGTCTCTGTGCCCGCGATTGAGCAGTGCCCGTGCGGACGGCGAGCGAGGTGCCGTACAGGCTGCAAATGTTTAAGATTCGGATGGTTTACGCTTCCGACGTCCGGAAGGAGGACTGCGAGGTGATCCTCAAACATTCTGGTATTGCTATCTTAGGTGGCTGTAGCTACTTCAGTGTTTGATGACCTCTATGTTTGGGAACAGGTGGCAGACGAGATGATTAAGCCGGTAGTTTCTGAGGCCAATGAGAAGGCTCTTCCGGATTTGCTTTCAGACCCGCCTCAGGTTGAAGATGTACTTGGAAGTAAGATCCCGTGCTTTGCTTCTGTATGATAATATGGATGTTCTACTCCAATGAAGTTCACATTGCTGTGTTTCTCTGATAATTGGATTAGTGGTGGAAGGCGGCAAAGATTTTTTTCGGGGGTGGGATTGGGGGGGGGGGGGCGGGGGGGGGGGGGGGGGGGGGGGGGGGGTGTTGGATCAGAGTAGAGAATTAGGAAATCAGTATATACTGCAAATTAGAGCCGAACTACTATCAAACCATGTAAATTTCTAAAATAAATTAGGAAATGATCTCAATTGATTACATAAGGTCATTGCGCTTGCCACTTCAGCATTGTTGTGCATGTTGTGGCGGCGGCAGGGAAGCGCAGCCACCGGCGAGGCTTGCGCGAATGTTGATGATGATGTGTGTGGTGAGCCTGGATGCTGCTGCGGTGACTAGGCAAGGTGAGCTTGTCTGGTTGTTTTCCATTTATGGGAGAGGGAAATAGTGATCTGTGACTGGTATGTTGTTCCGGCAACGTCGACAGGAGTTAATGGGCTAGTTTTTTTTGAGCGAGAACATAGCAGGAGAATTCAGTTAATGGGCCAGTTGAAGCTACTTTTGTGGCCCTAATGGGCAGTGGACTTGGGATGCATTGGAGGGCTGCAGTTGGGTCCTCGGTCCTCAAGACTTTTCCTGGGTCAGGGTGCGTGCATGGGGTGGGTTAGCCCAGGCTGGCAATGGTTAACCTCTTAACCTTATTAACCTTTATGGTGAGGAATAGTGGAATGTGTGTTCATAAACAGAAAGAATAGTAAAATGTGTGACCTGTGAACTAGGAATGATTTTTAATGGGCAGCCACATGCTTTCCATCAAGATCGCTTGGTGCAGTTGTAGCATAATTTCAGGTGATTGTTTGTAGTAGTGAAGTTGCTTTGCGTGCATTCTATTGTATGGATGGAGAGCTCAAATTGCTTGCAAATGGTCCATCAGAAGAATGCGCTGCTTGGTGCTCTGTCATCTTTGTTACTAAATTGGGTAATTTATTTTTTTTGGGAAATTGCTGGGAAGAGCTTGACATTGTCACTTCAAATGTCTTCATTTCTATTTGGCTGGTACTCTGATGTATCTTACTGGAAGATGTGATGTGTGTCTCTTATTGGTGCTTCTTTGGTTGTTACGTGCTTTAGTCAAGTCAATTCCAATCTCTGCAAAGCTCAGCTGTGCAAATTTTGTTTGATACCTTTTATTTGCATCCTATATATGATTCCTTAATTATGTAATTCCAGAGCCTGAGGCTGAGCTGTGCCCATTGTGGATTAAGAAGTTCAATAGAGAGCTAATGCGGACACTCTCATTTTCGGAGCATGAAACATTTGACCATCCTGTGTCATGTGAGATTTGACACTTCCTGTTCTTAGCTGGGTATTCTGTTTGCAGAATATGTTCTTGCTTATGCTTTAAGCTATTATTAACAGGTCTTCTAGTTGTGTCATCAATGGACAAAGAACCAGTCAATAAATTTATTGATCTCTTCAACACAAATCAGTTGCCATCTCTTTTGAATGATGGCATAATGGATCCACAGATTTTGAAGCATTACCTTGTACTTCATGACCAGCAAGAGGGGCCACAAGACATGTATTGTTCTTCACCTTTCTTTCTAACTAAAGAAGATACTCTTACTTAAGCAATTTATGATGTTAAAATCATTTTTTTTAAAAACATAGCTGGCGTATGTTTAGACCAACCCCTTCAGAATTGTCAAACATAATGCTTGTGAATCTGTATTGGCAAAATGGTTGAAAAACCTGAACTGCCTACATATTTTGTAGTTCACAATTTTTAGGATTATTTGTCTTCATCAAGGTTAGACAAGGTTCCTCATAGTGGTTAATTTCTTATGCGTCCCTATTGCCTTGCCTTTAGTATTCATGCTTCCTTGCTTTCCTAATTCTATGCATTTTAACTTCTAAGGGCCTTTTACCCCTAGGCCTTAACTTTGTGCTTCTTCTGCAAAGGAAATTGTTTTTCATCCGACACCCATGTGTCCGACAGCTTTGTTTGTGGGACTATAACTGTGCTGTGTCTGGTCATAAACACATATTGGTGATCGGGGCACACATAGCGACATAGTCTATAGGGTGATTACTCAGCACAATAATTTCTATGAAACTATGACATGCTAAATAAAGACAGTTAAATATATGGAAGTGTTCTTCAACAACAACAACAACAACAACAACAAAGCCTTTAAGTCCCAAACAAGTTGGGGTAGACTAGAGTTGAAACCCAACAGAAGCAATCAAGGTTCAGGCACGTGAATAGCTGTTTTTAAAGCACTCCTATCTAAGGCTAAGTTTTTGGGTATATTCCATCCTTTCAAGTCTCCTTTTATTGCCTCTACCCAAGTCAACTTCGGCCTTCCTCTCCCTCTCTTCACGCTACTATCCTGGCTTAGGATTTCACTACGCACCGGTGCCTCTAGAGGTCTTCGTTGGACATGTCCAAACCATCTCAACCGGTGTTGGACAAGCTTTTCTTCAATTGGTGCTACCCCTAATCTATCACGTATATCATCGTTCCGAACTCGATCCCTTCTTGTATGATCGCAAATCCAACGCAACATACGCATTTCCGCGACACTTATCTGTTGAACATGTCGTCTTTTCGTAGGCCAATATTCTGCATCATACAACATAGCAGGTCTAATCGCCGTTCTATAAAACTTGTCTTTTAGCTTCTGTGGTACCCTTTTGTCACATAGGACACCAGATGCTTGGCACCACTTCATCCACCCTGCTTTGATTCTATGGCTAACATCTTCATCAATATCCCCGTCTCTCTGTAGCATTGATCCTAAATATCGAAAGGTATCCTTCCTAGACACTACTTGACCTTCCAAACTAATATCTTTCTCCTCCCGAGTAGTAGCGCCGAAGTCACATCTTATATACTTAGTTTTAGTTCTACTGAGTCTAAAACCTTTGGACTCCAAAGTCTCTCGCCATAACTCCAGTTTCTGATTCACTCCTATCCAGCTTTCATCAACTAGTTCTACATCGTCCGCGAAAAGCATACACCAAGGGATGTCCCCTTGTATGTCCCTTGTGACCTCATCCATCACTAAGGCAAACAGATAAGGGCTCAAAGCTGACCCTTGATGTAGTCCTATCCTAATCGGGAAGTCATTCGTGTCTCCATCACTTGTTCGAACACTAGTCACAACATTGTTGTACATGTCCTTAATGAGCCTGACGTACTTCGTTGGGACTTTATGTTTATCCAAAGCCCACCACATAGCATTCCTTGGTATTTTATCATAAGCTTTCTCCAAGTCAATAAAACCATGTGTAGGTCTTTCTTCTTCTCCCTATACCGCTCCATAACTTGTCTTATTAAGAAAATGGCTTCCATGGTTGACCTTCCGGGCATGAAACCAAATTGGTTCATAGCGACCCACGTTATTGCTCTCAAGCAATGCTCGATAACTCTCTCCCATAGCTTCATAGTATGGCTCATCAACTTAATTCCCCGGTAATTAGTACAACTTTGAATATCCCTTTTATTCTTGTAGATCGATACCAATATACTTTTTCTCCACTCGTCAGGCATCTTGTTCGATCGAAAAATATGGTTGAACAGCTTGGTTAGCCATACTATAGCTATGTCCTCGATGCATCTTCACACCTCGATTGGGATACCATCCGGTCCCATCGTCTTACCTCCTTTCATTCTTTTTAACGCCTCTCTGACCTCATATTCTTGGATTCTCCGCACAAAGCGTCTATTGGTGTCATCAAAAGAGTCATCCAACGTATGGAAGTGTTCTTCACGATAAATAAATGACATATAATTTACATTGTTAATGTATAAATCCTTATATATTGATGATCGAAGTGAAGAACTTTTGATTTACAGGAATCCTAAAATTACATGTATTTTGAATCAGTGGGAGTATGGATTAGAGTAAAAGACGACAACAACAACAACGTAGCCTTTCAGTCCCAAGCAAGTTGGGGTAGGCTAGAGTAAAAGAAAGTAGCATAATTTTATAATATATTTAAAAGTGGAAATTAAAATTGTTTAAAAAATTGAAATCACTAGCATTAAAAATCAGGGCATCAATTGTCGAAAGGGTATTTCGGAACGCTTGTCCTTCAAGTCTTCAAACTTCCCTAAAAGTGGTATATTCTTTTAGGGAAGTTTGAACTCCTCTCTTGTACCAGGAAGCTGAAGCCCTCTCCTTAGCAGCTTCTCATAGAAGCAAACTTCTGAAGGAAGCAAACTCCGATTAAAAGGGCATGTGGTTTCTCACATAATCCCCACTAAAACTAAATACTATTTTTTGCTAAATGAGTAAGAACTTGGGGTAATATCTTGTGGCTTAACTTCTTACATTGGTCAAACAAGGAGCAGATAACCTGAATGGCATGTAATATATCGAATTATTATTTCTTGCAATTTTGTAATCTATTTCTTTGTTATTGCTGATTTGCCAAGTCTTTATGTTTTCAGTCTTTGTTGTCATATAGTTGCAGAAAATCCTTTAATATACACAGTTGCAGAAAATCGTTTAATCTTTCTTTTTAATAGCTGATTTGCCAAGTCTTTATTTCCAAATCCTTTAATATTGTCTGATATTTTATGACAATACATGTTTCAAGCTTTGGTACACAGGGACAGTCGCGAATAGAAATGGAGTAGGAGTTTTGATTGATAAGAGCCTCAAGAATAGTGTGGTGGGAGTAAGAAGGCAAGGAAATAGGATTATCTTAGTCAAGCTTGTCATTGGTGATATGGTCTTGAACGTAATTAATGCGTATGCCCCCCAAGTAGGCCTCGACGAGAGTGCTAAGAGACAGTTCTGGGAAGACTTAGATGGCCTGATTAGAGCTGTACCTAATAGTGAGAAACTTTTTATAGGAGGAGATCTTAATGGGCATGTAGGTACTACAAGCGTAGGTTTCGAGACAGTTCGTGGAGGTTTTGGGTATGGTAGTAGGAATCAGGAGGGGGAGGAAGTTCTGGACTTCGCGATAGCTTTTGACCTGATGATAGCCAACACTTTCTTTAGAAAGAGAGAATCTCATCTAGTGACCTTCAGTAGCGGACAACACTCTAGCCAGATTGACTTTGTCCTCGCAAGAAGAAAGGACAAACGGGCATGCTTGGGTTGCAAGGTGATACCAGGGGAGTGTGTTGTTTCTCAACATAAGCTTTTGGTGGCAGACTTTCGTTTTTAGGTGCGTGTCCGTAGGGATAAACAAGCTAAGATTGAAAGAACAAAGTGGTGGAAACTGAAAAGGGAGACGTCAGATGTATTCAAGGAAAGGGTTATCAAAGAGGGCTCTTGGAAGGAAGAAGAGGACGTAAACAACATGTGAGAGAAGATGGCAACCAACATTCGGAAGGTGGGCTCAGAGGTGTGTGGAGTAATCAAAGAAAGTGGAGGCGAGGCTAAAGATACTTGGTGGTGGAACGAGGAAGTCCAAAGAGCTATTAAGGAGAAGAAAGAATGTTGTAAACGCTTGTACCATGACAGGAGTGTGAACAACATAGAGAAGTACAAGGTGGCAAAGAAGACTGCAAAGAGCTGTAAGTGTGGCAAAAGGTAGAGTGTACGAGGATCTTTACTAACATTTGAGTACAAGGAAGGAGAGAAGGACATTTATAGGATGACTAGGGTTCGTGAGAGAAAGACAAGGGACTTCAACCAGGTAAGTGCATTAAGGATGAAAGGGAGCATCTCTTGGTGAAGGAGGATGAGATCCGACATCGATGGCAAGAGTATTTTGACAAATTGTTCAATGATGAGAATACGGACATAACCTTTCAGTTGGATGACTCTTTTGATGACACCAATAGGCGCTTTGTGTGGAGAATCCAAGAAATCTGAGGTCAGAGAGGCGTTGAAAAGGATGAAAGTAGGTAAGGCGATAGACCGGATGGTATCCCAATCGAGGTGTGAGAGATACCTTGGGGACATAGCTATAGTATGACTAACCAAGCTGTTTAACCATATTTTCGACCGAATAAGATGTCTGACGAGTGGAGGAGAAGTATATTGGTACCGATCTACAAGAATAAAGGGGATATTCAAAGTTGTACTAATTACCGGGGAATTAAGTTGATGAGCCATACTATGATGCTATGGGAGAGAGTTATCGAGCATCGCTTGAGAGCAATAACGCGGGTCTCTATGAACCAATTTGGTTTCATGCCCGGAAGGTCAACCATAGAAGCCATTTTCTTAATAAGACAAGTTATGGAGCGGTATAGGGAGAAGAAGAAAGACCTACACATAGTTTTTATTGACTTGGAGGAGGCTTATGATAAAATACCAAGGAATGTTATGTGGTGGGGCTTTGAACAAACATAAAGTCCCAACGAAGTACGTCAGACTCATTAAGGACATGTACAACAATGTTGTGACTAGTGTTCGAACAAGTGATGGAGACACGGATGACTTTCCGATTAGGATATGACTACATCAAGGGTCAGCTTTGAGCCCTTATCTGTTTGCCTTAGTGATGGATGAGGTCACAAGGGGACATCCCTTGGTGTATGCTTTTCGTGGACAATATAGTGCTAGTTGATGAAAGTCGGACATGAGTAAATCAGAAACTGGAGTTATGGCGGGAGATTTTGGAGTCCAAAGGTTTTAGACTCAGTAGAACTAAAACTAAGTATATGAGATGTGACTTCGGCGCTACTACTCGGGAGGAGGAAGATATTAGTTTGGAAGGTCAAGTAGTGCCTAGGAAGGATACCTTTCGATATTTAGGATCAATGCTACAGAGAGACGGGGATATTGATGAAGATGTTAGCCATAGAATCAAAGCAGGGTGGATGAAGTGGCGCCAAGCATCTGGTGTCCTATGTGACAAAAGGGTACCACAGAAGCTAAAAGGCAAGTTTTATAGGACGGCGATTAGACCTGCTATGTTGTATGGTGCAGAATGTTGGCCTACGAAAAGACGACATATTCAGCAAATAAGTGTCGCGGAAATGCGTATGTTGCGTTGGATTTGCGGTCATACAAGAAGGGATCGAGTTCGGAACGATGATATATATGATAGATTAGGGGTAGCACCAATTGAAGAAAAACTTGTCCAACACCGGTTGAGATGGTTTGGACATGTACAACGGAGACCTCCAGAGGCACCAGTGCGTAGTGGAATCCTAAGCCAGGATAGTAACGTGAAGTGATGCAGAGGAAGACCGAAGTTGACTTGGGTAGAGGCAATAAAAGGAGACTTAAAATGATGGAATATACCTAAAGACTTAGCCTTAGATAGGAGTGCTTGGAAAACAGCTATTCACGTGCCTGAACCTTGATTGCTTCTGCTGGGTTTCAACTCTAGCCTACCCCAACTTGTTTGGGACTTAAAGGCTTTGTTGTTGTTGTTGTATTGTCTGATATTTTATGTTTCAATTATATACTGTTTTCTTTCTTGCTGACCCATATTACTTTGTACATGAAGAGCTGTGAATGTCTTAGCTGAAATGAGGAGTACCCTTGGTCTGAACGACTGTAAATTATTATGCATAAATTCGTCTACAGAAGCAGGTGGTAGTAATGCTGACAATTCATGGCTACCTTATGTGAGCATACTGAATTACCTCATATAGAATTTCAGTAATGTTTTCAAATTTCAGCAAATATACAATCTACTTATAGTCTTTTCGTTACTAAATGCAGAAAGCTCTTGGTTTGAACAATCATGATGGATCCTGTTTCATTAGTGTGGATGATCTGAATGAGGTATTAGAACATTGATCTGTTTTATCATGTGCTTCTCTATAGTGTTTTGCTGGGCACACAAAGTTTTGTGACACTTTGTTCAACTTTTCATGGTGCCTAAGGATTCATCTATTAGGTGATAGTTATGGAGTAACCATCCCTGCTTTCAGTTGATTCAAGTTTTTTTTTTTTTTTTTTTTTTTTTTTTTTTTTTTTTTTTTTTGGTGTGTGTGTGTGTGTGCACTGATGCCAAGGATGGCACATCAAATTGTTCTATTATTTTTCTTGCCCTAGATCTCTATTCTCCAGTTCTTCCATTGTGGGCCAGGATTGTCACATCATGCAACCTTTCTCAGCTTTCAACAAGCTTTACTTGATGTTGAATTGCTGAGCTTGTTTATTTCAGATAAAGGACTTCATGCAAGATTTTGTTTCTAACCATATCATCCCTCTACATGGAGCAAAAGATACGTGTCCTCAATCAGCAGGTATGCAGTTGAAAGTTTGGTATATCATTATGTTCATCTTATCATATCCCAACAAGATTCAGTACTGTTTTAGGTAGCCACAACAAGAAAGGGTTTTAGAAATCAGATCAAGAACTTGTGGTGGAGAAAGAGAGATGATGTCCCAGAAGCTCCAAATGGGCCAATGCAAGTGATTAGTTCTAGATCTTGCTACTTTTCACTGTATATATGTAATTTGTAATATGCTGTAACTTTATTTTCTCCATCAGGTATACATTCACCTCCATAGAATCACAGATCAGAGTACTAGGTGATTTCGCCTTCATGTTACGAGACTACGAGCTTGCCTTGTCAAACTACAGATTACTAGCCACTGATTATAAGCTTGATAAGGCTTGGAAGCGATTTGCTGGTGTACAGGTGCAAGATATTTTTTTTACTCGTTTTGCTGAACTTTCTCCATGGATATACTTATTAGTAGTCTGTTTAGCGTCTTTGAGTTTGTTGTAAAGGCACAATTAGGATTGCTATTCTGAAGGAATATCCCGGTATGCTAGTATGCCAAACATGATGGTCCTGTTTACACTAAAAGCAATTGGCAGTTCCATTACCAACCCAGCTTTCCTACAAATATGGGGCTTGGCCTAGAAAACATCAGATGATAAATGTCCACTATGTTGCAGGGTTTCTGGATTGTTTTTTCTTGAGTTCTGGAATAACCTTAATGTGTGTTACATATTCATTTCATATTGATTCATATCAATATATTCCCTTTTGCAGGAGATGAGTGGACTTTGCTATTTCATTTTGGATCAGTCTAGGAAGGACGCGGAGTATTGCATGGAAAATGCCTTCAGTACATATTTGGTATTTATTTAGAAATTCACATCTTGGTTTCCTGCACAGGCAAATAATTATTTCCTTTATATTGCTTATTATTTAATGTTTTGGATATTGTTCTGTGGTATTGCGCTGTTACCCCATGTTTCTTACACAGAACAATAAGAGGAGCCCAAAACCCATTTTGCATGGAACATCTTTTTCTTGTCTATCAGTTGTTTAATGAATACCCAATTTAAGTCTTATTTAAGCAATGGTCATAACAAACAACTAGGATGCTTTTGTGCATATTATTCCATAATATGCATTGAACTTACCCTGCAGATATCCGTATGATATTAGCTCAACGGTAAAGCACTTATATGTTCATGACGACGGTAGTGGATGCTATAGGTGTCATGCCGTTGATATCCGGCTCCAGAGACCCTTGGAGTGTGTTTGGTTGCTCGAGCAAGACTGTATCCTGAATGAGGAGAAACTGGCTCAGCGGATGTAAATTCTAAGGGGAGAGAGTTTGGTGAAAGTGCACGAGCGAATGCAAAAAGAAAAAAGAAAAAAGAAGAAGCTGAGATTCTGTTTGGTTCGCTGTATGAGCGGATACAACTTACCTAGCATGTGAGATTGACGTGTGGGACCATACTAATCCTGCATCCACCGGTACAGGCCCGAGAGCGACAAACGAATCAGCCGCATGAGCAGAGCCCAAACCCTTTTTTTTGCACCGGTGGATGCAGAGCAGCACCGCGGAACCTGGCATCCGATCAGTATTCCCCTATAGTTTATATCGGACACGCAGGTCCTGGATCGCTGGAAGCGGGAATCCGAACACGCCCTTGATGTCTTGTACCTAAATTCATTTGGGAAGGAATGGCGTTTTAGACTGGCTACAAGTTCTGGGCCACATTGCCACATATTCATTTCATTCTAGTTTCTGGCCTTCTTTCAGTAACGTATGCTGTGTCGGAGAAATAGTCAGAATGTACAGGGTCTGCCCTGATTTTAAGCTACCCTCTTCAATATAAAATTGCTTATTATGGATATTCTGGTACCAGCTGTACAAATCTGAATATCCTGAGGTGTGTTGCATTTAGGAGAAATGCACAAAGAAGTGGAATATGTGCCCATGACAAGATACTACACGCTTATGATATGTAGATAGTAGACTCTCTAGTTTTCTTGATTGAACTTCCTCTTGTAGTCTTCTTTCATTCGGAGTGTAATTCACCTTTTCATATATGCAGAGAATTGGATCTTCTGGCCAGAGAAATGCTACTAGATGTGGCCTTTGGTGGGCCGAAATGCTTAAAACAAGAGGACAGTATAGGGAAGCATCAAACGTGTATTTCCGTGTTTCTAATGAGGTAGATTTCCTTTTTGTTGTGGGAAGTTTTTGGCTGATTAGATGAATTATTGATTGAGATCTCTACTGCTCAGGAACCTTCGTTGCATTCTGCTGTACTGCTTGAGCAAGCCGCCTGTTGCTATCTATTATCCAATCCACCCATGCTACGGAAATACGGATTTCACCTAATCTTAGCTGGGAATAGCTACTACATGTCTGATCAGGTTCATAATAATTATTTTACCGCTGTTGTAATCTCAAGGGGATATCCCTTGGTGTATGTTGTTCGCTGATGATGTAGTGTTAATGGATGAAAACCAGGCGAGAGTAAATAAGAAACTAGAGTTATGGTGGCAAACCCTTGAGTCTAAAGGTTTTAGATTGAACAGAACTATACATGAGATGCAACTTTGGCGGAGTTGTACAAGAGGAGGGAGATGTGAGTTTGGAAGGTCAGGTAGTGCCTAAGAAGGATACCTTTCGATATCTGGGATCGATGCTACAGAGGGATGGAGATATTGATGCGGACGTTAGCCATAGAATCAAAGCAGGGTGGATCAAGTGGCGACAAGCTTCTGGCATTCTCTGTGACAAGAGGGTACCACAAAAGCTAAAAGGCAAGTTCTATAGAACGGCGATTAGACCGGCTAGGTTGTATGGAGCAGAATGTTGGCCTACAAAGATTCGACATGTTCAACAACTGAGTGTTACAGAAATGTGTATGTTGCGATGGGATTTGCGGTCACACAAGAATGGACCGAGTTTGGAACGATGATATACGTGATCGCCTAGGGGTAGCATCAATTGAAGAAAAGCTTATCCAACATCGGTTGAGGTGGTTTGGCCATATCCAAAGAAGACCTCCAGAGGCACCAGTGCATTGTGGAGTCCTAAGCCAAGCTAATAATATGAGGAGAGATAGAGGAAGACCGAAATTGACATGGGGGAGGCAATAAAAAGAGATTTGAAAGCTTGGGATATACTTAGAGATTTATATTTGAATAGGAGTACTTGGAAAGCAACTATTGAAGTGCCTGAACCGTGACTTGGGGCTCTTGGTGGGTTTCAACTCTAGCCTACCTCAACTTGCTTGGGACTGAAAGGCTATGTTGTTGTTGTTGTAATCTCTTTCAATGTTGATTGAATCTTTTTTAAATCGATTTTCTTTCTTTAAATGCAGAAACAACATGCTGTTCGGGTGTACAGAAATGCTTTGTTTGTTTACAAACAAAACCCTTGGAGTTACATCAACAATCATGTACATTTTAATGTTGGAAGGTAGTTAGGTATTTTTAGCTCCTGTCCAATTTTTATCTTGTGTCTTTACGCTGTACTTGACTCTGGGTGTACTGGTAGGTGGTATGGAGTTCTCGGGATACTTGATGTAGCCATCAAGCACTTGCTGGAGGTCATTGCTTGTAGCCATCAGTCGCTGACTACACAAAACATGTTCCTCACTGATTTTTTCCATTATGTTCAAGGTTATTGACCAGCACTACACCTTAATACCTTATTTGAACCTAACTTTTGGTGCATTCTAATTTTGTGATATTATTTTGTGTATAGAGCATGGGGAAGAAATTTGATGTGTACAAGCTTCAACTTCCTGTTTTGAACATGTCATCTCTCAAAGTTATATATGAAGATCATCGCACTTATGCATCAGATGCAGATGTAAGGCCTAACAACTGTACCAGGAGTATTTCTAATCCATCTATCATTTGCATTTCTGGGAGCAATCAAACATTGAACCTCCCTATATTTTTATAGAATATTGTCTTTTGGGTACTTGAGTTACCCTTCTCGTGCTCCTTTAAAGAAAAGGGCATAATATATGGCCAATTTCACACCTTCGATAATAAAATAAAACACTATGACTGTCTTTAACATGATCTCTTTTGCTGGTGCTAATTTGTTACTATGCTATTGATGCCCATTCTCAGCATGTGTTGGTTGTCTTCTGTTACAGGTTGGCGTTAGTGAAAGCACGTGGCAGGAGCTGGAGGAAGAATTGATCCCATCATCCTCAATTGTCAGAACTAATTGGCTGGATACTCAGCCAATGAGAAAATACAAGGATTCCTGTATTTGTGTGGCTGGAGGTAATTTTTTTTTTGAAAATACAAATTCATAGCTATATATGACTGAACTTGAGGACAAACCACTCTCTGGAATTGTCTGGTATACAGCTGAGATGTGGCACTTGTCAACTTATCAATCTAGTGCAGGACAGTATCTTTTTTTAGATGGGCGGACACTTGTCTTTGAGTGCTATCTCGCATTCACGTCTGTTGCTGGATAAGGGATAGACAAACTGTCTGTTTGGGCCTTTTAAGGCTTGAACATCAAGTGCCTGTACATCTTTCTTAGCTACTTATGTTGTATAATAAATTAATAATTCATTTGGCCACAGTCCATCTATTGTCCACCAGTCCCATTGGAATTGTATGATTTGCACTCTGATGTGAGTTTGAATCCCCTCTATTTTGCCAATGGAGTTTGAACTTGATATGTCCTCCATTTCCAGTTGAAATATTTTAACTATTTATGGTTTGTACCATATCCTTGAAATTGGACCTTTTTTTGCTGACCTATTTGAAAAAAAATGCCATTGGCTGTTGCCTTCTTGACCTTCCATCATAATTTCGGTCTCAAGGTGACCTGAATGAACCTTACCAATTGGAGGCAGACTGTGGTTTAGCCAAGCTGCAGATCTGCAGACTGTGGTTGATATCACTGGTACTTCATATATCAGCTTGAAGATGAGGTGGGAGCAGCAGCAGTAGAAGCAAACATAGGAGGGTGAGGCCTTGAGGAAGTGGGCATGAGAAGGAGAGGATGAGGCCTTAGTGGTGCCTACATTGTCATTTGAGGTTGAAAGATAGAACTTACCAACTGAATTGATACAAGTTTCTGATTATTTGCTCATTTGAGCAGTGTGAACAACTAATGTAACCAGTCACTTGGCTTAGCCACGGCTGGTAACATTCTTATGCAATTGTTGGTAGGATATTGGTTCCGTCCAACAAGGACTTTTCCCTTCTAGTTATGCTTGAGTTACAGGCTTTCAACCAAGGTAGACTGATAACCATTTTGACCATAGGCTAAGCTGTAAGTTTTTGGATGCTTGGCAATGGAGCTTCTTTTGGCACAACAAGACTAGAAAATTGTTTCTTGGTACCAAATTATTTATAAGCAAGAGGGATCCCCAGAACTGTTGTGTTCATATTTTATGAGCCTGACGCAAATGACCCTTGGAGTTCTGACAAATTTTAGAGCACTAAATGTTACGTGAAGTTTCAGTAAAGGCACAAAGTAGACATAAATTTGGTTGAAATGATCTGCTATCATCTCCTTTAGACCCTTCTAATTATTATTTCTTTTTATTATGTATATAGTGTTCTTAGTTGCTTTGTTTGTTGGTTGCAGAAGCAGTAAAATTGAATGTTGAACTTAAAAATCCCCTCCAAATTCCTGTTGCTGTTTCTGGCATCTCTCTTATATGCCAGCTTTCCACCACTTTGGATGCATTAAGTTCTGGTAAGATTTTCCTTCCTGAGTTCTTTCCATATAGAGTTACGTTAACCACTGATGCATTACATTCCTCATGCAGATGTAAGTGGGCTGGATTTGGATGGTGGGGAAGATAAGGTTAACACAAAGCCATCTATTTCAATGTAATTTTCTTTTCATAATTAAGGTTTCGTTCATGTAGATGTTGTTCTTTCCACCAAAATTTATAATGGCTATTATTTCTATTTTTTATTGAACACTACAGGTTTGAGACTGATGGAGATAAGTTTACATTGTCAAAGCTTGACATTATATTAGGAGGAGGTGAAAGTAAAAGAGTATGTAACAATTTCTTGCCTTTTAACTCTACCCAATCTTTTGTGTGCTTTGAAAATGTTTAAGCATGTCTTTGCTACCTGATTCATTACAGCAGATCTAACCTTTACTCAGTAAAAAGCTAGGTGAACAGAATATACTGTTAATATTTTAGGGGCTGAATGGGAAAGAAGTGCTTAAGGTTCAATTTGGTATTGGTGCAGTATGCTGTTGGATCTATTCATTTGCTGGAATTCGTTACAGTAAGATTTTGCTGTTTGGGCTCAAAGATGGACGATGCAAACAACTAGTTATACTCCAAAGAATGCTTAGATGTTGTTTAAAAGTCCACCACATGCATACTGAGAAAGCCAATAATAGTTCAGTTCAGTGCCAATACATACTGTTTTGCTTGGTATCCATTAACCCGCCATATGTTATTACTGAATTATTTTCATTTGTTTCAATTTCTTCAATCTGATTTTACAAGAGATGTGTAGCAAAATCATAATATTTCTCTTTTTTTAAGAAAATGGATGTAGCCAGGGTCAAATACTACACTGATTATACGCAGCTCTCCTTGCATGTTTGAGAAAAAAAATTACTAAACTGATTATTCCTCATTTCCTTACTATTTGTCCGATTGCATTTTTGCAGATTTGATGTGTTTGGCATTTGTTGTTTCGTATAGGTGTTGTGTTTTTTTTTTTGTTAATTGTCTTTCAAGGTAGTTGCTCATCTCCTCTCCAACTTCATTAGGTGCAACTTGATGTTACTCCAAAAGTTGAAGGTATTCTGAAGTTGGTTGGGATAAGGTGGACACTTTCAGAGTCAGTAGTAGGCTATCAATACTTTGAATTTGATGCACAGAAAAAAATCAAGAAAGGGAAAAGAGGCCCACGTCGTTCTTTGAATAACAGCCTGGTTGTAATCAAGGTTATAATCTCTCCAGATTTCTCTTCACAAACATTAGTTTCTGATGATGTGTGAAGTTTTAAATTCTTCGCCTACAGGGTTTACCAAAACTTACAGGATCTATTGATCGCATGCCAACAAAAGCGTTTGCTGGTGATTTAAAGCTGCTTACACTAAATCTGAGAAACCATTCAGAATATGCTGTGAAGGTCTTTACCATTTGTCTTCCTCTTGTTTCTTATTCTGATAATCATTGAAGAGTTGCTGAGTTTTCTACAGATGATCATGACTTTATGCAAGTATCAAGCACCATATTATCTGTTAACTCTTTCCAATCCTGTAATGCAGGGCATAAAAATGAAACTTAGCAGCCCAAGATTTTTAATTCCTGGTGATTCATCGGACATTGGCCTTGAGTTCCCAGACTGCTTAAAAAGGCATATGCAATCAGAAAGCAGTGTCATATCATCCAAAACTTTGAAGGACAATTTCAAGAGTTTGCTCTTTGCATTTCCTCAGGTAAAGTGGCTTAAGGCACTAGTATCTTTTTGTTTGTACTAGAGTAATCTATTTAACATTTTTTATTGCTTTCACAGATTATTTGCTGTCGCATATTCTTTCACAAATATTGACCATCATAATTTTTCCAGGATATTGAAATTCAAACAGGGGCAGCACTCTCTTGGCCTATTTGGTTTCATGCTGCAACTCCTGGAAATGTTTCTCTTTATATATCTCTGTATTACGAAATGGGAGTTCCAGTGATATTAAATACCGTACACTACGCATGCATTTCAATCTCGAGGTAACGGATTGTGTCCCATATTTAGTTTTTTTAGGCAATATATTTGTTACTCCCTCCAGCTCCAAATGCAAGTAGTTGTAAGATTCTTGTTGCTCTTTTCTTCAGTATTGATTTACATAGATTGATGGCTAAGATTGATGCTACTAGGTTCACCATGAAAAATATTTTCATCATGTATAAATTTCTTCTTAAATAAAATATTTTCATAGAATGTCATATTGGATTGTTAGCACATTCATAACATATGTTAGTGTTTTATAAAATGCCCAGACTTTCGGCTGGGGACTTGGGATTCTCTTAAAAGTTGTTCTTTCACATTTATTGTTGCACATTGCATCAGTGAAGCTTTGATTGTCCTCCCAACACAATTACTTTTCCAAGGTGAAATTGCTAAAGTTTAAGCAATCCAAGATCAAGGCGTTTCTAACGGTTATCCTCCATACTAATATTCTTTTTGTCCTTGATCTTAAGAACGAAGGATGAACAAACTAGTTATTTGTTGTATGCTATTGTTTTATTGCTTATTTTCCTTTTGGATAAGCATTAGCTCTAAGCAATTCTTTGCAGGTTTTGCCATCACTTGATGTATCCTTTTCTATAAGCACGTCCTCATCAAGATTGCAAGAGTATATCGTTCGCATGGATGTCATGAACAAGACTCCATCAGAGTCATTTGTGCTTCATCAGTTATCATGCTGTCGGTGGTAAATGGGCAGTTTCAGCGTTGCCGTTATGCAGTTCAATCAACTCTGTTGAAACAGTATCAGAAAATCAGGCTGTGTCGTACTTCTTCAAAATTAAGGTTGAAGGCCCATTCTTCAATATTCTGTCAGATACAGAACACTTTAATACGCCATATTTTCCATTGCCTTATTCAATGCTCTTCTGTTCATTAATGTGTTGTACATTCAAGGTTGTGATATATTTTCCCAATGCATGCTTTTTTTTTAAGGATTGCTGAGGCGGATTCTTGTAAAGAGGCAGAAAGTGGTTCCTGCACAAGCGATATGGCTTTGTGTCCAGGGAGCAGCACTGATCTGTTTGACATTGCTCGATCTCCTTTAGCTGATTTTCACTATCAAGAAAGATACAGGCAAGGGAAGGTAGCAAAGGTTAGTTCTTATATTATAATTCATTACACTGCTGTTGCATCGTTTGACGGTATTATTTTCTTGCTTGGTTCCAAGAGTTATACATCTGGGTACATCTTGACCCAAATATTCCAGGTCAACTTAACACAGACTTGATTGGAAAACTGGCACATGCATAATTTTTGTTATGTTGATCAATGATTAATAAAGTTCTGATTTGCACTTGATAACTGTTCAGGGGCCATGCAGCCTTCTTGATTTTGTTCTAATCTCAAAGGCAGTTGGTAACTCTTCCAAGCCTACTCCAGACTTTGAACTACTTTCTCATCACACGTGTCATTGCAGGCAAGTGATACAACATGTAGTTTGATACAATCTTCGTTGGCCTTGGTTTGTTGAGTAAATGCTGATCCCATCTTCTTCTTCTTTTAGTTCTCTAAGCCAGAACCCTATATGGTGGCTTATGGAAGGACCTCGGACAATTAGTCATGATTTCTCAAAGTCTTACTGTGAGGTTAACATCCAGTTGGTCATTCACAATTCAGAAGCTCATAAGATTTTGGTGAGAGTGGTCACTTTTGATGTAATGCCAGAGAAAATCCAAACTGTCCATCCTCATGACTCAACCAGTGCTCAGGGTGGATGGTATGATGTATCACTGGAAAATGACCCGTAAAGACCATCTCTAGTTCCAAGAGTACACATCAAGAGAAGCAATCTTCGAAGAGCATTTCACCATATGTTTGGTGTTCATTGAGTTGTGCTCAAGTTGAGCTCCAACCTGACAGTTGTGCTAGAGTTCCTCTAAAAGTGTGCATATTTGCACCAGGTACATACAATTTTTCCAACTATGAGCTGCAATGGAAAGTGCATCCATCTGAGGGACGACATGTGGATGAAAATGAGAAATTGTTATCTCGTGGTGGTCTAGGGCATCCTTTCTATGTTACTGTCCTTCAAAGTGTCTAAGTAATTATCAGGATTTGAGAAGTACCTTCTTGAATGTCAATATAGTTCAGTTCCAAACTCAGGAATTACACCCAATTGCAAGCGGGACGATGATAATAGGCGCAAACCAATCCAGTCCTGGTGGTGGTTGTGCAAAGATGTGCTACAGAGTGTTCCCTGACTGAATATACTTGGATATGCTCATGATTGTTCTGCTTCGATACTGATATATTTACACGTCATTTTGAACGATGAGTTTTGGTGAGTACATGTATACAATTGTTGGTGGAAAAAATTAACGGTAATTGCTGGTGGAATTTTGGCTTAGACGGAATATACAGATAGAGGTTTTGCTTGTCTAATTGTTGATGTGGCTAGTAGGAGCATATACTATTCATGTACATCCTGTTTAACTTGTCACTGCTAGACGTTTTCTCAAATGTAAGCCTGTTCGCTTGATCGTATTTAGCTTATAAGCCATGGCTTATCAGCCAACGAATAATATTTTTCTCTCATATCAAACTAGCCAATAATACTTTGAGCCATGGCTAATAAGCCAAGCCAACCCAAACGTCACCATATTCGTTTGGGCTAGTTTGACTTATAAATCATGGCTGAAAGTACTATTGGCTGGGTTGATGTGAGAGAAAAATACTATTCGTATGTAGTTATAGTTGGATTCTGATGAGGTAATAAGGCAATTGTCTCGATATTGTTGTTGTATGGACAACAATATTTTTTGTTTGTACAATCCTTTTAAAAGCATTGTTTGGCCTTGAGCCCATATGCCATATTGTATGTTGATTACCTTTTCATTTCCATATAATACATGCATATAGGCGACCGAACCCCTTCGTGCCCTGATTACCCTTTTTGGTGTTACCATCTTGTTTCTCAAATCGATGTTCAGTCCAGCTGTCCACATTAGGTGCAAGTGTCGTTCTTTTTTATTCGTTTCTGATCGCGATGTCGTTCTTTTGGGAGATCATAATCACTATGGAATTGCTATGATATTTTGTGTGATGACGTTCTTTTGGGAGATCATAATCACTACGGAATTGCTGTGATGACTTTGAAGAGCGGTATATCATGTCTCCTTTTGCCTCTTTGATACACATCCATTTGCACTTTTGTAGGATGCCGTTCTTTTGGGAGATCATAATCACTACGGAACTGCTATGATACTTTGTGTGATGATTTTGAAGAGCATAGCACGTCGCTCCTTTCGATACACATCCATTAGCATCTTTGTAGGAAGTTTGTGCGTGTATCGATAACGGCCAATGTGTGATCTTTTTAAGAAGCCCCCACGATAACACGGTGGTCTAGGCTAGTTGTTCTTGCGTCTCGCGTCCGCTGCCCGTGCCATGCCCATTCCATGTGCATGCATGCACATCACATGGACGGAACGGAGGACGAGAATTTTTGGATCACACAAGGAGCCGCCTGCCACGGGAATTGGAAACCCAGCTGGCGGCCGGCCATTCCGGAGGCAGTTCGGCAGTGGGTCGTCGACTCGTCGTCCTCGTTCAGTCAGTCGTTTGCTTTATTTTTCCTTCCGTTGCTGTCGCATCGTTACCCCACTCGTTATCATGTTCTACCAAATCTGGCAGCGAATCAATGGCGCAGAGCCGAGACGGGGGGCGGGAGCGGCTGGGTTCGATCCAATGCATGCGCCGTCGCCGGCCCGGCCACTTGGGTAGTGCTACCTTCGCCGATAACTCCTTGTGTGACGCAGCATGTGGAGCACAAAAATGTGTGACGCACGCCACGAAGGATTGGCGTGCCCAGCTCGTTATTTTCCGCGTCCCAACTATAGCTGGCCAACGGGCCGGCCCGGCCCGACCCGGCACGGGCCTGAGCCAAGCACGGCCCGCAGGTGGTCATGCCGGCACGGCACGCCGTGCCTCCTGGGCCGGGCCAAACCGGGCGTCGGGCCTAGCCAACGGCCCAAGCACGGCCTGTCGGGCCGGGCCGGCCTAAAAAGCCTGAGCGTCTTAGCAGGCCGTGCCGGCCCAACAGCCCGACGAGAGGGGAACGGAGGCATCGTCGTTGCCTCCAGGCCAAGCGCGGGTGGCGAAGGGGCGGCGCTGGCTGAGAGAGGTGGGAGGCGCTCGACGCCGGATCCGGCGAGAAGAGAAGGGTATGGAGAGGAAGTTCTGGTCGGAGTGGCGGACGAGGCAGGAGCCGTAGAAGACGGTGGGGACACAGGCCCTGCAGGAGGAGGAGTCGGCGAGCCCATAGACGGTGTCGGGGACCTCGGCGATGGTGGCCATTGCGAAGAGCTTCACGGACGAGGAGGCGTTTGTGGGGATCGTGGCGGCGAGCCGTTGGATCTGTTCCCGCAGATCTGCCCCACGGGGTCACGGGCTTCTAGAGGCGTGGGGGTGAAGACGAGGAAGAGGGCCGTGGCGGATCCGGCCGCACCTGACGTTGACGGCCGCGCGTGGCAAGAGGAGGTAGGGCCGTAGGGGCATGTTTGTGGCGACACTTCCAAGGTGCTGGTGCGGCCGGGTGGTGCGCCGCGCGCGACATAGAGGAGGGGTGCAGGTGCGGCCGTGCAGGCGTGGGGGAGAGGAGGACTACGCGGGGTGGTGGGGAGGGGGAGGGGAAGGGAGTTAGGGTTCGGGGCCGGAGGTGGGAGCGTGGGGGCGTGGGGCTGCGCCGCCTGCGCGGGGGAGAGCCAGCCTGCGCCCGCGGTGTGTGGCTCCGCTTATATATGAGGACTGAGGAGGGGGGAGGTGGGGACGGTGGGCTGGGCCGGCCGCGCTGGGCCGCGGGGAGGGGAGGTGGAGTGAGGGGGGAGGGGGTGGCTGGGCCGCTGCCGGGCCGACTGACGCAGGGCGGGCCGTGCCGTGCCAGCTCAGGGGCCGAGCTAGCCTAGGCCCGCATGTCACCGGGCTGTGCCGTGCTCGTGTTGGGCTAAAAAAGCGGGCTTCGTACCGTGCCGTCGTGGCTCGGGCTGCATGGCCGGCTATAGTCCCAACTGGTGGGTACAGTAGCTACAAAACTGATGGTGATTATTCTACTACATCACTTTGTAAAATTGCAAGTATTATTACTGCCAATTGATACTTTATTCTAGTACTCGTAGGTACTATACTCCTAAGATAAAACGAGAGTGAGGGAGTGTTTGACACGGCTTCTTCTGAGGAGCTTCTCTAGAAAAGCTGGAGCTGTTTTGGAGGAACCTTACAGCCTGTTCGGTTGGCTGGTTCATATCGTTGTTGGTTCGTGAAGAAATACTGCTGGCTGGTTTATGTGAGAGAAAAATACTGTTTCGGTTGAAAATTTACGATCATTTACGACAAGCCACAGCCAAACGAACATGCTGTTAATTTATGGCTCATCCAAAATAACTTCAACTTTTCTATTTTTACTGAAAAAGGCTCCTCCAATTAAATGCAAACAGACCTGAGACTGTCAAACGACGGCTACGACACCGTATCACCCATTTCCCTCTTGTCCCTGTGTAGTAGTACCGTGTACGTGTAATAAAAATATGTACGAGTCAGAATGGTGGACCTGTACTTGTGCAAAAAAAAATTTGTAACAATAATACTTGTGCAGTTAAGTTGATCTGGCTGGAATTATTCCTTTATTATAATAAAACACATTATATATGCGATATGTCTCGCGGAAAGAAAATAATAATAGAAAAATGCTATCATGAGTGTTCACAACTTTGCAAGCCATCGTCCAGTGAAAACGAAATCCTCTGCTCTCGTTGTGCGGCAGCTGTTCCGGTCAGGCGGTCAGCGTGGCGCGGTGGTTAGTTATGGGCGTTGGATTTCCAGCGACGCCACGGCGTGATCCGGCGACCGATCTGGACTTGGCGTCCCAAGAACCCCCTCGCTCGTACGTGTCCGTGCCCCCTCTCCTTCCTCCCACCTTCCTCCCGCGTTGGCGTTGCCATTTCAGAGCAAGGCGGCGCGCTCAGACGGTCTCCTCGGCCTCACGCGCAGTCCAGCTCGCCACGGCGTCACATCACATGGATGCCTCGGCACGGCCGACTCCTTCAACTCCGCGTCCGTCGTCTTCCCTTTCGTTTCGCATGATTGATTGAATCTCCTCGCCCATTGCCCGACTACCCCTCCCACTATTTCATCTCCCGATCCAAGAAACCGGCCACCGGAGCGAACCCCAAGAAACGACCTTGATCCGTGAGGAAGCCGATCAGGCAGAGACAGAGCAGCGCTGCGAGCGATCCAGGTGATCCAGGCGATACAGCCAGCCAGCCGCCATGAACAGCTTGTTCTTGAGCTCATGGAAGCGCGGCGGCGGCGGAGACGACGGCGACATCGAGTCCGGCAGCGTGGAGATGTCTGCGCCGCCTGGTGCCGCGGCGGGGGCGAGCCTGGACCGGTTCTTCGAGGACGTGGAGTCGATCAAGGACGAGCTACGGGACCTGGAGCGGATCCAGCGCTCTCTCCACGACGGCAACGAGGCGGGGAAGTCGCTGCACGACGCGTCCGCGGTGCGCGACCTCCGCGCGCGGATGGACGCGGACGTGGGCGCGGCGATCAAGAAGGCCAAGGTGGTGAAGCTCCGGCTCGAGTCGCTGGACCGCGCCAACGCCGCCAACCGGTCCGTGCCCGGGTGCGGCCCCGGTTCCTCCACGGACCGCACCCGGACGTCCGTCGTGGCCGGGCTGCGCAAGAAGCTCCGTGACTCGATGGAGTCCTTCTCGTCGCTGCGGTCCCGCGTGGCGTCCGAGTACCGGGACACGGTGGCGCGGCGGTACTTCACGGTGACGGGGACCCAGCCCGACGAGGCGACGCTGGACGCGCTGGCGGAGTCCGGGGAAGGGGAGCGGTTCCTGCAGCGCGCCATCGCGGAGCAGGGGAGAGGGGAGGTGCTGGGCGTGGTGGCGGAGATCCAGGAGCGGCACGGCGCCGTGGCGGAGCTGGAGCGCTCCCTCCTAGAGCTGCAGCAGGTGTTCAACGACATGGCCGTGCTGGTGGCCGCGCAGGGGGAGCAGCTGGACGACATCGAGGGGAACGTCGGGCGCGCCAGGTCGTTCGTTGATCGCGGGCGTGAGCAGCTGCAGGTGGCCAGGAAGCACCAGAAGAGCACGCGCAAGTGGACCTGCATCGCCATCCTCATCCTCCTCGTCATCATCCTCGTCATCGTTCTCCCCATCGTGCTCAATAACAACAAGAAGAACTAGCCCGCTGCCTGGCCTGACTTCGTTCATGGTGATCAGGTTGCCGTCTTGTGGTGGATACGCTTACACCGCGAGAGATGATTATTGTTGGGTT
The DNA here is from genome assembly GCF_019320115.1 of Miscanthus floridulus. Lineage (NCBI taxonomy): Eukaryota > Viridiplantae > Streptophyta > Magnoliopsida > Poales > Poaceae > Miscanthus > Miscanthus floridulus. Next base: position 9,885,842 of record NC_089581.1, on the reverse strand, counting down.
TTCCCCCAACCCCAGATTCGTTCTAGTTTTTTTGTTCGTGGCGTTTGTATCATACGGTTAGTTGATCCGGTCGATTTGATTCTAGTTATTTACCCGTGGTTTTGTTTATGACACATGGGTTGGAGTCTGGAGCCGATTCATTTTTCTTTTGCTGTCGATGTGCGTTGGGGGAAGAAGATGAACGACCTTGGAATTGGATCGGAACTTGCGGGTTAAACCTGCTTTTGCGGTGGTTGTTGAGTACTCCGCACTCTTTTTTTCCGACGAAAAGAAAAATTATATTAAATAATAGGGCACATCAACACGTTCCAAGTATTTCGGATTACACAAATATTTATAAACTGATTTTCATCTAAATTGTACTCACGTCGTGAATAGCTCCAGATCTCAAAACCAAATTTGTACGACGTTTTGCAGTATGATGACCGCACATGCAAACACTCGGTAAAAGGCCTGAGAACAGATGCCCAACGAACAACAACCAACATTCATGTTGGCGGAGTTGAGAAACTTCTTCTTTCTTGTGTCTTCCTTCTTCTTTTTGTCACCGAAGACTTCTTCTTTGTGTGTCTTCCTTCTTCTTTCTGTCACCGAAGAATGATGGAGACTGATCTGAAACTTATTCTCCCTAGTCCTTCATCGTGGCCAAATCTAACCACGATAAAACGGAGAAGAGATCGGAAAAAATTATTCCATGGCGACGACACCATCTCCGCCTTGATATCACTGTCCGAAAAGAAAGGTCTCCATGTCGTCATGCCGATGAAGTTGTTGACACCGTAATTGTCGTCCTCATCTTCAACAAAGCTGTCATGGAGAAAACAATTCCACCTTTCTCCATCGGCGTCGCCGGAGAGGAGGGGGAGGAGGAGATAAATCTCCAATATAAAAAAAAACTTGACATGAAGAGACCATAACCCTAAGAATCAAGGTTTTAAATCTCCGGCTAAGCCTCTTAGGTGCGGACCTTTCAAACAGCTAAGCGCAGCTATAGCAGAAGATTGCTATAGCTAAACCCTTTAGATGTTTTTGCAAAAAATAGAAAAAAAACACATGAAAGTTGAAACTTCAGAGGAGTAAATCATAGGTTCATAGGTGGCCATCACAGGCTAATAAACTGTAGAGCTAAAGACAACAGTACAACGACTTGGTGTTGCTGCTGCTGCTTAGGATTGGGGAAGATGAAGAGAGTTACTGATCTTTCATGGTGTTCGACGACTTGGTGTTGTTGCTGCTGCTTAGGATTGGGCAAGATGAAGAGAGTTACTAATCTTTCATGGTGTTCGACGACTTGGTGTTGTTGCTGCTGCTTAGGATTGGGCAAGATGAAGAACTAAGGAAGACAACCGGAGTTGGGGAAGACGCTCGAGCTGCCTCCGATCGTGCTGACTTCTGACTCCGCCGCGGCTCGAGCTACGCTGGGTTGGGGAATCCGCAGCAGGTAGCAACCGCTGCTTGGGGGACCCTGCTGGCTACGCTGCTGGCCCCGGCCCGACGCCGGCTTCGGAAGCGGAGGCCGCCGCCGCCATCGAAAGAGAGGCTCCTGCCGTCGCCTGCTCCTTTTTCTCAGACTTGGGAGAGAGTGGAGCGTGACCGATACTACAGGCTAGGGTTACGGGGTGTGGGGGTGGGTTAGGAAAAGTTGAGCCCACAAAATTTTAACTGGGCCGCGGGTGACTTTTCTGGGCCGACAAAGTTTCAGCTGCTGCTAAAACGTGGCTCCATTAGTGGCTATATCTAGATTTCTCCGGCTATTAGCTGCTGGCTATTGTTAGCGCCAAAAATTGAATATCTTAGCTTTCATCTCATCCCACAGCTATCTCCGGCTATAGCTGCAGCTATAGCCGGAGATTTAAAACTTTGCTAAGAACTCGATCTACTAGCAAAATTTATTAAAAACCATGGATCCCACTCCCTCCGGATGCCGGGGGGAAGAGAGGGGGAACAGCGGCGCAGCACGCACGCCTGAGAGTTGACGCAGTCTCACTCTCACCAGTCTTCCTCCTAGCCTTGTTTAGTTGGCGAAATTTTTTGAAAAATGGTACTATAGCACTTTCGTTGTTATTTGGCAATTAGTGTTCAATCATAGTCTAATTAGCCTTAAAAGATTCGTCTCGTGAATTTCGTCTAAACTGTGTAATTAGTTTTATTTTTTATTTATATTTAATGCTTCATGCATGCGTCCAAAGATTCGATGTGACGAGGAATCTTGAAAAATTTTGCAAAATTTGGAAAACTAATCAGGCACCTAGTCGGGCAGGCGGGCAGCCCGCCAGGGGGGCTGGCTGGTGGAATGCATGGTGCGCCGTGCGCCAGCGCCTTGGCAGATGCAGAGAATTCCCCGTCCGAGCTGCTGGCAGACCATACACACCGAGAGCGCGGCCAACCAAGCCGCCGCCGCTGGCTCAGCGCGGGGGACGCCCGCCCCTATAGCGCCCGTTGCCGATTGCACGGGCACGGCTCTCTCCTAGAAAATGGTCGAGGCGAATTCCGGCGCAGACCCATTTTCTCCAAAGCAACTCTCAACTGACGTGTCTGTCCTGTGTCCATCACGTCGAGTCAAACCTCAGGCGCATACGGGCCGGCCCAATTCCTCGCTGCGCACGGCCGGAACAACCCTGAATCCCTGATCAGCTTCGCGCGGCAGCACGAGTGGCATGTGCAGGGGGATAATCGGAAGAACTAAATAAATATCAATGAAATCACGCATAAGTCGTAACTTACACGGTCTCATATGCATTATTATGAACTGCACATACATAGGACTGATCTGAACGCCGTTGTACGCATACATATTTCTTCTGTCATCAGAAACAAAACTACAGGAGTATTCACTAAGCATACTCTACATGATAACCACAGTCCATAGAACAGACAGAGCAAGCGTACAGAGCGACGTGGCAGCTAGCACTGCACGGGGCAGGCTCTAGAAGAAGCTGCTGAACTGACTGGTCAGCGAGTCCTTGAGGTTGGAGAAGAGCCCGAACAGGGAGTACTGCCGGAGCTTGGACACCTCGTACCACGAGTTGAGCACGGCCTCGTGCTTGTCCGTGCCGGAGAACGCGAGCTGGATCCCGGGGTTGCAGTCCACCTGCCCGCCCTTGCCCCTGCAGCTCGTCGTCTTGATCGCGCAGCTGCCGTCCACGCACGCGAAGTCGGAGCGCCCCGAGCACGACGAGCACCCGCCGGGCTTCCAGAACAGGTTCTGGAGCGTGCCCTTCTGGAACTCCAGGACCTGCAGTGCAGCAACAGGTGCCAGAGCTCGATCGGTTATCCAAGTTATTGGCCTGTTCGCTTGGTCGTAAACGATCGTAAATTTTTAATCAGAACAGTATTTTTCTCTCATACAAAACTAGCCAGCAGTAATAATCCACGATCGTATACGATCGTTTCAGCTCCAGCCGAATAGGCTGTATATACATGTCCCTTTTGAGCAATAACTGTCATGAACTGCAAAAGGTTGTACAGTCGTGGGCGTACCAGGGTAAAGCCGGTCACTGTGTACGAGATGTTGGCGACGAACACCGGGGGTGACCTCGCTGCGTATTTCTTCCCGGCGAAAGCCACCATGTACCCACCAGAAGAAGACTGGAACAGGGTGAAAGGGTTGTGCATTAGTCACTAGATGTGATTCGATTCGATCATTCATTCAAGAAGAGCAAGCAACCGCAGTTTGATAATTCTAAGGCACAAACATGTAACAATCATACCACGCTGATTGCCAGTTTAGAACTAAGCGAAGCCAATTGCTTCAAGAGAGGCTGTGTTTTCCCTGGTGGTCATCACAGAAAAAGGATGCAGCCGTTTTTTCATCCATTTTATGGTTCTCTCGGCTGTAGATCAGGGTGCACTGAATTTTAATGCCTTGAGTCCATTGTTTTGGAATACGAATGTTGTGAGAAATCACTGAAGAAAATTTACACAGCTGTTCTTGAAAAGAAAAGGCACTGCCACACATCATGGTATACGTAAAGAAGGGAATGTCTTCAACATTTTTCTAAAAAAATGCAGAAGCTATGGGTTCACTTAAGAGAAAGAAGGTGGGCACTAAGCAGCCCTCGCCCGATCCCGACGACCGACGCTGGTGAAACACTGGGTGGTGTGAAAGCCTTCATCATGAAGATCAGCAAGTTTGTTTATAGACATTCAAAATTTGCAGCGTTGCAGATGAAAAGTTATGGAAAATTGGAAAGCCACCAGCTCCAACCAATTCCTTGACGAAATCAATTAAGTAGAAGTGTAGAACAGGAACATTCCAAATTTGCACGCTCATAAACTTCCGAATAAATTGCGTTGTGAATGCTAACAACCAAACACTTGGACCACAGAACTACACGAGGCGTGTCCCAGCTTCAAAGGACAGTTTGCCCTACCCCTGTTCAGCTACACAAATGCGTTCGAAAGTGGCATTGTCTCAACACGTCGATGGGACAGCAACGTCCAGCTCCCTCAATGATTTGGCTTAACCCCTCCAAGCTGGCCGTTGTCACCGACGTTTCTGACAAGTTCTTCTCTGACTAACTTATTAGCAAGCACTGTACTCAAGATTTTCTTCGCAGTTAAGAATACCATCATTAACCTAAATTTATTTTCCTAGCAGAGCCAATACCATTCGCAAATTTATTTCTGTATAAGAAAAGGAAATTAATGATAGATCACTTATGCCATGAGTTCAAAATACCCATTTAACTAGGGTTCGTCATATGCATCCATATGCCATAATTCGTATAACACCTCGCGCAAACTTTTGGCAATTAAACACGAAATCCACAGAGAAGTTAATAATTAACATGGCGATCGAGGGACTCACCGGGTCGAAGGAGGAGGAGTTGACGGTGACGAGCGAAATCTCGTCGACCTGGGGGCGATAAAGCGCGAGCGGCGCGCGGTTGGCGAGACCGAGGCGGCTGTCGCAGGGGGACAGCTGCACGCCGCCGGAGAAGAAGGAGTCGTGCCCGGAGAAGACCACCCCGAAGGTGAACCCGTCGCCGCGCTGCACCGACGCGTCCGCGCAGGGGTCGTAGACGCCGTTGTGGTCGTCGCCCGCGGCTACGGACGCGAGCAGGAGCACGGCGGCGGCGGCCGCCAGGGCTGGCACCGACACGCGCCTCGACCACGTCGTCGCCATAGCGCGAAACTGGGGGTGGGTTGCTTCCTCGCCTCGGGCGCGACGGACGAGGTCGTTGACGAGAGGGAGGTTACGTTCCGGTTCGGTTCGTTACAAAGACGCGTCGTGGGGGCAAGGAATAAAGGGCCTTCTTGTTGGGCCTGGGAAGCCTATTTATTTTTGCTAGCCCAGCATTCACATCAGTTCACCCACAAGTTTCTTAATTTTAACTCTGGACTAGGACAAAATAAAGCGCTAAGTATGTTTCGGAAGACTCAGTTGGCAGATCGTATGCTCTAAAAGATCGTTAATGCACGCACACACACCTTATTTGCAGATCACTCATCATAGACGTCTCGCTGTCGGGCACACCACAGTACACTTAAATTGTAAAGAAATTTAGAAAAACACAAACATCAACGTTAGGTCTACGAGAGTACGGGTTAATGGACTAGTGTCGTACTACAATGGAGTTCCCACTGGTGGCCTCATCTGTGGTGATTATTACTGTCCGTAACCGTATGATGATATGATCTAGCATGACTTCATCCGCATGTACGTATCTCTGATATTACGCATCTCTACAGCGGCATCGCTTGTTGACGGACGATCTTTGGGTGATTGCTTTGAGCACAGCACACCAAGCTGCATAATAGCAGCCAAGCATTCCTTGGTTCTGGAGATATCTCTTGTAGCATTGCTATTTTCTGCTTCACCGTACAACCAGATTCTGGAATCCATCACCTTAGCAGGAAGAGCTGCCTCAGCAAAGTAATGCAGGTTCGACCCGTCCCTGAACATGTCGTCTGTTGGGCGCCTTCCTGTATACATCTCGATCAAAACGATGCCAAGGCTGTAAACATCACCGTGAGTTGATACTTCAAGCCCTTCGCCATATTCTGCAGCAGATTGGTTGAAACAGTTTGGAGAATAAACAGCTTTGTGTAGCCAGTTGAATCTGATCAGGAAGTGAAGTAGATAGGATCGATGCATATTGAATTACCTGGAGCAACGTATCCGATAGAACCTCTGACGCCGATGGTACTATTGGAATTCACACGAGTTTCTCTTGCAACTTCATTTAGAATTCTAGCGATGCAGAAATCTCCAACACGAGCACTCATGTCCTGAGTAAGAAGAATGTTGCTGGGCTTGAGATCGCAGTGGATGATCATTGGATGGCAGCCATTATGGAGATAGTCCAATGCATCCGTAACGTCAACGGCGACTCCTAACCTCTGCTCTAAGGTCAGTGCTGCATTTCTGCTCTGGCTTTCCATATCTGAATGGATCCAGCTATCTAAGGTCCCATTTGGCATAAGCTCGAAGACTAGAGCCCTGAAGTCTTTACCTTGGTGGTCGATGCTCGAGCAACATGTGATGATCTTTACAAGGCATCGGTGCATAACTCTTCGCAGTGCCTCGCACTCAGCCTGAAAACTTTTGTACGATCCTGATTGCTGAAGATTAAATATTTTGATGGCTACAGAAACACGTCCATTTTGTAAGGTGCCACCGTATACGGACCCATATCTCCCTTTTCCTAGGAGATTGGGTTCTGAGAACCCATCGGTTCCTTTGAGTATCTCATCATATGAAACCATTGGAAGCTCTATATCAGTGAAACGAGGTGGTAGTTTTTCTTCCAGCTGGGTTCCTGCCATTGCCATAGACCTTCTGTAAAGGAATGTGGCTAAAGAAAGCACTGAAAGTAAAACCAGTATAGCTCCTACTGTAGGCAATGCTATTCTAAGCGACATTGGCGTGGGTTTCTTATTGTTCCTTGCAGCAGAGTTTGGGCATTTTGGCAGATGAACCTGTGGTATTCCACCACATAGCTTATCGTTTCCAACTATTGATAGTTCGGTTAGATTCCTGAAAACTCCGTCCTGTGGTACTTCACCTTGTAAATTGTTGAAGGACAGATCGAGACGGAGCAGTGATGTTTGATTACCTAGGAGTCGTGGAATTTGTCCTGATAGACTATTGTGGGCAAGGCATAGCTGCTGCAAGCTGGTAATATCCCCTAGATCCTCAGGAATGCTTCCATTCAGCTTATTGCCTGTCAAATTCAGTAAAGTAAGCCCTTTTATATTCCCCAAAACAGGAGGGATGTTTAGAAATATCCTTAGACATGACGGTTCACCAGTGACCTTTTAAGAAATCATCATAGAATGTTGTCATTTGTGACGGTTCATTCTTGAGGTGATAGATCTATGACGATTGGTTAAGTTGTCGTCATGGTTGGACGTCACAGATTATTTAGGCAACTCTATGGTAAATCTATGACAGACTTGTGGGTAATAAAAAAATTATAAAGGAAAGCAAATTCCTAAACCTAATCCACCGGCCTGCTTCCCACATCCACACGTATTCATGTACCGCACCCCCTTTCCATCCGCCGCCACCTGCATCCACCGTTCACCCCCTTCCCCGTCGGCGTCAGGCCAAGCCCCAGCGGCGGAGGGCCGCGTCCCGGCAGGCTAGAGGCCGCACCCCCAGCGGGCGAGGGCCGCGCGCCGGTGGGCAGCAGGTCGCGACCCTCCAAAACCCGATGAGCCTCGAGGCACGGGCAGCCGATGCCGCCGCGCAAGCAACAGGACGGCCTCGATGCGATGATGCCCTAGTGATGCGGTCGCCGGATCTCGTGGAGGAGGATGTGGGTCGTCGTCCGCTGGGGCTGCGTAGATCTATGAACGGTGGCGGCATCAAGGTATGAGTAGTCCAAATCTCTCGGTCGCTGCCTCACTTGCTTCCTCTCCGAGCCGCTGGCCGCACGCTACGCCATGGCCATGCCGTGCTGCAACTTCCTATCTGATTAGTAATTTTGGACAGGCTGAGATATTAGCAATGTTCAAACCACATCTGGATACATCAACTCTAATTACAAACATCAGAAACATTGAGAAGGCCATCAGAGATTGCTTGGACCACTTTAAGAGCACACTGATCCAACCATCAGTTTTATTAGTTAGCACATATTTTGACTAGTGCAATCCTAGAAGCTACAACCATCAGTTTTATTAGTCAACACAAATTTTGACGAGTGCAATCCTAGAACAATCTACTTTAATTGTTTCTGTCTTCCACTAGGATCCTAATAAATAGATGGCATTTGTTTTTAGAATCTTTGCTCAAAACTAACTCATTTCATATTCATATTGATTTTCAGGAAGCTTCTGAAGTTTGTTTGGTAGCACATCATATGGACAGCAAGCCAATTGAAGTACTCGTGGAATCATTGATACTACTGTTTGTTTATTTTAGACTTCTTAGAGATGAAATCTTAGTTCAGACGTACTTGTTAGTTTGGCTATGAATTGATTGTACTCAAACTATATGTGACAATAGTGGACATGCCAATAAATGAAAGAATCAATGTTTATTTGTATGATTGGTGTATTATAAGATGTGTTGCATGTTAATGCAGTGATGATTTTGCACTGATGTTCTTTTTCGTCACTATGGTTGGATCTGGACTTGGATATGGGCTGGTTATAATAGACAGACAACTAATCCATGGCGAACTCAAATGTCAATCTATGACAGCTTAATTTGGGCCAACAAATGTATGACGCAGGATACATGACGTTTTTTTATTGTCATGGTGAGTTAACTATGACGTATTTTTGCTTGTCTGCGATCAAAGTAAACCGTCATGTATAAGGGTATTTTTTTTAGTGTTTCCTTGTAATAAATTGCCATCCATTAGGAGGATTTCTAGTACTATGCAGTTGCTGATGGCATCAGGTATCATACTAGACAGTCGGTTTCTCGATAGAGAGAGCACTCCAAGATTTACCAAGTTACCAACCTCTGAGGGAAGAGGTCCCTCCAGCAAGTTATCGGACAAATCCAAATACGGTGACAGTGATGATGGGCTCATGATTTCTCTTGGGATCACCCCACTGAGTCTGTTAGCAGCACGATCTAGCACCGACAGTTTCCCCAAATCTCCCATGCTTGCTGGAATCGGTCCCTCCAGGCTGTTGGTGATGAATCCGAGAGTACTTCCACACACAGATCAGTGAGTAATACTTAGCTTAGATAGAAGACTTGGGTCGCCAAGCGTAGTCGTGGCCATGGTGCCGGAGCGACGTGGCCACTGGTGTCAGAGTAGGGGAAGCCGTGCAGGCGCGGTCCAGTGGCCGCGGCGAAGGCAATGGTTCTTCCTGTCGCTCACAGCGCGCTCTTTAGATTGGACTAGGGCTAGGAACCTCGGTGGGGCTGGCGGCTGCGACGAACCTCATGTCTTGCGTCTCGGCCCGCACCTTTCTCTTTATAGCGCTGCGCGATGGGGGCCCATTAGGCAGGAGAACGGCTGGGCGCCCCCGATCAGGGCGCGGATCAAGGGCCCAATTGGCCGTTGGGTCAACTGGTGGAGATCAATCTAACATTCTCTCCCTTGATCTCACCTTATGACTTAAACTTAACTTACTTTATATTTTTCTCATTCCATCACAGATCAATGCATAGAGTGTGCCTCATCGTCACGGTCAGTTGTCATTAGATTAAATAGCTACAATGCACCTCTCTGTTTTAAAACAGATTCTCAACTAGGCCCTTAGTATCCAGATATCATAGGTTTTCCCGTAAACCCATGTCGACTGTGTGTTCTTTGAACGCACTGGATGGTTAGTCTTTGGTAAGTGGATCCGCAAGTACTTGCTTGGTACTTATATGCTCAATGCTTTCAAAATGATTCTGAATTTTCTCCTTTACAACATATAACTTAATATCAATGTGTTTGGCAGCACACTTGACCTGTTGTCTTAGGAGTTAACTACTTTAAATGGTTATCGTTGTTGACTACCATTGTTAAATCCGGGTACATATTCCCTTAACCACTTTTGCATGTTCCTGAGGCCTCATGCCAAGCTATACTATGGTATGCATCATTGATGACACCACAACTATTTTATTGGAGCTTTTCCACAATAATACTTATACTGCGAGTATTAGCAACTACTGTGGATTTCACTACACATCTCGCCAAGACTTAACATTTTGTATCCACAACTATTTGAGAGTACTTGTTCTTTCTTACTCAGCATGAGGCCCATAATACTCTATAAAATTACAAGACATTCTCAACTCAATTCCAGTGATCTATATCTGGACTGGACTTCTGCCAAAATATCCTGGATACGTAAGCTACGTCAGGGTAGGTTCTTACTTTTACATTCATTAAGCTTCCAACAGTTGAAGTCTATGGAACCATGTTCATTTGATCGATCTCATATCGATTCCAGAAACACTTAAAGTTCTCAAATCTATTATCCTTGACTATAGGAGTAGGCGTAGGTTTACTCATATGCATACTTTATTTTTTTAGAATCTTTTCTAAGTATGCCTTTGCGATAGTCCTAATACCTATTTTCTTCTATCTCGGTGAATTTCTACTTCACCAAGATCATTCATATTGAAACTTAAGGACAAGAACTTCTTCTCCAATGGTAGATTAACATCGCTACTAGTGAGTAGAATATCATCTATACACAGGATGTGGAAAATGAATTTTCTATTCTTGAACTTCGCATAAACGCTATTGTCCTTCTCATTTTCTTTAAACCTGAACTTTCTTATCGTTTCATCAACTTCAAATACTATGTCTAGAGACTTGTTTTAACCCATAAATGGATTTCTACATGCGGCATTCCATACGTTCTTTTTTTTCCACGACAAAACCTTTTGGTTGTGCCATGTAAACGTTTTTCATATAAATCCCCATTGACGAATGTCGTCTTTACATCCATCTGATGTAACTCTAAATCATAACATGCCAATAACACCATTATGATTCTAAAATAATCCTTACATGAGACTGGAGAGAAAACTCTCATTAAAATCTATTCATTCTCTTTGCGTAAAGCATTTTGCTACAAGCTGTGCTTTATATCTTTCTACATTCCCTTTGGAGTCATATTTTGTTTTGTAGACCCATTTACAGCCTACTATTTTTGCTCCATTAGAAATTTCTTTAAAGTCCCAAACATCGTTGGTATTCATCGAATTCATTTCAACTTCCATAGTTTCTTGCCATTTAGACGAGTAAACGCTTCTTATGGCTTCTTCAAATGAGATGGGATCACCCTCCATTTGAATTTCTTCACTAACATAGACTTCATAGTTATAAAAAATTAGTTTACTAATTCTTTGAGACCTTCTAGGGCCTCAGTTACTGGCACTTTCATATGAGGTTGTTGTTGCTCTTCATTGCCAAGAGGCAATTGATTCTACAGGCTCCTGTATTACAAGATCCTTATTTACATTGTTCATCTTCTTCGAAGAGCTAACAACAGGTGTTGTATTAGTCATACAACATCAACAGGTATTGAGAAACTTGTTGCTCCTAAGTCACTGGAGTGGGCACGTAGTCCCTCTTCTCTTTAAGTCTTAGGTCTCTATATACCTCTACATACCTGTTTACACCAAAAGTTAGGAAGAAGAACATGAAAACTCAAAGCTTTTAGGATTGTGTCATATTGATTAGATGAGAATCGGTATCAGTTGATTTAGATGTAACGTCAGAATCAGCTATTTTATGGATGACGTCAGCAGACGGCGTTAATGGGCTATACTTGAATGGCGCTAGGAAGATGTGTCGGATTCTACAAATAAGGAAAATTAGGGTCCAAGTTATTATTAAGTTATGAAGCTTTCTTTTATTCCAAGAATTATAATAAGTCATATTTGAGTAGGATTCATGTTTAGGTTCTGAGTATAAATATTAGACCCTGGTTATTGTAAAGGGGAAAGAACATTCAATCAATACAAGCTTTTTGGCTTTCACCATTGCATTAGGAGTAGGAGTACTATAGATCTCGATGAGTTCTTTAGCAAATAGAGCTGCATCGACTGATCAATCTCCAGCTTGCTTGTGAGTACTATCATGACTTGTTTTATGCTTGTAAAGCTGCATCAACTGATTAATCTTTTATGAGCCATAATATAAGTTAGTTATCGATCTATATCATAGTTTATAAGACTGCATCAACTGATTGATCTCTTATGAATTATAATATAGATCAAAATTATCGATCTTGTGTTAAATAACTTATTGTTTAATACAATATCACCAGTTATCGAGTTTGCTAAAATTAGTAAGATTTTTCTTGTTGTTTTTGATTGATTCACCAGTTATCGATCTTGCTATAATTAATGTTTTTTTAATTACAACAAAATCACTCAATTGAAATAGAGATAGATCGGCTCATATCATCTTAATTGGTCATCCTTTGATCTATTCATGCTTCAAATCTTATAATTGATGGTTTAGTTTCGCTAGATTATCTGTTTTATCTCTATTCCAGTCAAACATAGTATGCATCCAAAGACATATTTCAATCTTGAATAAACTTATTTGTTAATGAGATCTAATCTAATGACACTACCATAACTGCATCAATTCGGTCGAACCTCACTGGTAAGACTTTAGATTAGAAATTATTGATTAGTGGTCTTGTTCATGATCAAGATATGTACTCTATTTATTTGCTATGACTACATCGGCTATTTTAGCCGATTTGCATATACTCTCGCACATATAGCATGTTTTCAAGAATCTGTCAACATATAGATGGTTTTATAAATTGTTTGACTTTACTTTATTATCATTATTATAGCTACATTGATCCGATCGAACCTCACTATTGATGATAATAGATTAGATTCAAACTAGTTGTAGATTTATTTATATTAGATAGTCGATTTGTTCGCATGTTATACTCTTTTCATTAAACTTATCGGCTCAACACTTTATATCGATCATATTCCATTTAGCTGATCATGCTTTCTTATATCGCTTCTTATGGATGCACTGGATATTGACTATTTAGTTGATAGCCTCATTAAATCGGCTATATAGCTGTACATTTGGAACTGTTTGGTGCAAAACCGACATGTTCCACCTTAAATTGCTGATAAGATTTTCTCTCCTTGTCAATTACAGGTCAAATTGACTGGCTCGTCATTAGGTTTTTAGAATCAGCTGGTTCTATGTTGAAATCAAGCAGATCTCTGGTCTCGTTCTACTCAGATCTTCTGGCTTGCTGTGTGTCGATCACATCACCATATTTTTGTGTCAACACACTTTTTGGCACGTCTGGTGGGACCACAATCGTCATGGCGGTTCACAACAACAAGAACATTCTTATGATACCTTATGAGGACTTGCCTGCTGAGGATAAAGATATTACTAGTAAAGCTATAGAGGAGTTTCAGAATAAGTGTTTGTTGTCATACACCAAAATACGTGACAATAAAGTTATTCAAAAATATCCACTGCCAATAGCTTTGATGCATGGACAGTCAGATATAGACAAAGCTGATGATAGACGTTTCTTTATAGAAGCTGTCGATAAATCTACTCATGATGCAATGTTGAATCATAATACAACTTTCTTGAATACATTCCACGATACCATGAAAGAGGTGTTTCATAGATTTCCACTTGATCAGGTTGGACTGGCTTATTATAATATTCCACATCCGTTGACTCAGGGGACTAATCAAGCCGATACTAGCCATCAAGAAGCAACACTAGCTAAGAGTGATGATGCCCAGACAATTCAGAATTCGTTTGAGCAAATTCAGGGTGCTACTACTAATCAAATGCAATATAATCCTGGATCATCAATGTTGCATGTGCAACAGCCAACAGGGCAAGTTTAGAATCAGATGGTTAATTTTGGTACATCAAGCCAAATACCACCGTTGGCTTAAAAAATAGCACCATCAATTCTTCCGATTCATAGAGATATAGATCCTAATGTTTTCAATTAGAGATTTCAAGCAGTAAATCAGCAAGGGGCTCAGCAAATAGAGATCCCATAAGAATATCATTATGGTTTAGATTATAATACTCTCAATATGATTCTAAATTTAGGATATCAAGGCACTCAGAATTTCAATCTGCAGATGGGTCAGCAATTGCCAAGAAATTCAAACTCAAATACTGATGAATTGTTGCTCAGAGTAACCAAAATAATGAAAAATCAGTTTGGTTTAAAACCAAAAGGGCAGACCTTTTCGTACAAACGTCCATATCCAAAGTGGTATGATTTAGTGTCCCTTCCTATGAATTATAGGCTTCCAGAATTTGCTAAGTTCACTGGTCAAGATAGTACAAGTACGATAGAACATGTCAGTCAATATCTTACTCAGTTGGGTGAAGCCTCTATTAAGGAAGCGCATCGAGTTTGTTTCTTCTCTTTGTCCATGTCAGGACCATCTTTCACTTGGTTTTCATCATTAGCAGTTAATTCTATTGCTAATTGGAGTGATCTTGAAAAGAAATTTCATATATATTTCTACACTAGGACAGGAGAAAGAAAGATCACAGATCTGACAACTATAAAGCAGAGAGCTAATGAATCGGGTGCTGAGTTCCTTCAGAGGTTCTAAGAAACAAAAAATTTATGCTTTTCATTGAATTTGACTGATGATTAGCTAGCTATGTTAGTCATTCAAGGAATCTTGCCAACATGGAGAGAAAAGTTGATTGGCCAAGAATTTGATAATTTAGGTCAATTGGCTCAACGGGTGACAGTACTTAATAGCCAATTTCAGAATATGCGTAGAGATACCTGATTCTAGAAGAATGCTGCAATTGCTGAAGCTTATAATCCATATTTAGTCGATGAGAATGATGAAGAAGAAGAAATTGCTGCAGCTGAATAGAATTGGGGTAAAAAGATAGTAATGGTTCCAAATCCTTGGGGAAAAGAAGTTGAAGAGAGTTATGATTTTGATGTTACAAAAGCATATAAACTTTTTGATTTCTTGCTTGAGAAGGGACATATTAATCTACCTACCAATCATGTTATATTACCTCTCGATCAGTTGAAAAAATAAGAAATTCTGCAAGTATCATAACACTACTTCTCATACAACTAATGATTGTAGGATTTTTTGGCAGCATATTCAGAGGGCCATTCAACATGGGAAGCTTAAATTTGATACAACTCAAAAAATAAAAGTTGATGATAATCCTTTCTCAAAGGATCAGAATATGGTTGATGCTAAGTTGATTAAAGGGAAAGCTAAAGTTTTAACATCAGCTAGGGCAAGAGAAACTAGAACAGTTGATCCAAAGATATAAATATCGATTGATGAATATAGAGAAATTAAAAGGCGTCGTGATCAACAAAAGAGCCAATATGAGCAGGGAGAAACGTCGAGAGATGGTGCGATGAAACCACATGTTACATCTCAAATTCTATTGAATAAATGGCAATGACAGAAGGAGAAAGATTATCAATGCTAGTTAAAAGAGAAAAAATATCAACGTCAACAAGAAGAAGAGAGATACGAAAGAGAACAAGTTGAGTCACATTGGAATTACCCTTTCTTTAGACATTATTGGAATGAAGGTTTAAGATTGCCTACTAGAAATAATTGCCTAGAATATAGCGAACAATATTGAGAGTTTAGGTAATCTTTAGTCAATCGTCGGTATATCCATGATCGAACTGAATATCAACGTAATGATGTGGATTGGTGCTTAAAAAATAGAAGCATTCATGATCAACTTGGAAAGCAAGTTGTTGATCAGAACTAAGCCGATTATGAAGAAGAAGGTGATGAAGAGTATATTTGGTAGGAAGGAAAGTGGTGTCCAGGAGGTTTAACAAGAAGTCAGAAGAGAAGAGTACAACACCTAAGGAGCAGAGAATTAGAACAGGCTCAAAAGTCTAGTAAACTACAAGTATGGCGTGCTAAACAAACAGCCGATAAGGGTCAACCATCGGCTAATATTCAAATGGCTTTTCTTTTACCATCTGAATTTAAAGCTCCAGCAGATCAAGAAGTTTATTCGGATTTTGATGAATCGGAGTATGAAGAGATGGCATCCCTGTTAACATTGATACAACAAGCTATATTTGATAAACCAATTAAGCATCGGCATTTGAAGGCTTTATATGTGAAAGGTTTGGTCGATGGGAAGACAATGAGTAAAATGTTGGTTGATGGAGGTGCTTTTGTTAATTTGATGCCTTATACTACTTTTTGTAAGCTTGGTAAAGAACCAGAAGATCTAATTGAGACTGACATGATCCTTAAGGATTTTAGGGGTAATGCGTCCAAGACCAGAGGGTAATAAATGTTGAATTGATAATTGGAAGTAAGACTTTACTCACTACATTCTTTATCATTGATGGAAAGGGTTCATACTGTTTACTACTTGGTCGTGATTGGATTCATGCCAATTGTTGTGTACCATCGACTATGCATCAATGCTTGATTTAGTGGCATGGAGACAATGTTGAGCTAATTCATGCTGATGATTCTGTGAGTATAGCAACAATTGTTCCAATGTATTAGGAACTATAAGATTTTGAGTGTTTTTCTGGCGAGCAATGGGAATGAGGCTTCATTAGTATCAATGATGAAAGCCAACAGCCAATCCGAGCAGTCTGCTCTCAAAGTTTGTTTTTATGGATAATCCAATAGATGGTATAGATGATAAACTAGGGCATGGCTTTACGTCGGCCGATGAGTTAGAAAAAATAGATATTGGTCCTAGAGATAGGCCTAGGACGACATATATAAGTGCTAAATTAAATCCTGAGTATAAATAAGAATTGATAGATTTGTTAAAGGAATTTAAAGATTCTTTTGTTGGGTATATTATAAAATGTCTGGTTTAGATCGGTCAATTGTTGAATATCGGTTGCCAATCAAACCTAGATATCGGCCATTTAAACAAGCTCCAAGAAGATTTAATCCAAATGTTCTTGATGATATTAAGGAGACTGCAAGACTACTAGAAGCAAAATTTATTCAACCTTGTCGATATGCAGAGTGGATATCGAGTGTAGTTCCTATGTATAAGAAAAATGGGAAGTTAAGAGTCTGTATTGATTTCAGAGATTTGAACAAGGTTACACCGATGGATGGATATCTGATGCCAATAGTCGATATGTTGGTAGATGCAGCAGCCGGACATAAGGTAATTAGTTTTATGGATGGTAATGCAGGTTATAATCAAATTTTTCTGGCTGAGGAAGACATAGCGACAACAGCATTTAGGTGCCCTAGTGCAATCGACTTATTTGAATGGGTTGTAATGACTTTTGAATTAAACAATGCTGGTGCAACTTATCTGAGGGCGATGAATTATATTTTTCATAAGTTGATCCATAAGATTATTGAAATCTATATTGATGATGTGGTGGTGAAATCCAAAGGGTACAAAGAACCTCTGGTTGATCTGCGAGAGACTTTAGAGTGCACAAGAAAACATAGTTTAAAGATGAATCCTAATAAGTGTGCCTTTGGAGTGTCAGCTGGACAATTTTTGGGTTTTATGGTCCACGAGAGAGGAATTGAGATTGGTCAGAAAAGTATGAAAGCAATTGATGAGGCAGTGTCTCCAACTAATAAAATAGAATTACAATCTCTGCTTGGTAAGATTAATTTCATCAAAACGTTTATTTCAAATATGTCAAAAAGGATTCTGTCATTTTCTCCTCTGTTGAAGTTGAAAAATAATCAAGAATTTAAATGGGGTGATGTGCAACAAAAAGTGTTTGAGGAAATAAAAGAGTATATAAAATCTCCACCTGTGTTGATTCCTCCTCAGCAAGATAACCCTTTTAATTTGTACATGTTGAACGATAGCCAAATGATTGGATCGACCTTGGTGCAAGAGTTTGAAGGACAGGAACGGGTTGTTTTCTATCTAAGTAGAAAATTTTTGGATCCAAAAACAAGATATTCTTATATTGAAAAGTTATGCTTATGCTTGTATTTCTCCTACACTAAATTACGATATTATTTATTATCGGCTGAGTGTACAGTTGTGTCTAAAGCTGATGTGATTAAACACATGTTGTCAATGCCGATATTAAATGGGAGAATAGGGTGAGTGGATTCTTGCATTATCAAAATTTGATTTGAGGTATGAATCGGCTAAAGTGGTCAAAGGGCAAGTGATGGCCGATTTTATTACTCAACATCACAAACCAAGCATCGACTATGTGGAACCTATGCTTTGGACATTATTCTTTGATGGATCATCGTATAACAAGGGGGTGGCATTGGTATTGTTATTATTTTACCTCGGGGGACAAGTTTCGAGTTTGCCTTTCAAACCAAACCAATGACCACCAATATCAAGCAGAGCATGAAGCTATTCTAAAAGGACTTCAACTTCTTCAATAAGTAAATGCCAAGTCAATTGTAATATTTGAAGATTCATAGTTAGTTATTAATTAGTTGATCAGCCTGTATGAATGTAAAGATGATATTCTGAAGGGGTATTATGATGAACGTCGAAAGTTACTTGAGGGGTTTCCCCTTACTTCTCTTCAGCATATTCCGAGAGCATAGAATCAAGAGGCCAATCGGTTAGCTTAGAATATGTCAGGCTATCGACTGTTCCAAGAAATCTTAAGTAGTGAGACCTTGGCTAACAATTGGAGAGTTGAAATAGACGATTACCTCAAGAATCCATCACAAAAGGTTACTAGAAGATTGAGATATAAATTAACTAAGTGTGTTTTGTTAGATGATCAGTTGTATTACAAAACAGTCAATGGGGTTTTGCTTAAATGTTTAAGTCAAGAGGAAGCAAGAGTATTGATAGGGGAAGTACATGAAGGAATATGCGGAGCTTATCAATCAACTTATAAAATGAAATGGGTTATTCATAGGTCTGGATATTTCTGGCCAATAATATTAGAATATTGTTTTGAATATTACAAGGGGTGTCAAGATTGTCAGCGTTTTGGTAATGTTTAGAAATTGTCTGTGTCAGCTATGAACCCAATAATTAAGCCATGGACATTCCGAGGCTGGGGAATTGATTTGATTGGCCAGATTTTCTACCTTTAAGTAGAGGGCACAAGTTTATATTGGTAGCAACAGATTTTTTTACTAAGCGAGTTGAGGCAATTCCTTTGAAAACAATAACTTCAAGAGGCCAATCGATTAGCTCAGAAGCATATTGTTTATCGTTTTAGGATTCCTCAAACCATTACTACTGATCAAGGAACAATGTTCACATCATAAGAATTCAGAGATTTTGCTGCTAGTATAAGAATTAAATTATTAAATTCTTCTCCTTATTATGCTCAAGCTAATGTCCAGGCAGAAGCATCCAATCAAATTTTGATTAAGTTGATTAAAAAGAAAATTGAAGAGCAACCAAGAAAGTGGTATCTAACACTTAATGAAGCATTGTGGGCATATAGGATGGCTTGCCATGGATCAATTAAATCATCACCTTATGAGTTAGTATATAGGCATAATGCAATTCTTCCTTATTCAGACTGGATCAAGATGTTTTACATTGCAAAATAATTTGACATCCTAAGTCTATAAAAATCTTATAATGGATGATTTGGAGGACTTAAGTTGTCATCGGCTGCACGCTCTTAAAAATATTGGGGCCAAGAAATTAAGAGTTGTAAGGCATTATAATAAAAAGGTCAAGAACAAACAGTTTTGTGAAGGAGAGTTAGTTTGAAAAGTAAGATTGCTGATTGGGTCTAAAGACAACAGGTTTGGCAAGTGGTCGCCTAATTGGGAAGGTTCTTATCAGATTAAATGTTGTGCGCCTAGCAATGCTTATATTTTGAAAACGCTAGATGGAGAAGAGGAGTTTGATAGAGCAATCAATGGAAAATTCCTAAAGAAATATTATCCTAGTGTTTGGATTAATACTTGATAGCCAATTTGTTTAGTCGTCGACTCTAATAGTCGGTACCAGGAGGGTATCGCCTTTAGTTCAAAAATTAGCCCTAAGGGGAAAAGCCGATACGATATGTATCGCCTATAGAGCAAAAACACACACAAAGACAATCAGATTTATATTTTAGTAAATTTGGAAACACATTCATAAAGAGAAGTAGAAATTTTATTCATTGATAGTTTGTTCCTAGTATAAACTAATCAAAAACTTTATTGATTACATCCTGGGTGGATGTAATGTCCATGATTGCCGTAGTTGCATCGTCGAAGTCCTCGATCAAGTCCTCATGCATGTCGGGGTCATCGGCCATCAGGAAGCCCGGCTCCATGGTGAAGAGCTCATGCCCGATCTGAACCAGCATTGTGGCTAGGGCTACTGCTGTGCCACTGTGGATGCCATGGAGGGAGATCTCCTAGGCGCGCGCCGGGACATCATGCAGGCGGTTGATGAGTAAGGGGCCATGGGCATTGACAGCCACCATAGCCATGTTCGCCGCTAGTTGGAGGTTCTCCAACTTCACCGTCAGGGCTGGCAATCACAGAAATAAAGAAACTATCAAGACAAAGGTAGAAAAAAATAGAGGTTTTCTTGGGATCCATCTTACCCGCCACCATGGCGTTAGACTCAGCCAACCATGCCCAGGCGGCATTGGTTTCTTCCTCGATAGCGAAGAGGGTGGCTTGAGAGGCCTCGAGGTGGATCTTAAGCTAACTGTTCTCCTGAGTTGCCTTAGAGTAACGGTCCTTGGCCACCCTCCATTCTTGGAGGAAGCGTCGAGCGTCGTCATTGGTGTAGGAGTCAGAGGAGTTCGATAAAGAATCTAGTGTGGGGTGGCAGCAGACTCAGCATTAGAGGGCCCACCGGTGCTGGAGGAGGAGGAGGAAGCCTGTTGTTCAAGACAAACCTACAGACACATCAAAAGGTGATCTATTGATAGAAGCATGAGTCGTTTGGTCCTACCTCATGTGGCGAAGTCACTGGCTCACCGGTATCTCCTCCTCTAGGAGATCTTCTACCACATGCTTGGTGCGGTTATCTTTGCCAGCCATGGTGTTGGTTTAGATCTTGAGGGGAGGAGAAGAGGAAACTGCTATAGGGTCTATGAAGGTGGAAGGACATAGGAGAATGAAAGTAGTTGCAAATGTAGATGTGTTCGAGGCCGAAGCCTTTGGCTGGTATTTATAGCCATAAAGGCGAGATGGTAGATATCTTGGGACATGTGCCCCAATTGATGGAAGGGGAAGCGCCGCTTCACTAATACCAAGGGGAACGTGGCGCGGATGACTAAGAAGGAATTCAAATGGTTTTGTGATGAAAGCCATTTTCAGATTTAGTTAAGTCAGAGTAAAGTTAGAAATCAGAAATTGGCTAATTCAAATTGGCTCTTCTAGCCGAAACAAAAAATACAGCTATCATCAGGTTTATGTGCTACAGATACTGGAATGTAAATTACAAGTTAAGAGCATCATGGATTGCTCGTAGTGCTTTCAGTCAAATAGCATCAACTTCTGTAATTTGTTGTTTATCTTCTTCGGCTGATCTAGGAATGCTCTTAAGACTATTGCGAATAGCTTTGCCTTCTTTGACCTTGGTTAGCATTTCTTGCTTCTTATGTTTGATAGCATTGGGAATCTGAGTCAAGTTGGATTCATGATGTTCGATGGTGGCTTTCACACTTTGTAGCTCTTTTCCAAGCCCAGCATGCCTAACTCTCAGCCGATTTAGTTCTGGTTCAATTTTGGAAGAAGAATTTTTCAAATTGTCGATTAGCTGTGCTAATTCTTTGGCTTCCTATTTGTTAGAATTCTTTTTAGCCATCAAAGCTTCATGGTCAATCAGATTTCTTTAAGCCTTTTTCACCTTGGGAGCTTGGTCTTCGATATTGGATATAGGTATCAAGGCCTCGGCAAGATTTGGGGTCACATTATATTCTTCCCATTGGGTCTGTATCCTGGACCAAATCGGCTATATTTCTCTCGAGCATTGGTAGCATGTCTTTTAGCCAATTTTTGGTCTCATTTGATAAAGTCTCTTGGAAAGAAATGACTGATGAGCTAATCTCACTTTCGTCTATGTATTCTTCAAAGTTGAAGGAGTAGCTCAGAGCTAGAGAATTAAGTGCCTACATGTAAACAAAAGGAATCTTATTAGAAATGACAAATGGGTTGATAATGAGTTGAATGGTGAGGGGAACACAGTACCTTTTCTAAAAGAAACTCTGGCTGAGGAGAAGGAATAGCCGATGATGTGCCAACATCTTTTTAAACATTTGGCTGAATCAACACTGGACTTTCGATGTTGGTGTCTGCAGGCATCAAAAGGTTTTTTGGTTTATATTTGTTATAGAAGGACAAGAATGAGCATTTGAATTTCTTACCATCGACTGTTTACTGAGTTGGAGAATCAATGGTTTGGGTATTAGCATCAATAGGATCATCTTCAACTATTGGATTATTAGACCTTTGCTCTTGTGCAGATGTTTTCTCAGGTGGTGTTTGATAAAGGAGAATGGTCAGAGAAGAGTGAGGATTACATAAGATATAAAGGCTTGAGGAGGTACCTTGGTGACATTAGGAGGTGAAGTAGAGAGCTTCTCATCTTCTGCTGTTTTGGGTCTATCAGAAGCATCGATTATTTTAGTTGTAATCAGCTCTTTAGGAGGATTAGCTGATGAGAGGATGGTAGATGCTGATTCAAATGCCTAGGATAATAATTCGGCACCCAAGGTGGATTGAGATGCAATAGTCGATGGCTGCAAGAAAGGGATTGAATTAGAAGTTCGATATCATCTTAAGAGGGAAGATAAGTTAAGTTATTTGAGTAATTGATGATTTTGTTCTGCGAAGTCTCTTTCTAGTGGTGGTTTTCTAAGTTACACATTGAGTTGCCTTATGTTTTGAAGATTGATATGTGAGTATTGTTGGGGCAGCTGGGGTTTTCATCAACTTTTTCAGAGTGGGTGCAGTCGATCCCATTCTTGAGGCTAGACATGATGGATAATATCCTATAGGATGCCCTTTCCCATCCATGTTTGGCGGATCAAATTTGGTATCCTACAAAAGAATTTGTTAGATAAATTGATAGGAGAACTTGTTAGATAATCCTTCCAAAACAAAAGGTAGTAAATTACCTCATTATTAGAAGCAAATTCCACATCCAGGGTTAAACATTTGGGATGAATTGGACTGTAGAAGAGGTGAGAGTGCCATTCTGCCACCAGGAATCAAACAAATTTGAGAAGGTAGCTCTTGTCCATTCATGTAGGCAAAGAGAAGGAAGGTTTGATCCCAGTTGAAAAACTCTAGAAGCTTCCATCATCTCGCTGATACCTTCTCTTGTCTTTAGAGTGTTCCTAAAGAATAGCTGAGGAGGTAGTTAATCAAGGCAGAATTGATGGGCCACAAAAGAAGGATTATAGAATTTATAAGTTGAGAGGTTATCTAGAAAAAAAGAACCAGTAGCCATTTTGCCATGGTCATGGCAAAATTTGGCTGGTAGTATACAGGGTTTGATGATACAGCTAAAAATTGCAACAGCTATTTCATCTGAGCAACCTGATTCAAATCAAAATTTGACTAGCAGAACTAGTTCATTGTCTTCATCCTCATCATATGGTAGCCAAGTCAAGATGTTTGCATCAAACCCTCTAAAAATTTCTTAAAAAGCTGGCCTATATTAGCAGTAATTGTTATGGCTGATGTAGCTTCACCATAATTCATACACTATCGAGTTCTTCCTTCTTTTCCTTTATAATCTTCAGCAAAGTTAGAAGAATGGAAGCTCAGATTCCTAAGATTGGGTCTTATAATCTTATGCATGTATAGATTCAACCATAATTGCATTAACCATCAAGGGCCACTGATGGTATGCACTGGTTCATTTTTCAATAATTGAACAGATACTTGGTGCATCAGGTGATAAGCAGACCCCAGTAGATATTTTTTGAGGGGGATTTCATTACCGGCTGTAGACGTTCTGCCATGTATTTATGATTACTAGATGAGTGCCTGTGTGTTGCAATGGGTGCAACATAAATTGAATGAGATGTTTGTTAGCCAAGTCAAAATCAAGAATATATCAATTCAATTTTTCATGTGTATTATACCATGATAATGTCTAGAAACGCATTCATTATTGTAATGAATCTAAAATAAAAGCTAGGCTTGGAGCTTATTGTCTGAAAGTTACGACAAACATCAGTTGGCTCAAAGGCTAAAAATTTATTGCTACGCATCGAATTGAATTTATCCATGCTCTGCCCTGCCAAAACATGTATACTCGGACTTATAATATCCTAACCCGCATGAGGCATAGCAATAATTCATTTTTTGGGAAAAAAAGTATTTGTTGTCAACACGCAACGCGAAGGATGAACGAGATTTGGATCACGATCATGATCATTGCGTGGTGTTATTCCAATAAATTCCTTTCTCTTCCCATAATTCTCTTTCTATTTTATTCTATTTTATTTACTGGCCTTCTAGTGTCTCCATGCAGTGATTATTTGTCTATCGGTGATTCCATGAGTTTTATTCCATTTTATTTACTTGTCTTCCAGTGTTTCCATGTGGTGATTATTTGCCTATCGGATATGGATCGTATGAGTGGTTTGGTCCTACCGGGTAGATATTGACAATCCATATATTTTATTAGTTGTATGTATTGTATTAGTTGTAGAGAAAAAAATATTTATTGTCAACACGCAACGCGAAGGACAATGAACGAGATTTGGATCATGAACATGATCATTGCGTGGTGATATTCCAATAAATTCTTTTATCTTCCCACAATTCTCTTTCTGTTTTATTCCATTTTATTTACTTGCCTTCCAGTGTCTCCATATGGTGACTATTTACCTGCCGGTGATACCATGAGTTTTATTTCATTTTATTTACTTGCCTTCCTCTGTCTCTATGCGGTGATTTTTTACCTGTCGGATATGGATCGCATAAGATGCGATGATTATTTGCATGCGGGGCAGATGTTGACAATCCATATATTTTAGTTGTAGAGATTGTATGTATTGTATTAGTTGTAGAGAAAAAAAAATTTGTTGTCAACACGCAACGCGAAGGAGGACGAACGAGATTTGGATCACGATCATGATCATTGCGTGGTGATATTCCAATAAATTCTTTTCTCTTCCCATAATTCTCTTTTTGTTTTATTCCATTTTATTTACTTGTCTTCCAGTGTCTCCATGCGGTGACTATTTGCTATCGGTGATTCCGTGAGTTTTATTTCAATTTATTTACTTGCCTTCTAGTGTCTCTATACGGTGATTTTTTGCCTATCGGATATGGATCGAATGTGATGCGGTGATTATTTGCCTGCCGGATATGGATCGCATGAGTGTTTTGGTCCTATCGGGTAGATGTTGACAATCCGTATGTTTTAGTTGTAAACAAGTTGGCCTGCAATATGACCCACAAAAGATGAATTTTTTTAGCCACATGTTTAGAAAAGCTACATGCTCTCTTTCGTCAACAGTCAATCTATCCCCAATATGGTTCAGAATATAGCATGCCCATCATGTGCAGTCTGATATTTTGGCTAATTTCTTAGACCCAACACTTAAGAAATCATAGTGTTGCATTGATCCTATTATTCTAAGGCCGATAAACATGTAAATATCGGCCAAAGTGATGGTCATTGGGACACAACCAAAAACAAAAGCATTCAAACTGTTGGACCAAAAGTAAGATGCAGAAATTAGAAGTGAGTCATTCATCTTCATTCCAGACAATGAGAGTGTCAGACATTGATTCAAGTAAAAAATTTCCCAATCTCCAGCGTTTTTCTATGATACCCTATGGAACCAATCCCTCCATCCGTTAGACATTTTGGGCAAGTTTCTAAAGAGAGTTTTGGTGTTTCAAGAAAACAAATCTACTATAGATAGTTTGAAGGGGATTCGGTTGGTTTCTTGATTGTGGAAATTGGATGGATCAGGGTCACCCATGGGTCCGAGATAATAGGCATTAGGAACAACAGCTGATGGAATCAGAATTTCGTTCCTCATTTTCGAGAAACTAGTTGGGATGAATTTAAGAAAAAGGAAAATACAAAGTAGCGGCTAAGAGCATCTCTAAGAATTCCCTAAACATCCTCCTAATTATTGTTTCTTAGAAAGATAGAGAAAAAACCCTCTCCAACACCTAATATTTACTCCTAATCTTTTAGGACTTGGGAAATTCCTCCCCTTCCGTGTATCTTTACACGGATGAAGCCACGCTCGGAGATGCCGTTCCCACGGAGTCCTTCTTCATGCGCCTTTCCCACCTTCTGGCCCTAGAACTTCGACACCAGCGGCGCCTAGAAGCCGAGCTGCACCGGGAGCGCCCGCGTCTCGTACAACGTCACCCTGAGCGGGGGCACCCCGATCGCCGTCAAAAACTCCAACATGTCGCTTGCCGTGTAGTTCCTGTTCCACGTGACGACCAGCGGCGATGTGCCGGCGTCGAACACCACCGGCGATGGCAGAGCCACGAACACGTCGGGGGCTTCCACCGCTTCGCCAGGCGTGGAAGCGAGGTTCCACAGGGGGAGCAGGAACCCACCGGGGCCCGTGGATGCCATGACATAGTGCTTGATGTACTTTCAGCGCCATGACAGCGAGCTCTGATTCAGGAACTTCTGCGCGAAGTAGCCCCCCTGGCTGTGTGACACGAGGATGATGGGCTTCTCCCCATTCTCCCTGCTCATGCGCTCCATGAGTGCCCTCAGCCGCTAGCTGCCCCTGCACGATGGGAGCATGATGGAAGTTGTACGGTGCGTCGAACAACGTCTCGTCGTCATGGTACCCCACCTGCTACAGCGCCTCAATGAGCCTCCTCATGCACAGGTCTCTGTGTATGGCCTGGCGGCAACAAAGAGGTTCACGTGGAAAAAATGAAGACTGTAGAAAAAACATCAAATGGGACCGGCATTTGATTTTTTAGAAGTCAAATATTAGGAACTATTGGAGATGAACTTCTTTTTTCTCCTAAAACATTTTTAGGAGTCGGTAAACATAGACTTTTTAGGAGGAATATTTAGAGAACTATTGGAGATGCTCTAACACTTGAAAGGCAGAAGTTTGAAGGCATACCTTAGGAACGTAATCGCTGGTTGCCATTATAGCCAAAATGGATCTGGATCTGAGGAAGGTTACTTGAATGGCAACTTGGTAGAGCAGAGGATTTACTAGGGTTAAGGCTTTGGCGGTGGCAACTTTGGCTGTTGAAGTTTGTTCAAGAAAGACGAGGAAAGTTAGCAGGCCGAGCAAATTGGAAATGATATTGTTGGGGTATTATATAGAATTTGGCCCGAGAAGTCAGGAGCCATGCGTTTATTTTGGAATGAGCAGTTGCAACACGGGGAACAGATAAATAGGAATTTTGGAATAAAATCATTTTTTATCCAAAAATTGGGGGGCATGTGTCTACACCAAAATTTGAGAAGAAGAATGCGGAAACTCGAAGCTTCTAGGATTGTGTCATCAAGGAATCAATTAGATGAGAATCGGTATCAGCTGATTTAGATGTAATGTCAAAATCGGCTATTTTATGGATGATGTCAGTAGATGCGTTAATGGGCTATACCTGAATGGCGCCAGTAGGATGTGTCGGACTCTACAAATAAGAAAAATTGGGGTCCAAATTATTATTAATTTAGGAAGTTTTCTTTTATTTTAAGAATTGCAATGAGTCGTATTTGAGTAGGATTCATGTTTATGTTTTGGGTATAAATATTATACCCTGGTTATTGTAAAAGGGGACGAACATTCAATCAATACAATCTTTTCGGCTTTTGTCATTGCATTAGGAGTAGGAGTACTGTAGATCTCGACAAGTTCTTCAGCAAACAGGGCTACATCGACTTATCGACCTCTAGCTTGCTTGTGAGTACCATCACGACTTGTATTGTGCTTGTAAAGCTACATCAACTAATTAATCTTTTATGAGCCATGATATAAGTTAGTTATCGATCTGTATCATAGTTTATAAGGCTGCATCAGCTGATTGATCTCTTACAAATCATAATATAGATCAAAATTATTAATCTTGTGTTAAATAACTTGTTTTTAATACAATATCACCAGTTATCGAGTCTGCTAACATTAGTAAGATTTTTCTTACTGTTTTTTGGTTGATTCACCAGTTATCGATATTGCTATAATTAATGTTTTATTAATTACAACAAAATTACCCGACTGAAATAGAGATAGATCGGCATCATATCATCTTAATTGGTCATTCTTTGATCTGGTATTGCTTTAAATCTTATAATTGATGGTTTAATTCTGCTAGATCGACTATTTTATCTCTATTCCAATCAAACATAGTATGTATCTAAAGACATATTTGAATCTTGAATAAACTCACTAGTTAATGAGATCTAATCTAATAACACTGCCATAGCTACATCGATTCGGTCGAACCTCATTGGTAAGACTTTAGATTAAAAATTATCGATTAGTGGTCATATTCATGATCAAGATATGTACTTTGTTTATTTGATATGACTGCATCGGCTATTTTAGCCGATTTGCCTATACTCTCACACATATAGCATATTTTTATAAATCTGTCAACATATAGATGGTTTTTAAAATTCTTTGGCTTTACTTTATTATCATTATTATAGCTGCATCGATCCGATCGAACCTCACTGTTGATGATAATAGATTAGATTCAAACTATTTGTAGATTCATTTATATTTGACAGTTGATTTGTTCGCATGTTATAATTTTTTATCAAACTTATCAGCTGAACACTTTATATCGATCATGTTCTATTTAGCCGATAATGCTTTCTTATATCGCTTCTTATGGATGCGCCGGATATCGACTATTTAGTCAATAGTCTCATTAAATCGGCTATCTAGCCATACATTTGGAACTATTTGGTGCAAAACCGACATGTTCCACCTTAAATTACTGATAAGATTTCCTCTCCTTGTTAATTGTAGGTCAAATTGACTGACACGTCGTTGGATTTTCAAAGTCGGCTAGTTCTATGTTGAAGCCAAGCAAATCTCTGGCCTCATTCCACTCAGATCTTTTGGTTTGCTGTATGTTGATCACATCGTCACATTTTTGTGTCAACAATACCATACTCTCCCAGATCTTCCCATCTTTTCTAAAGATATTGTATCTTAAAATATCTTATTTTGGGTTTAATATGTTAAAACCTCATATGGCGCTTTAAGCACCACCTTAACATCTTTGAGGCTGGCTATGCTATCTTCCTGTCGAAATGTTAAAAGGTCTAGGAATTTAGCTATTTCTCTGCTTAGGGGTATCATTGTTGTGACCGTTGTACTCCTCCAATGGTCGCAATCATCTTAATTAATCTTTATCTCACTCTTAATGAAGAGTATCTTTCTTAATTGATCTTTATCTCGCTCTTAATGAAGAGTATTTTTCTTA
The DNA here is from genome assembly GCF_019320115.1 of Miscanthus floridulus. Lineage (NCBI taxonomy): Eukaryota > Viridiplantae > Streptophyta > Magnoliopsida > Poales > Poaceae > Miscanthus > Miscanthus floridulus. The sequence goes on along the minus strand of NC_089581.1, from coordinate 9,856,624 downwards.
ATTGATCTTAATATTTTCCCCCTCGAAATATGGCATGAACTTTACTGACATAATTTTAAGAATTATCCAAAAAACCTGTGAATGAGAAGACACTTATAACTTCATTCAAATGATTATGTCATGTAAACAAAGTTATTTCTTGATCCATTTTGGAGTACACTTTCCTTATTTCACTTCAAGAACTCAACGAGGTCTTTCATTAGCAGTACTTTTGCAAGTCATGGTTGCATCTTTTCTTATCTTTTGGTTAGTATTGACCATGATGATGTATTTCTATTGTTCCACGGTCAATACTAGGACAGCATAAGAGCTACCCAAACTTCTCTCGCTACGCGGGATACAAAACATGTGAATCATCACAAAACTTCTCCCGCCAAGCAGGATTGACTAGCATAAGTACTATGCCAAAACTTCCCCCCCTGCGGGATAAATCTATACACAATTTACTTTAACGAAAACATAGTCATAATGACTAAAACATTCACTTATTTCTTTATTTTTTTAATTAAATCTCTCATTGGTTGTAATTTAATCAGAAATTTAATAAACTAACAACCAAAAAATAGTCCTGAACTGGCTTGACTCAAGCCTTTTCATTCACATAGCCCAGCATTGCAACCCATTGGCTTATAGCTGAGTGATCTTATTAGTTAAAATAGAAATATACAAGGTGCTTCTGTATCAATTCTACATCATGCTTGGGCAGAAAATAGAATCAATGCATAAAACTCATAAATTGACTTAAAAACATATAACTACTCTTCAAAATTAAATTCTCCAGTTGGTTTGAATTTAATTAGAAGATAATGAACACTTCATTGCAGTGAAAAAATGTTAATGAAATACATTCTATTAGTTTAGAAGCATTTCTTGGTCCGTATCTACTCTCTAAAAAATTGACCACGTTGGTGTAAAATTTATCAGAAATTTAAACCTCAAACTTGAACTATTATAATATTATCATCATCAACATTGGTCAAAAATGTCAATACCATAATCTGACTTAAACAAAAAATGGACTACTCCTCTAATTTAAATTTTCACTTGGTTCAAAATTGAATAGAGATGAAAACCTTTAAAATTGACAGAAAATTCGTCTAAAATTGCTTCTAAAATAATAAAACTAAATTCAAAATTTTCATCACATTCGTCATCTCATTCGGCCCGTAGCGAATGAGTGGCCCGTGTCCCATTTCGTGTTTGCGCTCTGCGTCCTCGAGGCAAAAAAATTGGCCCAAGGCCCATAGGCGCGCTGCGCCCTCCCGCGCATTTGCGCTCCACGTCCTCGCAGCACAAAATCAGCCCAAGGCTCATAGGCTTGCTGCGCCCTCCCACGTCCCAGGCCACAACCTAGGCCTAGGTCGGAATTCTGCTCTGCGCGCGCTTACCCGCAGGCCTAGCTAACGGCCCAAGCGTTCTCAGCCGTCGATCTAAATTGGACGGTCGCCCGCGCTTATCGCTTGGAACAAAACTGGGTCGCGCCGCTCCCCCGAAAACCCTAACTCCATTTTACTCTCCCTCCCCTTTCTCTCAGAGCGCCCCGACAGAACGACGGTGGAGCAGCGACCGCCCACGGTGGTCGGAGGAGATGGCGGCACCAGCGCGCTATGGTAGAACCGCCTAATCTAATATCTTCCAAGAGTACTTGTCTTCCATTAAACACTACGTACTCAAGAGAGGACACTAAACTACGTAGTCCATCAAGCATACCCCAATGGAGAACTCAAAAATCCATATTTTTCCATCCGGGTCATAAATGAGAGAATAAAGCCTACAATATTCTTAAGTCATTTCTTACATTACTTTATTATAGTAACATAATATTACTTCAATTGATTATAACAGCAGAATATAATAAGGTTATCGGAGTTATAGAGGAAGCAAAATTAATTAAATGACATGATGGAGCCCTAACATAGTGGATATTTTTATACAAGAGATGCTAGCAGATTTTGCCTTTTTTTATAAAAAACCTTTAGTAAAGGTTATAAATAAACACTACGGTTGTAGCGGGAAAGGAATCCTCTCTGAGCCCATCAGAAGGTTTCCACACACAAGAGTCAGATCTACGTATCCTTCGGTCACCTGCAACAGGGGAAATAAACCCTGAGTACTCGATTGTACACAGCAAGACTTACCCGATAGGAGAAAAATAAAAGACTCCAAGGATATGCAAGACTTATTTGGCTTGTGGGTTATTGCATCTACGGAAGCATTACTAAACGTGCGTCCTTATAGTCAATTTTATTACCAGTCATCATTAGTTCATTAACTAACCATTCTATATAAGCACCTATGCTACTTTCAAGCATGTGGTGAGCAATCATATTTCAGTTCTTACTACGGTGCTAGACCATAGCCAAGTCGTACCATCTCAAAAAAATAGTGATTCATTAACTAATGTATCCTAGTTGGGTACCCCAAAACACACGCCCCATTTGTACCCAGGTACAAATAAGACCAACCCATTCCACTCCTGTCACAGGGTTTAGGTTTTCGTTCAAACTTGGACTCCAAGCCCCCACACTTGAGACCCAGTCTCAGTATGGTGCTTAAACCTCCACCTTTCTCTGTCTCCAATCAGTTGGTCTGAAAAGAGCCGAAACCCATAATAAGAGCGTAACGAGCCTTCCTACTCCCATAAGCAAGTTTGTACTTAGGATAATAAGGATGTAACGAGTCTTCCTCGCTCGAATGCCTAACCAAGTCCAGATCCAAAGTACTATTCCACCCAGTCTCCAATTAACATTCATATATATTTCATATGATAGTAACTGTCGGTGTTTTGGAACCGGGGGTCCCTCTACCGACGAGTGAATTTGTGCTACGTGCCCCTAATCCCGGATGGTAATGCGAAGAGACACAAGGTTTATACTGGTTCAGGCAATCGAGGCCCTACGTCCAGTCTAAGAGATCGATCTTATGTTCTTTGCATCGGAGTGCTCGTAGTAGGGGGTTACAAGCTAAGTGAGAGAGGGAGCTAGCCCCAGGTCTCGGCGAGGGTGGTGCGGACTGCTTGAGGCGTTGTTCTCAAGTAGCGTAGGAGTGTGTTGTTCTATTGGTGTGTTCGTCCCCCCTACGAGGCCCAAGTCCTCTCCTTTTATAGTTGAAGGGAGAATGAAGGTAGTACATGTATCACTATGCGATGTAGTGTCAATAGAAGTGGCACGTCCGAACCCTGTGGCCCGTTCTGGTGGCGGCGTGGTCGTAGGAGCGATCCGTCCTTAGAGTACTGGAGCGGCGTGGTTGTCCCATCAGGTCCTGTGCGTCGTGGGAGCCCCGGGAATGTCTCGGAGCGGATGTGATGGCGAACATGCAAGCCCTGGTGGACAGATTGTGCACGAGGCCGAGGCCTGGTTGGTGCCGAGGCTCACGCCGCGGTGGGGGTCTCGGCGGGCACGAACCCCGAGATTGCCGAGGCCCCGGTGCACAGTGCCGAGGCCTTGAGTGGGGCGGCGAGTCGTGGGTGCAGCGTTAAGACATAGTGGCTGGTAACCCCCATCACGCTCTGTCCCCGGTGCTGATCGTGGACACAGTGTTAGGACACAGTTGTTGGTAACCCCCGCCGTGCCCTGTCCCAGCTGGTACGGCGTTGATGCGACTTTGGGTTGCATCGGCCATTCTGTGACGTTGAGCCACGGTCCGGCGGAGATTGCGGGAGTGGTTGAAAGTATTAATGAGACGTGACATGCTGTCGAGGTGGGGGCCGACGGACCACGGACAAGCTGGCCCCGAGCGACACAGAGAATGAGGCCTCGCACGAGACGGAGATTAGGCCCCTTGCCGATGCCTCCTCTAGGGTGCCTCGCACGAAGCGGAGTTGGCGTCGGGATGCCGAGACCTCCTGCTCTATAAACGGGGGTGGTGTGTCCGAGCCCTGTAGCCGGCTACTGTTGTGGTATGGTTGATGGAGTGGCCCTGTCCTTGCCGTGTAGAAGTGACGCGTCGGTCGTACTTGATCTTGTGCGTCGGGGGGCTCCAGTACAGCTTGATGCAGGGCATGGCGGGCGTCGTGCTGGTCATCGTGTGATGACATCATAGGGTGCTGTGGCTCCGCAGACAGCGAGGCCGAGCCATCGTGGGGGGGTTCAGCGGACATGGATCCTCAGGCTGCCGAGCCCCTGAAGCATACCGCCGAGGCCTTGGGGGAATTATTGATCCTAGGTGCTGATTCCGAGGCCACAGCATCTCCGACGTGGCTCCCACGCTGCGTTGTTCTCGGAGCAGGGGTTGGTAGCACAGTGAGGCATGGGTGTCAACTATGTGCTTTAGTGGTTAGCACAGTGGCGGGTAACTTCTGCCCAGTCCTGCCTCCTGTCCCGTCGGCCATTCTGCTGTACTGTGCCGAGCATGCGGTCGATGTCAGGGGCAGCAGTTGGTTGAGTTAATGTGACACGACGTTTTGTCAGAGGGGCGGGAGGAGGAAGAGGCAGCGGAGTGCTACCGAGCCTACCTCGCGCGAGACGGAGAGTCGGTGGCCCGGCCGAGGCCCTTGGTGGGGGGTCGCTCGTGGCCAGCGGTGAGGGGGCCTCGGGCGAGTCGGAGGATCGGCCGAGGCCAGCGGTGTTTAGCTGGTTTCGACTTTTTCGAAGTCTAAGCGGCCGTTTTTTGATTCGTGCTTAGGGTACCCCTTCTCACTGTATCCAACAGTAGCCCCTGAGCCTTGGGGGGAGTGGAGGTACTCCCCCTGAGGTTCTGACGAGAATTGGCTCTTGATAGTTCCTGTTGGGATGGTGTTTTGTACTTGAGGTTTCGGTGGGTGCGCGCGAGCGCACCCACCGGGTGTAGCCCCCGAGGCCCTGGAGGAGTGATTTCACTTTTTCAGGGGCTTTTTTCTCTTTTGAGTGAGGGGTTTTCTTTGTGCTTGCCAGGCCCGTGGGCGCGAGTTCGGATCGCTGGGCTTCGACGATGCTACGGAAAGAGCCCCTTAGCCTCTGCCTAGAGCGAGAGGGCCGTCAGGGGTCCCCTGGCTTTTTGTACAACCCTCGTGCCTCCTTTTCGCTTGGAAGGAGGGGTGGAAGATGCCATGCTACCCTCGATGGGCGCGAGCGATGGCATTTTCAGTGAGCTGTTATCGGGTAAGTCCGAGTGGAGGCCCGTACCCCGTTCGCTAGGGGTCGGCTAGTGGTCCGGAGACGCGCTCCAAGAGTACCGGCGGGTTTCTCTAGTGGGTGCCGAGGCCGTTTGCTGGGCCTCGGTGGCTCGGTGCCTCCCTACGGTGGGATCCCATTCGGAGACCTCCCTGTCGGTCTCGGACACGACACAGGGTGCGCTCGTACAGGCTCGCCCGTAGTTGTCCCTGACTCTTTCGCCCTGGGGCGGCTGTCGAAACCCCTGAGGGCCTAGCCTTCGAACCCCTGGACCGTAACGGACTTAGGTCGCTTGTCTTTATCTTGGGTGCAGGAAGAGCCCCCGAGCCTCCGCACGGAGCGAGAGGGCGATCGGGGGTCCTCCCGACTTTTTTGTCCGTCTCCCATGCGTCCTTTTCGCTCGGACGGGGGGGCTGTTTGCCGAGCCCACTCGTGTGCGAGCCAGAGCCGCTGGGTCTCGGCAAAGTTGCAGGAGGAGCCCCCGAGTCTCTCGCACGGAGCGAGAGAGCGGTCAGAGGTCCTCCTGGCTTTTGGTTCGCCCCTCGCGCGTGAGGGTCTGTCCGCCGAGCCCCCCTCGGGTGCGAGCCTAGGTCGCGGGGTCTCGGCGTCTTTTGCGAAAGGAGCTCCCTAGCCTTTGCACGGAGCAAGAGGGCCGTCAGGAGATCTTCTGGCTTTTTGAACGACCCTCGCGCTTCCTTTTCGCTCGGAAGGAGGGTTTGTTTTGCCGAGCCCCCTCGTGTGCGAGCCCAAGTCGCTGGGCCTCGGCAATGGTTTGTAGGTAGAGTCCCTTAGCCTCTGCGTGGAGCAAGAGGGCCGTCGGGGATTCCCCTGACTTTTTATTCGACCCTCGCGCTTCCTTTTCGCTCGGAAGGAGGGGTGGGACATGCCGCGCTACCCTCGGTGGGCGCGAGCGATGGCATTCCCGGTGAGCTGTTATCAGGCAAGTCCGAGTGGAGGCCCGTGCCCCGTTCGCTGGGGGTCGGCTAGCGGTCCGGAGACGCACTCCAAGAGTACCAGAGGGTTTCTCTAGTGGGTGCCGAGGCCGTTCGCTGGGCCTCGGTGGCTCGGTGCCTCCCTATGGTGGGATCCCATTCGAAGACCTCCCTGCCGATCTCGGACATGACACAGGGCGTCCCAAGTGTTTCGCTTGCTTGGGCCTCGGCCTCGCATAGGCTCGCCCGTAGTCGCCCCTGACTCTGTTGCCCTGGGGCGGCTGTCGAAACCCCTAAGGGCCCAGCCTTCGAACCCTTGGACCGTAGCGGGCTCGGTGCCCAGTTCCTTTGCCTGAAAGGAATCGGGGGGGTTATTTCTCTCCCTACGGCTAATAACGGTAGGCGCGTCTTTTGAGGTGGCTTTTCCGGGGAGGCAAAACGGCGCCTGCTGCTGCTATGGTTGGACGCGACATGGCGTCAGCCGACGGGACGTACCTGCACGCGCGATTAATGAGGAGGGAGTGGGCGCGTGGGCGATAAGACCGTATCTGGATAACCACGCCGGACTTTTTGGGGAAACTTCCCCGATTTCGTCGCCCGGCGGTTTCATCTCGTCCCTGCATAAATACGCCAAGAGCCTCGCCCTCCCCTTTCTTACCTTTTCCGCATCTGCTTTCGCTGCCCCTGTGCCATTGCTGAGAGCATAGAGCGCCGGGGAGGAGAAGGGCAAGAGCGAGAAACTGAAAGAAAGAGAGAGAGATTACTACCGTAGCAGCGACCTCCACCGCGCAATGGCTGGTGGTCCCGTCATCCTCCCGGCGGATCCCTGGGAGCGGTCTGACGTCACCGAGGAGAAGCTGCAGTCGCTCGTGGAGGCCGGTCTTCTTCGCCCGATCACCGACCCTGACGAGCCGGAGTGGATTGCTCTGGGGGATGAGTCAGAGCCGAGGCCGCGCGACGGCTACGTGGTGAGCTTCGTCGTCTTCCACGAGCGAGGCCTCGGGTTATCGGCGGATAAGTTCATGCGGGCGCTCCCGCACTACTATGGCGTGGAGCTTCACAATTTCAGCTCCAACTCCATTGCGCAGGCGGCCATCTTTGTCACCGTCTATGAGGGGTACCTGGGGATCGCTCCCCACTGGGAGTTGTGGCTCCACTTGTTCCGAGCGACGTTCACCACCAAGCCGGGGGGAACGAGGGGGGCTCGGAAGGTGCAGAGGGCCGGCGGCTGCACCCTTCACGTGCGCCAAGACCGGCAGTCCCTCTACATCCCGGCCCAGTTGTCATTGTCCAACCATCGTTGGTACGACGGCTGGTTCTACCTCCGCAACGACGACGGAGGACTTCCTCCTTATACCGGGCGGGTTGTAGAGAGTCAACCAGAGAAGTGGGGATACGGCGTCATCAAGGTTGATCAGCCCAGGCTGGAGCCGCTATTGCGGGCCTTGGGGAAGCTACGTGACCGCGGCCTTTCGGCGGCCGTGGTTGTGGCGGCCTTTCACCACCGGAGGGTGTTGCCGCTGATGGCCCGGCGGCGGCGGCTATTCGAGATGACCCCGCGTGACTCGATTGCCGGTATCAAGATGTCCGCCTTTGCCCTTACCGATGACGAGACCCTGCGTCGGGTGAGAGAGGCGGTAGACGGGAGGCCAAAGATCGACGATTTGGCGCCGTTCCCGATGCGCCCTTCGCGGGGGTACATCTCACTGGTGAGTTGGATGTTGCTGATGCTTTCGTGGCCTTCTTGTTTTCCGCCTTTTTTGTCTGCTGTCTTACTTCGTCGTTCCCGTAGGGGATAAGGGACGTGCAAGATTCCCTGCCGCCCGTTCCCGAGGATGCCCAGCTGCGAGCCGTGAACAGGGCGCGTGCCAAGGAGGAGAAGAAGAAGAAGGATGCCAAGGAGGCGAAACGCACGAAGAAGCTCCTTGCGCGCGAAAAGCTGGACGCCCGTCGCTGGCGTCAGAAGCTCGACGGCCTCCCGTTGGAGCCGTCTCCCTCGTCGTCGGTGTCGAATTCTTCGGGCAACGGCGATGGGCGCGATGTGGGGATGGCCTGCCTGGAACACCTCCCCGACATTAGGGAGATGGTGCCCGAGGCGCCGGCAAGGAGCCTGACGCCCCTAGGAGGAGGAGGTGTCCCGGGGCCGGTGGCGGCCTGTCCCGGGGCCGAGACCGACATGCCCGAGGCGCGGGTGTCGGAGGAGCGTGCCGTCAGCCCGATGGGTCCGACGGTGGAGGTGGAGGAGGTACCGGGGTCCAGCGGAGGCCAGCTGGCCTCGGTGGATACCGAGGCCGCGCCGCTGCCACCACCGGCGCCATTGTAGAGGAGGCTGGCGGTGTCGAAGCGGCTGCATCCCCGTTCGCGGTAAGCGTCTTCTCTTGTGGAGTCCATAGTACTTCCCGTTTGTCCCTTGGTTGCATGCTGACCTTGGGAGTGTCTTTGCTTCCAGCCAGAAGCATCTGGTGGAGGATCCTGCCTTGGCGCCCCGTAAGGCGCTCAAGGTGAATGTTAGCTCCTCCGCCCATTAGGCAGCGGAGGCGTAGGCCGACGTGCAGCGTGGTGCGGCGTCGGGCGGGGCCGTTTCGAAGGAGGCGGATGCCCAGGAAAAGGGTGCCGAGGCAGCCGCGGAGCGAGTGGAGGAGGAGGAGCCCACGCCTCGTGATGTCGTGAGTCTTGGGGCGAAGGAGGCTGGGGCGTCCACCATTGCCGAGGCCATTGAGGGTGAGGCCGGAGCCCCCAAGGCCTCCGAAGTCGGGGCGGTGGATGCCGGGGCCACCGAGGTAGAGATGGCGGAGGCCGGAGCCCCTGGATCCGTCGAGGCCGAGGCGATGGAAGTGGAGACGGAGCAAGTCTTGGCGCCACCCCTGGTTCAGACAATCTCGTCTGATGATTCCTCCCTCGGGAAGGAGGCGGCCAGTACCACGGAGCAGCGAGTCCCAGATCCTACCGAGGGGAGTTCGGCCCTTGCCCGGCTACGGCCCGAGCCCCGTGGGTGGAACTTCCCGTGTGTTTTCTGGCGGGACTGGGCTGATCCCGAGGGGGAGCCTGTGTTCGCCCTTGAAGATATCGCAGAGGGGGGGTGGTGGGATACCCTCGAGCAGTACCGCCAACTTGTAGTGCGGTCGCTGCAGACCGCGATGACTATTGTGGGACGGGACTTGCCCGGTGTCACCCAGGTAAGTACTTTTCCTCTCCCGTGCCGCGTTGTTTCCTCTCCAAGCCCCCTCGCAATGTTTGACGCGCGTTTTTTGTTTTGCCCCTTTAGGAGCTGGAGACCCGATCCCTTGGGAAATCGGTATTCCTACGAAGGGAGAGGGATATCTGGGACCAACTCCGGCGGCAGACAGACCTACTCGCTGATGCTCAGGGGCTTTTGTCAGCGCGGAGTGCGGAAGTGGAGGACCTTCGCCTTCGTTGTGCTGACGTTCAGGTCGAGTTGGCCACGGCTAAGGAGCAGTCTGCCCCTCTGGTGGCGAAGATCAAGGAACTGGAGGAGGAGCGAGACGCCTTCAGGTCTCGGGCCCAAGAAGCGAGGGCCTCTGCCAAGGCCCTAGCCGGGCAGCTGGGTGCGGAGCAGAGCGAGCATCAGCTGACCAAAGTCGCCTTGGCCGAGGCTACCAAGGCGGCCGAGGCCTCTCGGGCCGAGGCCTTAGATTGGAAGAGCAAGGCCGAGGGTAAGTTCCGCCGAATCGTGCTCTTAGTTCTTTTTGTTCTGGTTTGCGTTCGACTTCTGACCACTCGTTGCGACGTAGATCTGGAGAAAGAGGCCTCCCAGGCGGCTGAGGCCTCCATTGCAGCGCAAGCGGCGCTGGATGTTGAGGTCCAGGAGCATGAGGCGCTGCGCAGCGCAGTCCGCACCGCCTGTGAGGCCCTGGACGTCGAGGGGGTCCAATCAGCCAGCTCCCTTGGGAGCCGCCTGATTGCGTTGAGCGGCCGCGTCCACGAGAGGCTCCAGGGGGCGTTGCACACGGGCATCAAGCGCGCCCTGGCCGTCGTCTCCTCGCACTATGCTATCAACCTCGAGGCTGTCAGCGATGGCTACGTGTTGCCAGAAGATGATGAGGAAGCTGACGTGGAGGTCGCGAAGCTGTTGGAGGCGGCCGAGGCACCTGGCGCAGCGCTGGCTGGTCTATTTGAAGAAGAGGTGGTCCCTCCCGCGCCGGCCGCCGATCCTTGAGCTTTGACCTGGGCCGAAAGGGGCCATGTAACCAAATTGAGTTAGTCGCCGTATCGTGACATTTTTGTGGCCGTTGAGGCCTTTAAAGTAATCACGTACGTGGGTCTTTTAACCATTTTCTGTTCTACTTCCGAGCCTGTGCCCTCTGTCTCGATCTTGGGAACCCGCAAAGAAATCCCTCGGAACCTAAGCCGTCCTTTGGCGAAGGGTGGTGAGGGAGCTGCCGTAGCCCAGAGGCGTAGGCCGTTCTCACGACTCGACCGGCCCTTTGGCCTCGAGACAAGCTTTTGGTCTTTGGGTTTCTTGTGAAGGTCCCGTCGGAGCGCGAGAGAGTTTGGCATAGAAATTTTTTGAAAGATCATTAACAAACGGTGTTTGGGACTCAGGGGGTTCCCCCTTTTTAGCCCCCGAGGGAGGCTCGGCTTTGCAGAGGCAGAGCTGAGTCTCCCTTATAGCGCTATTGAGACGTCGAGCCCTTATCGATAGACAAGCTCTCTGTACGGAACCTCCTCAGAGCCTACGTTGTCCTTTGGGTGAAAAGGTGGTGAGGGAGCTGCCGTAGCCTGGAGGCGTGGGCCGTTCTCATGGCTCGGCCGGCCTTTTCGCCTTTGAGACGATCGTACTGTCCTTAGGTTCTATATAGTCGACTTGTCTATAAGGGGGGAGGTTCCCCTTGATGGGGGTTTCTCAAAAAATTATAACAACTAAGAACGCTTCTTTATTGCATTTCGAGAAATAATGTAAACGACGTTTGGAAATTTAAGGGTAGAAACGACGTAGCTGTTCTATGTTCCAAGCGTTGGTGAAGATTTCGCCCTTCTTGTTAGCTAACTTGTAGGTCCCGGGCTTCAGCACTTGGGCGACGATGTACGGCCCTTCCTAGGGTGGGGTCAGTTTGTGGCGGCCCTTGTTGCTCTGCCTCAGTCTCAGCACCAGGTCGCCCACCTTCAGGTCTCGGCTTTGGATGCGTCGGGCTTGATAACATCGTAGGGCTTGCTGGTACCTGGCTGAGTGTAGTAGCGCGACGTCCTGAGCTTCCTCCAGTTGGTCGAGGGCGTCTTCGCAGGCGGTGCGGTTGCTTTGCTCGTTGTACGCCTGTAGCCTCGATGAACCGTACTCTAAGTCAGTGGGGAGGATGGCCTCGGCTCCATAGACCAGGAAGAACGGTGTGAATCCCGTGGCTCGGCTCGGGTGTTTCGTAGGCTCCAGATGACTGACGGGAGATCGTCAAGCCATTTCTTGCCAAACTTCTTCAACCGGTTGAATATTCTTGGCTTAAGGCCCTGTAGGATCATGCCGTTGGCACGTTCTACTTGGCCATTCGTCCTTGGGTGTCCTACGGCCGACCAGGCCACCCGGATGTGGTGGTCGTCGCAGAACGTTAGGAACTTGCGACCGGTGAACTGCGTCCCATTGTCAGTGATGATGGTGTTAGGAACCCCGAACCTATGGATGATGTCTGTAAAGAACAGCACCGCTTGCTCGGATTTGATCTGGGTGATCGGACGAGCCTCGATCCATTTGGAGAATTTGTCGATGGCTACCAGCAGCAACCATGTCCAGCCCCCACACAATGAATGGCCATGTGATGGGGATGATTTGGAGGGCTTGGGCCGGGAGGTGCGTCTGTCGAGCGTAGTACTGGCATCCTTCGCAGGAGCGTACTATCTTCGTGGCATCGGCCACCGCCATTGGCCAATAGAAACCTTGTCGCAAGGCGTTACCCACGAGCGCCCGAGGCGCCGCATGGTGCCCGCAGACTCCCGCGTGCAAGTCCCAAAGTAGGGAGTGCCCCGCTTTGGCGGTGATGCATCGTTGGAGAATACCCGATGGGCTATGCCTATACAACTCGTCGTTGTAGAGGACATAAGTCTTGGCTCGTCGCGCAAGCCACCGGGCCTCAGTTCTGTCCACAGGAAGCTCTCCTCGAATGAGGCGATCAAGGAAAGGGACTCGCCAGTCCGTTCCTTGGTCGACCTTGGGAGGCTCTACGTTAATCGCCATGGCCTCGGGCTCGGCTGGCGGGGTCCTGGTGGCCGAGGGGGCCTCGGGCCCTGCCTTGGGCTCGGCCGATGTGCCCTCTTCCGTCGGCGAGGCGTAGTCGACGGATGGCTTGTGGAGGTCTCTGGCGAAGACGTTCGGGGGGACCGGGGCTCGTGCCGACGCCATTTTTGCTAGTTCATCCGCGGCTTCGTTGAACTTTCGCGCGACGTGGTTGAGTTCAAGACCGTCGAACTTGTTTTCTAGGCGACGTACCATCACGCAGTACGCCTTCATTTTGGGGTCATGGCAGCTTGACTCTTTCATCACCTGATCGACAACGAGCTGGGAATCACCCCGTACGTCGAGACGTCGCACTCCGAGCTCGATGGCAGTCCGCAGGCTATTGACGAGGGCCTCGTATTCGGCGACATTGTTGGAGGCGGCGAAGTGAAGCCGGATCATGTAGCGCATGTGTATCCCGAGGGGCGAGACCAGGAGCAGGCCCGCGCCAGCCCCAATCTTCATTAGAGACCCGTCGAAGTACATGGTCCAGCATTCTGATTGGATCTGAGCGGGGGGCAGCTGCGTGTCAGTCCACTCGGCTACAAAGTCGGACAGGACCTGCGACTTGATCGCTTTCCGAGGCGCGAAAGACAAGGTTTCTCCCATGAGTTCGACAGCCCACTTGGCTATCCTACCCGAGGCCTCCCGGTTTTGGATTATCTCTCCCAAAGGAAAAGACGACACCACAGTCACCGGGTGGGACTCGAAGTAGTGACGCAGCTTGCGTTGAGCCAAGACTATGGTGTAGACCAGCTTCTGGATGTGGGGGTAGCGCGTCTTAGTCTCGGAGAGCACTTCGCTGATGAAGTACACAGGTCATTGGATGGGTAGAACGTGTCCCTCTTCCTCCCTTTCGACTACTATGGCTGCGCTGACCACTTGGGTTGTCGCAGAGGCATAGAGTAAGAGGTGCTCGCCCTCGGTGGGCGGAACCAGGACGGGGGGGTTGGTGAGCAGTGCCTTGAGCCTGGCAAGGGCTTCCTCGGCCTCGGTGGTCCAAGAAAAGCGCTCGGACTTTCTCAAGAGGCGGTACAAGGGCAGGCCTCTTTCGCCGAGGCGCGAGATGAAGCGGCTCAGGGCCGCAAGGCATCCCATGACCCTCTGCACCCCCTTGAGGTCTCGGATCGGGCCCATGTTGGTCACGGCCGAGACCTTCTCCGGGTTGGCCTCGATTCCCCATTCTGAGACTATAAACCCCAAGAGCATGCCTCGGGGAACCCCGAAGACACACTTCTCAGGGTTGAGCTTGATGCCCTTCTTTCTGAGACATGTGAAGGCAACCTCCAAGTCGCCGACGAGATCGCCGGCCTTCCTGGACTTGACTACAATGTCATCCACATAGGCCTCGACGGTTCGCCCGATGTGTTTGCCAAAGACTTGGATCATGCACCGTTGGTAAGTAGCCCCCGTGTTTCTGAGGCCGAACGGCATGGTTATGTAGCAGTACATGCCAAATGGAGTGATGAAAGAAGTCGCGAGCTGGTCGGACTCTTTCATCTTGATTTGGTGGTAACCGGAATATGCATCAAGGAAGGAAAGGGTTTCGCATCCCGCAGTGGAGTCGACGATTTGGTCGATTCGTGGTAGTGGGAATGGGACTTTTGGGCATGCTTTATTTAGACCGGTGTAGTCCACGCACATCCTCCACTTGCCATTTTTCTTTCTGACTAATACAGGGTTAGGCAACCACTCTGGATGGAATACTTCCTTGATGAACCCGGCTGCCATGAGATTCTTAACTTCTTCGCCGATGGCCCTACGCTTCTCCTCGTCAAATCGGCGCAGGCGCTGCTTTATCGGCCTGGAGCCTGCCCGGATATCTAAGGCGTGCTCGGCGACCTCCCTTGGTATGCCCGGCATGTCCGAGGGACTCCACGCGAACATGTCGACGTTCGCACGGAGAAAGTCGATGAGCACGGCCTCCTATTTGCTGTCGAGGGTGGTGCTGATCTTCAGACCTCGGCCGTCGAGGTCGGCGGGATCGACGGGGACGAGCTTGACGGCCTCCGCGGGTTCGAAGGTCCCGGCGCGCCGCTTGGTGTCGGGAACCTCGCTATCAAGCTGGTCGAGATCGGCGATGAGGGTCTCGGCCTCCATGACGGCCTCGGCGTACTTGATGCACTCGACGTCGCAGTCATATGCATGTTCGTACGTGGACTCGACGGTGATGATGCCGTTGGGGCCTGGCATCTTGAGCTTGAGGTAGGTGTAGTTGGGGACCACCATGAACTTGGCGTAGCATGGGCGCCCTAAGATGGCGTGGTAAGCCCCCTTGAATCCAACCACCTCGAAGGTGAGGACCTCCTTGCGGTAGTTGGAGGGAGTGCCGAAGCAGACGGGTAAGTCGATGCGCCCGAGGGGTCGTGTGCGCTTTCCCGGTACGACGCCGTGGAAGGGTGCGGAACCGCCTCGGAGCCATGAATGGTCGAGCTCCAGGAGCTCCAGAGTGTTGACGTAAAGGATGTTGAGGCCGCTGCCTCCGTCCATGAGAACTTTGGTGAGCCGAGTGTTGCCGATGATCGGGTCGACGACAAGCGGGTACTGCCCGGGGTTTGGAACATAATCGGGGTGGTCATCCCGATCAAAGGTGATTGCCTCTCGAGACCAATCGAGGTACCGGGGGGTGGCCACCTTGACCGAGAAGACCTCCTGACGTTCCCTCTTTCGTTGGCGCGCCGTGAGGCATGCCGAGGGTTCGCCAAAGATCATGAAGGCGTTGTGTACCTCGGGGAACCCATCATCTTTATCGCCGTCCCTTTCGCCGGCGCCCCTTTTCCGGGCTTCGTCGTCGTCGGGGAGCCCAAGCCTGGCGTAGTAACGCCGGAGCATGGTGCACTCCTCGAGGGCATGCTTCACCGGACCTTGATGGTAAGGGTAGGGCTTTTTCAGCATGTCGTCAAATAGCCCGGGGCCCCGGGGGCCTTGGGGATTCCTGCGATCTGTCGCGGCGACATGGACGGCCTCGAAGACCTCCTGCTTCCCTAGGCGACCCTTCTTCTTTTTCTTAGGGACACGGGCGGGCGAGGCCTCGGGGGCCTTGTCCTTCTGCTTCCCCTTGGCGTCGTTGTTGGGGAAGATGGCCCCAACCGCCTCTTCGCCCGAGGCGAAGTTGGTGGCAATGTCGAGGAGCGCGGCCGCTGTGGTTGGTACGTTCCGGCCCAATTCTCGGACCAGGTCCCGGTAGGAGGTGCCAGAGAGGAACGCTTGGATGATTTCCGAGTCACCGACACGGGGCAACTCAGTGCATTTCTTGGAGAAGCGCCGGATGAAATCTTGAAGAGATTCGTCTGGCTTCTAGCGGCAACCTTTGAGGTCCCAGGAGTTCCCTAGGCGCACATAGGTGCCCTAGAAATTCCCGACAAAGATCCTCACCAAGTCGCGCCAGTCGTGGATTTGTGCGGGAGGAAGGTGTTTGAGCCAGGCTCGGGCTGAGTCTGATAAGAACAAAGGGAGGTTGCGGATGATGAGTAGGTCACCTTCCGCCCCGCCTAGCTGACAAGCCAGACGATAATCGGCCAGCCATAGCTCGGGGTTCATCTCGCCGCTGTACTTCATGAGGTTGGCAGGTTGTCGGAACCGGGCTGGGAAGTGAGCATTGCGAATGGCTCTGCTAAAGACCTGAGGGCCCGGCGGCTCGGGAGAAGGACTGCGGTCCTCCTCACTGTCGTAGCGACCGCCTCGATGTGGGTGGTAGCCCCGGGCGGCTCCGTCGCCACGGCGCCGTCGTCTGCCAACTACTTCGTGGTCGCCTTGTGCCTCGTGCTGGTCTCCAGGTCGATCGCGCACCGAGGGGGCCTCGTTGGCCGCCGGCGCGCGAGCGAGCTCGGGACGGACCGAGGCATCTTGGCCCTGGTGAGGTCACACCATGGGTTGCTCCGAAGTGCCTTCGCGCCGGCGGGAGGCGGAACTTTCGGCCTGCTGTACCGCAGCGGTCTCGAGGAGGTCACAGAGCTCTTCGCGGACCCGTCGCCCCTCAGTGGTGGAGGGCTCAGGCATTGCTCGGACCAGCATCGCGGCCGCGGCGACGTTCTGGCTAGCCCGATTAAAGATTGGGGGTGGCTCTCCCCCCTCGTTGTCGTTGATGCGGTGATGGACGTCGCGGGCCCTCCCTCGGGCCCCTCCGCCCTCATCGCGCCCTTGCTGTTCCTGCTCGAGAGAGTCCCGAAGCTATTGTAGGAGGAGTCGGTCTTGTTCGACCTTGGCTTGAAGCTCGTGGAGCTGCTCCAGGTCTGGGCGTCGATGCCCCCCGCGGACAGGGTTCTCGTTTCGCGCCGCTGGGGCTATGAGACGCGGAGGTGTGGCATCGCCCACCCTTGCCTGGGATGGGGGATGGTTGCCTGTCCCTTTGTCTTCTTTGCCCGCCCTTGGCATCCCGAGCCCGACGTGGAAGCACTCGCGAGATGGATCGTGAGTCCCTTCGTCGTCGGAGTTGGAATAGCCGAGGCAGTAGTCGCTTGCGGCCAAGAATTGGCGCAGCGCCCCGAGGTTGTGGAGTTCGGAGAAATCCACCCCGGGCAATGCCTCGTCCTCGTCAGAGGAGTCGAAGTGGGTGCTCAGGTCGAGAGCGAAGCGCTGGCGGCGTTCCGAGGGGTGCTCATGAGCGGCAGTGTAAGCATAGGCATAAGAGGCGGTAGCATCCCGCAACCCAAAGGGGTATGAGGACGGTGCCGTCTCCATATTCTGCCCCACCGGGGTCGACCCCTCGGGGAGTGGTGGAGTAGAACTAGACGACTGGGCGTCGCCGCGAGTTACCGGCGATTTTCCTTTGTCTAGGCTCAGGCCAGACAGGTCCCCAGCCAGGGACCCCGTACCAACAGCTGGTCGTAAGACATCGGCGGGGAGTGGCGTGCCACCCCGGGTTCGCGTAGCGTCGGGGTGGCATTCATTGCGTCGTGCCTGGCGGGCGCGGCAAGGGCGGCTGCCCGGGCACCGCCTGCCCCTGGGCTGCCGGGGCATGACCTCATCATTGGATGATGGGGCTCGAGGGGCGAGGAGCACCATGTCATACTCATGCCCCAGAGACATGAACTCTAGGCTCCCGAACCAAACTATGGTGCCCAGACGCAATGGTCGTATGGGGTCTGCCATCCGGGTCCTGCTGGGACGATGAAGCTAACACGCAGCGGCCCCTACCTGGCGCGCCAACTGTCAGTGTTTTGGAATCGGGGGTCCCTCTACCGACGAGTGAATTTGTGCTGCGTGCCCCTAATCCTAGATGGTAATGCGAAGAGACACAAGGTTTATACTGGTTCAAACAATCGAGGCCCTACGTCCAGTCTAAGAGATCGATCTTATGTTCTTTGCATCGGAGTGCTCGTAGTAGGGGGTTACAAGCTAAGTGAGAGAGGGAGCTAGCCCCAGGTCTCGGCGAGGGTGGTGCGGACTGCTTGAGGCGTTGTTCTCAAGTAGCGTAGGAGTGTGTTGTTCTATTGGTGTGTTCGTCCCCCCCTACGAGGCCCAAGTCCTCTCCTTTTATAGTTGAAGGGAGAACGAAGGTAGTACATGTATCACTATGCGACGTAGTGTCAATAGAAGTGGCACGTCCGAACCCTGTGGCCCGTTCTGGTGGCGGCGTGGCCGTAGGAGCGATCCGTCCTTGGAGTACTGGAGCGGCGTGGTTGTCCCATCAGGTCCTATGCGTCGTGGGAGCCCCGGGAATGTCTCGGAGCGGATGTGACGGCGAACGTGCAAGCCCTAGTGGACAGATTGTGCGCGAGGCCGAGGCCTGGTTGGTGCCGAGGCTCACGCCGCGATGGGGGTCTCGGTGGGCACGAACCCTGAGATTGCCGAGGCCCCGGTGCACAGTGCCGAGGCCTTGAGTGGGGCGGCGAGTCGCGGGTGCAGCGTTAAGACACAGTGGCTGGTAACCCCCGTCACGCTCTGTCCTCGGTGCGGATCGTGGACACAGTGCCGGGACACAGTTGTTGGTAACCCCCGCCGTGCCCTGTCCCAGCTGGTACGGCGTTGATGCGACTTTGGGTTGCATCGGCCATTCTGTGACATTGAGCCGCGGTCTGGCGGAGATTGCGGGAGTGGTTGAAAGTATTAATGAGACGTGACGTGCTGTCGAGGTGGGGGCCGACGGACCACGGACAAGCCGGCCCCGAGCGACACAGAGAATGAGGCCTCGCGCGAGACGGAGACTAGGCCCCTTGCCGAGGCCTCCTCTGGGGTGCCTCGCACGAAGCGGAGTTGGCGTCGGGATGCCGAGACCTCCTGCTCTATAAACGGGGGCGGTGTGTCTGAGCCCTGTAGCCGGCCACTGTTGTGGTATGGTTGATGGAGTGGCCCCGTCCTTGCCGTGTAGAAGTGACGCGTCGGTCGTACTTGATCTTGTGCGTCGGGGGGCTCCAGTACAGCTTGATGCAGGGCATGGCGGGCGTCGTGCTGGTCATCGTGTGATGACGTCGTAGGGTGCTGTGGCTCCACAGACGGCGAGGCCGAGCCATCGTGGGGGGGTTCGGCGGACATGGATCCTCAGGCTGCCGAGCCCCTGAAGCATACCGCCGAGGCCTTGGGGAATTATTGATCCTAGGTGCTGATTCCGAGGCCACAGCATCTCTGATGTGGCTCCCACGCTGCGTTGTTCTCGGAGCAGGGGTTGGTAGCACAGTGAGGCATGGGTGTCAACTATGTGCTTTAGTGGTTAGCACAGTGGCGGGTAACTTCTGCCCAGTCCAGCCTCCTGTCCCGTCGGCCATTCTGCTGTACTGTGCCGAGCATGCGGCCGATGTCAGGGGCAGCAGTTGGCTGAGTTAATGTGACACGACGTTTTGTCAGAGGGGCGGGAGGAGGAAGAGGCAGCGGAGTGCTGCCGAGCCTACCTCGCGCGAGACGGAGAGTCGGCGGCCCGGCCGAGGCCCTTGGTGGGGGGTCGCTCGTGGCCAGCGGTGAGGGGGCCTCGGGCGAGTCGGAGGATCGGCCGAGGCCAGCGGTGTTTAGCTGGTTTTGACTTTTTCGAAGTCTAAGCGGCCGTTTTTTGATTCGTGCTTAGGGTACCCCTTCTCACTGTATCCGACAGTAATGTAATAACAACAATAATATCTTTCCTATCTCTCGCGAGTGACAAGTAATCACTCAACTTCTACCGGGTCCTATAGCATAGCAATCTATACAATCCTGACATACTAGTAGGACTCGTAGGATAAGAATATATATATGCAAGTGGGTTTCATTTAATTCCTTAAACTTAATGCACAAGCATAAAATAAAGTGCAGAATAATATGGGTTATGCACCGGGGCTTACCTAGTTAAGATATAACCAAACGTTAGCATTTCATCATAGTGACATGATTATCTAGGCATCATCTATTCTGCTACTTCAGTCGACTCCATGATCCATCATTATTCCTATTATGATATACATAGATACAACGCAGAGATGCAATTAATCTACGGTAACTACAACTCTTAAATATACGATTACGCTCCACAAGCTAACGAGCCAGATTTAATGAGTAACGTATTGTTCTACGTATCCACGTCGTCAAGTAAGGCTTTGTCTCTAGAAAAATGTTTTAGCTCTAAAATCCTAAGGTGTTTCGGCATTTTATCGATTAAACATATATTTTCGATCTAGGGCTCATTTAGCTACCTTAGCAAACTAATTATTATGGAGCTACAAAAAATTACAGTGAGCACCTAATAATGTTAGAAATTTACTATGAAAGTTTCAGAGCCAACACTATCACCAATTTATCACAAAAATTCATTCAAGTTTATATCTTATAAAATTAAGCATCTCAAATTAATTATATAACTCCTAAAAATATTATAAAACTATATGAACAAAATATACTAGCAGACAGATCATGATTTTAGGAACCTAACAAAATTGATTTCATAATTTTTTATTAACTACATAATTTTATATTGAATTTACAAGTTTACCTTAGAAACTAAATTAAAATTGTATTAGAAAAAAGGAAAGGGCCAGCAGCAACCCCCTCAGGCCCGGCAGCCCAGCGCGACGCAGCTGCGCGCACGGCGCGGCGACCCAGCACGACCCAAGGCCAGGGCGCCCGCGCGTGACGGTGGCTTTGCAGAAAAGCCCCCATGCTTTTAGATAATAACATAACTACTATGAGCACTATTTCTATCGTCAATAATCTTACAACTATACCCTTGAATATTTTCACCTTTACCACGGGGATGTCCCTGGGATCCTCGTGCGTGCCGGCGCGGCGACCGACGGCACAAGGCGGTTATGCCAGGCAAACAAGGCTCTCTACAACAGAATTAAGGGGCCAACCACCATCTATAGCCAACCACGCAAGGATGAGTGGCAGTTAGGGACTCGGAGGCGCACTATCGTGGGCTGCAGTGGTGAGCGGCTATCAGTGGCGGCGGCATGACTATTTAGGTGAGCCTATGTATGCTCGGTAGAGTAGAAGTGGTGGTTAAGCATCAGTGGCTCACTGTGGGGTACGCTCTACTGACGGTTGAAGCAGGAGAGCGTTGCGATGGTCTGGCCACGTGCGACCGAGTGAGGTAGTGGCGCTTTGTGATGGACACTAACGCATCACCCCACCGACGACGAGCACCCTGGCCAAAATAACACGAGCAACGAATGGAGGGAGTCAAGGCGATCTCAGGGTTACAAGCAATTGAACTGTTACCACTCCTATAGGCCTTACCCTCAACCCTCTAGTCATGGCAGCGCACTTGACCGACGGTGAGGAGAAAATGAAATTGATCATTGACAGACCACGGCTGGGCTCGATGAGAATGCGACACTTAGCTAACTTGCTAAGCTACCCACCGGTGCGAGGAATTGAACTAGGAAAACTTGGGCTGGTGATTAAGAAAGGGAGAGGGAGAGCGGTGCACTGCCACCGCCACATCACGGGAAGCGACCCCGGTACAGATGGCCCGGCCATGACCTGACGAGGCACGACAATGCAGGGATATGACCGCTCGAGCGAAGGATAGGCGACGCGTTGGTTAGCACTTGGACAGAGCCATTGAAGGTGTGCCCGCATGCGGTCATGCGCACGCAGCAGCATGGCATCGCGATGCAATAAACTACGTATGACATTGAGTTCGGGCTCGGTAGGTGGGTGGTGCGGCTAAGGGTGAGCGCTACAGTAACCAAAACAACAAGAGGACAAGGCGCAGCCCTGCAGGTGTGCTTGGATAGTGCCACGTCCTGTGCACGACGGAGAGTGACTGTGGCCAAGTCTAGCCTGGCGGGCAGTCGACGCCACATGGCTGGTCAGCGAGACAGCGGTCATGGCAACAGAGTACGCCAGCCAACACGTGGCGCAGCGCGTGGTGGCAGCAGCTAGTAGTGGTGCAGGTAGCCCATGACGGTGCGACATCGGACGCGGTGACCGCGTCCCCGGGCCCGAACGGACGAACCACGTGCGAGCACGAATTTTAAAGCGTCAAAACCAACCGCTTAGAGCCTAGTTGAGATTAAAACAAGAGTTCAAGATTCTAGTAGCCACTAAGTGCTTCTTGTTCGAGCAACGAGCATGGCCGGAGAGTGAGCATCGAGGGAGATAGAGAGGTGCTAATAGGAGTTTGTCGCGCTGAACACCAGTTCACAACCGAAGTTTGAAACAAGATTGACAGCGCGTGCAAACAAAGTTAGAGCAATTTCTGCGACGCCATGACAACTTCAACTCATCCGTGAACTTCACCATGCTAAAGTACTCACTTCGATGCAATCAACAATACCAAAACATGCAGCTAGTGTTTAAACATTTTAGCTAGAATTGAAATGTCAAGATATCATTGTCTTACTACTTTTCCCATACTTAGAAAAATTAGGGTTCAATTCAAACTAACATTCATTAACACTTTTGTTACAATTTTTAAAAGGCCTAAACCCTATTAACTGCTACCAACAAGTATTTCATGCAATAGTCCATACCTTATACTAACCCATAAGAGCAAAAATTTTAAGCACCATTTAACTATTTTGCTCAATATAATTCGCCAAAAATAGTATTTTACACAATAGTTTAAGTGTTTGCCGACTTAACGAAAAGAGCTTATCTTAACGTCAAATTTGATTTTTGAGCTCCCAAAACACTAGTTAACAACATCTATTTTTCAAAAGTTAAAGTTGTATTTCCATCTACTAAACTTGTACTTCAATTTTTATTTAAGTACTAAATACAAGTTATGTTTGATCCTTGTTCATAGAAATTATTTTTCACCTCAAGTGCGTTATAAATTTTTAAAACCCGAAAACTTGTTAGGCTAATCTTTCTTGGACCTAAATCTCGGTGCTAAGCAAGCTCGTAACACCAGGGGTGTTACACGCGTGCCCCTTCGCCGGTGCGAGCATCCACCCGAGGGTGAGCACGCCGCCATCGAAGGGTTGTGCGGCGGTGCCCTTGCGCCCGCACGTGGAACGTCAGAGGGCCGGTGAGCCCATGGCTTGGCCAGTCTTCCCGCGCACTAGTGAAGCGGCGGTAGGTCCTTCTTCCCATGCGCGGCGGTGTTGACGATGGTGAAGAAACCAGGTAGGTCCTCTCCTTCTCCGTCCGTTCCCTTCTAGGGTTAGGATTAGGGTTAGACTATTTCTTCTTGTGCCCGCGGTGGCTCGGGGTGGCTTCCTACGCGGCGTCGAGGCGATGGCCGGCGGTGGTGATCTAGGGTTAGGGTTTTGGGAAAATTGGGAAACTGTCAACTCCTACATTTCTATTCACTTTTCTACCCCAGATTCGATCTACACACTACAAGAAACCTGGCTCCGATACCATTGATGAATCTGAAAGTACTTCTAGGCATAGATCAGTGGGTAATACTTAGCTTAGATAGAAGACTTGGGTCACCAAGCGTAGTTGCGGCCATGGCGCCGGAGCGACGTGGCCACTGGTGTCGGAGTAGGGGAAGCCATGCAGGCGCGGTCCAATGGCGGCGGCGAAGGTGATGGTGCTTCTCGTGCAAGCGCGGTCCAGTGGCGGCGGCGAAGGCGATGGTGCTTTCCGTCGCTCACAGCGCGCTCTTTAGATCGGACTAGGGCTAGAAAGCACGGTGGGGATGGCGGCTGCGACGAACCTCGTGTCTTACGCCCCGGCCCCCACATTCCTCTTTATAACGCTACGCGACGGGGGCCTATCAGCTAGGAGAACGGCTGGGCGTCCCCGATCAAGGCACGGATCAAGAGCCCAATTAGCCGTTGGGCCAACCGGTAGAATCTAACAGTTGGTTGTTACAATAAGTTGAACTAGACCTGTGATGTTTCCGAAGGATGATGGGATGCTTCCTGACAGGTTGTTGTAGCTCAGAAACAGCTTGTTCAACAGTGTGAGCTTGCTTATGCTTACTGGAATGGCCCCAGTGAGCAAGTTCTTTCCAAGCATACGCTGCTGAAGGCCTACCAGATTTCCAATGTCAGTTGGGATGGCACCAGATATACTGTTGGAGTAAATCAGTAGCTCCTGGAGAGTCGTGGACAAATTAGCCAATGGATTTGGTAGTTCCCCTGCAAACCTACTATTCCATCCCAATTCTAGTACTTGCAGCGTGCTACAATTTGTGAGCGAAGTAAGGAATGCCCCTTCTTGCTCACTGTATGCCTCGAACATGTTGTTGTCCAGGTTGAACCATTCAAGTTGCTGCAGCCTGCTCAGCTCAGAAGGAACGACTCCACTGAACTCGTTGACGGATACGTCCAAGATTTGGAGATTGGAGAGATTAGTGAGAGATGTGGGGACGGCTCCCGTGAACCGGTTACCTCCAAGCGCAAAGAACCGCATGCTGCTGCCAAGTGTTGTTCCAAAATCTTGCGGGAGACGACCGTGCAGCTCGTTCTCCGCCATGGAAAACAGCTTGAGCGATGACAGGTTGTACAGGGAAGGAGGAAGCGCTCCTGAGAGGTTGTTCATGGAGAGCTGAAGGCTCCTGAGGTGTGGGTTGCCCCTGATGCCTTGGGGGATCGGCCCCTCTATGTGGTTGATCGCCAGCGACAGGTCCTCCAGCCGGGAGAGGTTCCCGAGCGACGCAGGGATGGTTCCGGACTTCCGGTGATGCTGTTGTTGGCAAGACGGAGAACTCTGAGCATCGTCAGCATGTCGCCGATCTCGGCAGGTATTCTTCCTCGCAGCCCCCTGTTGTCACTGACGTCCATGACCTCGAGGCGGGCGCAGCGGCTGATGTTGCCCGGGATCTCGCCCGCGAGCGAGTTGTCCGCCAGGTCAAGATACCGGAGGCGGCGGAGGGAGCCGATGGTCGGCGGGATGTCGCCGCGCAGGGCGTTGAGGCTCAGGTTGAGCGACCGGAGGAAGCTGAGGTTGCCGATGGCGGGGGAGATGGTGCCGGCGAGCCCCCGGGAGTGCAGGTCCAGAGCGACCACCCTCCGCGGGTGTCTCTGGCCGCCGCACGTGACGCCCTCCCAGTGCCGTTCCGGGACCAGGAGGCGAGCCAGGCTCCGGATGCCGCCTTTGCCTTGAAATCTAGGAGCGCTCTCTCGTCGCTTTCGTGGCCTGTGGACGACGGCGCGGTTGCAGCGGCGCCTGCACGCCTACCCGCCACCGCCATGGCGGAGAGAAGCAGCAGCATTCCAACCGTCCTCGCATGGAGCTGCGGCCTGGCTGGCTGGTTATTATCCCTACACAGCTGGTACTTGACCCATCCTATTATATTCCAGTATTCCTAGGACGCCGACACGCCGTATCGTCTGAAATCAGGATTCATGAACGAGGACTCGCTGTGTCTGTCCTTGTCCTCTTGTCCATGACCACGAGTCCACGATCCACAGCCAGACGTAGCTGCCTTTTTCAACCAAAAAAAAGAAGAAGATGAGGACGTTTGGCACGGTGGCAGCGGAACTGACGCGCCATCCCTGTTCGGGTGAGCCCGCTTTCCGCAAAGCTTCCTCCCCACTTTCCGCTTTCGAGGTACATGGTTGATCCTAGCGATGAAAAGGGACAGAAATTTTTTCGTCCATTTTTCTACTTGTATTTGTCTTATATATCTGTTTTCGTGTCTGCCGAATTCGGAAGAGAGGCCTGTTTTTGTAAGATCTATTTTCATCCGTTAAGCTCTTTTACAGCCAGCTGCTGCTTTCTTGCACAGTAAATTGTGAGAGAATTTTGGCTGCAGCACAGTTGTCTTAGGTTAATACACCTATTAATCATCAATTATACATGTTAACACGTATGACATGCAAGTAAATATTAAACCAATCTTCATATGTGTATATTGTCGTGTGACTTGCTAAATCATGTGATCCTGTTGGGTATGAAGATACTCAAGCACCAAGCGTTAACTTTCATGTGTTATAAACCATGTTGCAAAATGTTTTTTCTTGTCCGCTACTGTACATCACCGAGAGTATCTATAGACGAAGGGATCTGCAATGGCCTCGTTCGCTGGTCTGAAACTTGGCTGAAACTGGCCGAAAATACTGTTCCGGCTGAATTGTTGTGAGAGAAAAACACTGTTCCGGCTAAAAAAAAGAAGTCGATCAAGTCAAATATGGGGTAAGCCGAACAGGACAACATCTTTACTAAATTCCCTTTTTACCCCTGATTTTTGAATTACACACAAAATCACTCTTCGGACTTGACAAGGGCGTTACAGTAATTTTACAGATTCAAAACTACATTCACCGTAGTGGCCACATCAATGATCGGCTTCGTTAAGGGGAGGGTCTTTGCCAATGGAGCCTTCAAATCGTGAAGCTTCGTTTGGTCCTCGCTGTTGGCCGAAGGTGATCCTGCTCTGGCTGTTTCCTGAATCACAGTCGTTCTGCAAACCATCTCCTGAAGGCTCCATCCTTCTTGACTTTCAAAAAGAAAAAAGGATTGTCCGTATTCGAAGACGTCAAGATGTGATTTCAGGGGACTGTTATATCCAAGGTTGAATCCCCAACAGATCCTAAACTATATTTTTTTACTCCCCATCGTATTTGTCTGTTTTGGTATGTCCGTAAATTCGAATCCCATTTCTAACCTTGGCCTTTTTGAACCCGGACCATTTTCGCAAAAAAAAAAAAAAAACAGAAACAAAAGTGAGTTTTTCCGTCTATTTTCGTCATTTTCATCCTTAGTGATCAAGCCACCCAAAGGTTCTTAGATCGCTTGAACTTATCAGCTTGGCTTATGAGCCATGGTACAGTATTTTTTTCTCACAACAAATCAGCAAACAGTATTTATCAGCCAAACGAACAGGACCGGAATGAGGCTTAGCCCTATTTGGAGGAGCTTCTCTCAACTTTTACTTCTCCAGTAAGCTCGAAAAGTAAGATGCTCCCCAAAAAGGTACGGAGTAGCTTCTTCAAGCTAACAAGAGTTCCAAACAGTGGCGGAGCCAGGATTTCACGGCCGGGTATTCTAAGTAAAAAAAATTTCGATGCATATGCAATAGTAATAAGGGACAAAACAAGTACAAAATTGATCCTGATGCACAACTCAAGTAGTATATATATAATTTTCTTAAAATATATACTAGGTAAATTATTTTTTACCCTGGTAACAAGGCACCAAGCAAAGTGAACCGGTGTCACCCCTGGTAATAATCAAAGTATAAGTTCTTTATCTACGTTATAAGAAAAACAATGCAACATTTCTTTCAAAAAAAAGAACACAATGCAACAAAAAAAATAGAAAACGAAACCTTCAATTCTTACTCTGAAGAATCAAGAATGGATCTGGGGTCTTTTGTGTTCGTCGTGCTGTTGCTTCAAGACGCAGATGAGAGAGGTGCCGAGGGGGAGGGTCGGACACCTGGACACCGGAGCCGAGGGGGAGCCTGCAAAGACCACTGACTGCCGCCGTCGCCAGAGGAGTGCCGGGCGCAAGGTGCTGCCGCGCTCCCGACTGCTAGAGGGCCGATGGGCGAGGGGCCGACCGGGCGAGGGTTGAAGGGCCGAGGGGGAGAGCCGACCTGTCGTGCCGCCGCCCTTTCGATCGATGCGAGCGACGGACGGGAGCAGGAGACAGTGATGAGAGTATGGTCGATGGGTTTCTGAGTTCGTGGGCTGCTGCTACTAGTTGTTCTATTGGGGGCTTATGGGCTACATATTTACAACATTCAACAAACTAACATGTTGTATCATTTACATGTACACATATATTTGTGTACTAACATGCTGTATCATTATACATGTATACATATATTTGTGTTTGTCACAAAAATCATGGGTACTCCATGAAATACAGGGGCATACCCCTGGCGCCGCCCATGGTTCGAAAGGCTGCACTTTATACTAAAAGTAAAGAAGCTCCCTCACAACAACTTTTTGAGCTTTTCCAGAAAGCTTCTCCAGAATGAGCTTTTAGAAAAACTACATCTGCTCCAAATAAAGCCTTAAGGGGTGTTTGGTTGCCTCTCCTAAATTGTAGTCGTTGTCTCATCGAATATTTAGACACATGCATGGAGTATTAAATATAGACTAATTACGAAACTAATTGCATAGTTTGCGACTAATTTGCGAGACGAATCTTTTAAGCCTAATTAACCCATGATTTGACAATGTGGTGCTACAGTAACATGTGCTAATGATGGGTTAATTAGGCTAAAAAATTCGTCTAGTTGAGTACTGACGGATTATGTAATTTGTTTTTTTATTAGTATCCAAACACCCTATGCGACATCCTCCTAACACACCTTCTAAATTTTAGTCACTGATCTAAACACCCCTTAGTCAAGGACGAGATGGAGCCTGAACATGTGTGAACGTTATATCCAATTATCATGCAAGACCTTTTTCCCTTCTCTCACGGTCCCTTCCTCTTCCTCCTACCACTCTTCCGACCTCCACCCACCATCCAAGTTGCCAATGTCCTCAGCGCGCACCTCCCACCGCCGCAGCGGCACCCCTCCCTAATGTATGTCATCTTTCTTCTCTTCCTCTTTCTCGCCATGCTGCCTCTCCACCGACACTTCAACCGCTACCTTAGCCGCCGGTGACCTTACCTCCCACCGTTGTCGTTGTGCTTGACCCGTCCTAACGTTATGCTCAACCGCCTGCACTGACCACCGGATGTCTAGCACCGGCTTGGTGGCATCGCCGTCGCCGGTAAAACCACCGGGCCACTCGCCACCCCTAACATCAACTTGGAGCCACAGCCATCGAAAACCAAATTCCTAACCCTAATCCCCACCGTCTTGCCGCCAGTGGCCTCGCGATCACCACCCACAATGTGTTGGCGAGGTTGCTGCCACACTACCCTCCCCTGTGGTCGCCGCCACCTCCACGGCCTCCCTCCCCTGTTCCGAACAGGAGGAAGAAGATGGCACAGCCAGTGATTTGGTGCAGTCGTGAATACGTGTCCACACCTTCCTTCCCGTCGCTACGCACGTGCGATGTATAAAGATTTTGTATTTCGATGTCCATTGTCAACTGCTGCTCGTGTTGGAGCTAGGCGATGATGGCAACCTTCAAGCGTTCAACCACGGCAGTTGCATTGTGCATGAACCACTGAACAACAAGAACCTGCTTGGGGAGCTGTAGCTTTTCCAAAAGCACCGGTAAGCTGCTCCGATTAAGCTTCTCTAGTTTTAATATAAAGTGTAGCTTTTAGAGCTTTTGTCAACTCGTAGAAGCAACCATATTCAGGGGAGCTTTTGATTTTTTGAGCTTTCTGGAGAAGCAAAAGCTGCTAAAACCTCCCCCCAAACAGAGCCTAAAGCATGTGGAATCTGTCGCCTGATAGAAATTTAAATCTATACCAACAGGGCAATACCATGTACCACAAAACAGTTCCATAGATTTACCTCGCTTAACCTTCCAAGTCACAACTATACGACAACACATAATAAGTACCACTCGACGACAGAAATTTACATTTCCTAGCGACAACTTACAAATACAATAACAATAAAACCAATGGTAACCTCTCAACATATATGGACATGCATCTGATTTTATCTCATGAAATGAGCCTAGCACCCATCTAGACCGCAAGGGCATGCTGGATATTCGGTGTCGAAAGCCACCGCCGCCAGTACAACATGGATGTTGCGACGCAGTTCATGCAGACATTGAGACATGAACGGCTTCCAAGCTGCTAAGTGCAATCCATGGAGATGTTCGAGTATCACATGCCTTCTCCAGTCTCCAGCTCAACTCTGGTGGGAACTGGATCAATGGAACTGGCAAGATGATGCCTTGACCCCAGTATTTGGGAATCTTTTGTGGCCTTCAGGGATCGGTTAACCGTGCCTTTCTTTGTCAGGTGTTTGCCAGCTTCTGAACCTGGTAATTTGCCAATAGCAGCTAAATGAATTTGAATATTAACAGCCATGTAAACATGAGTGTATCCCATGCCTGAAAGCTAAATTCTACTACAAGTTGTTAGTGTCTATGAGGATCTAAACAACACAGATGCCATATGCTGATACGTATAACAAGAAATGTCTTCTAAATCTTCATATAAAAGAAGCTCATGCTAGAAGCAGTGCAGGTGGTATGTAGACTTACCAATGCCAGGCAAGGAGAATCTTTTATGAACTTGACAATCCAAGTCCCCAGTCCTCTCCTTTGGATTACTAGTGGACCGCACAACAAGTACTGAAGGACGAGATGAGGCTTCCTCAGAACCTTCTCGGGGTAAAACCTTCAGTCTAGATTTAGCTGATACCGGACCACTGGATCGATTTGTCAAGGAGCCACCACCCTCTGAGTTTGATGGGAAGACCTTCTGGTTCAACATGTTCAATTGAAGGGTTGAATCATGCTTTTTAACAGGTTTTCTGTAAGGGGTCTTGGTTGCACTTCTGTCAGGTTGCCTGGTTTCATTAACTACGAAAATCCCATCTGCAGCGTAAGTGCCAAGGAACCGACTCTCCCAAGGCCGAACAGCCATCCATCTCTCTAGCCAATTCCAGCCCCAGCTGTTCTTGTCAGGTTCAAATGCTGTAGCTTGTCTTGAACTTGCTTGCCACTGAAATAGGAGGGGAACAAGTTAGAAATTTCGGATACCAGGATTTTGAAAGGCTTACTAGCCTTGCACTGTGAATACCTTTTTATTGTTTCTTATCAGATGAAGATAATTTCAATTATCATGAAGGATGTGCTTTTGCTCCCAGGGAGGACCAAAGCACGAAACTTTCATTTTCCTTCCGAGTACAGGTCTCATGTTTGTTACAAAATGTAATTATTCTACTAATGAGCTGACCAAAAAGAAAAATTTGGAAAAGATGAGCATCTTAACTGTCAAGCTAGCATACAGGGAAGGACAGCTTCAATTATTCCCCAAGAAAGGAACACTTAGTCAAACAATAGCAAGCATCCGAGCCTGGCTAAGATTAGACCTGGCCAAGGATAGCCAAGCGAGCATAAAGCAAGTCCATATGGTGTTTAGTTGTATGGTTAAACCTGACCTCCTAGGATCGTGTTTGGTTGGGTGCTCTGCATGAGCTCAGATCACCTCTTCTTTGGTGTGGTGAGTTAACCGCTCATCTTCCTCATGCTACCGATGCGGACATGCAGGACATCAAGGAGTCGGCATGGAATCAATATGGTGTTTAGTTGTATGGTTCAACCTGACCTCCTAGGATCGTGTTTGGCTGGGTGCTCTGCATGAGCTCAGATCACCTCTTCTTTGGTGTGGTGAGTTAACCGCTCATCTTTCTCATGCTACCGATGCGGACATGCAGGACATCAAGGAGTCGGCATGGAATCAAAAAGCACTAACGTTTCCAACCCAATCAAAGAGATTCTATCTTTGGGAAATCACTTGATCCTTGTACTAACAGTACAGAACATTACCAGACTGCAGGGCTAGCTAGCTCATCGATCTAGCAAACCTTACCACGCCAAAACCTGCACTAAGCTACCAATGGAGACCGACTACCTACTAAGCATCGAGTTCTCACTTTTTTCTTCTACTGAAGCAACAAGAACAAGCGATCCATTGGCCGTGTGCACGCAGGCCACCAACCATGCGTGGCACTCGTTTTCACCGGAGCTGAGCAGCCCATGCCTGCTCCTTGCCCTGCAGCGCACCTGTGTGGTATGGGCAACACCACTGTGAGGTGAGGCAGCACAGGGACAGTATGACTGCAGCGATGAAGGACCAAGACACGAAGACAGACGGGGTTGCACTGTGAGGGATAGGCGTGCCAGTGACAAGGAAGCTTGACCAAGCTGTTCACACCATCTGCCCCAGCAGTGAAGAAGCAGAAGGTGAGGGGAACGGGAAGGGTGGGGTAGCCGAAGCCTAGCTAACCTTAGCTGCCCAATTCTGTGAGCCAGGGATAGACAAGCTATCTCGGTACGGATGGCTTAGGGAGTTAGGGTAGCCTGGCTCCAACATGGATACAACAACAACAAAGCCTTTAGTAATGGAGATGAAACCCGAAAGAACGTGGATGAACCAAACAAAACGGCCGATCTGGTCTAGAGTCTAGACATAATGCAGGCCAAGGAATGAGGGGAAACGAAACACCCCCTTAGACTAGAACAGGTTTTACGCGTTACAACCCGAAAGAAAATCGTTGGGGCGTAACCCTCTTAGCGACGCGCCATATTGAAACCCGGGTATGGTGTTAAATGGGCAAGGGCTGGGTCATCACCCCCGTGACGCGCCGTGTCATGATCTGGGCATGGTGTCAAGTGAGCAAGGATCGGGTCGTCGCTTCCTTAGTGGCGCGCTACATCGGCGCCCGGATGTAGTGAAAAATGAGCAAGGGTCTTCGCATCTGAGTCGACGGGTGCGAAGGGTAAGGAAGCTAGTCGAACCAACTAAGATCCGTTTAGGTAGTTGGAATGTAGGGTCACTTACTGGTAAGTTAAGAGAATTAGTTGATACCGCGACTAGAAGGCGTGTAAATATATTATGCGTTCAAGAGACTAAATGGAAGGGTCAGAAGGCGAAGGAGGTGGACAATACAGGTTTTAAGCTTTGGTACACAGGGACAGTCGCGAATAGAAATGGAGTAGGAGTTTTGATTGATAAGAGCCTCAAGAATGGTGTGGTGGGAGTGAGAAGGCAAGGAGATAGGATTATCTTAGTCAAGCTTGTCGTTGGTGATATGGTCTTGAACGTAATTAGTGCGTATGCCCCCCAAGTAGGCCTCGATGAGAGTGCTAAGAGACAGTTCTGGGAAGACTTAGATGGCCTGGTTAGAGCTATACCTAGTAGTGAGAAGCTTTTTATAGGAGGAGATCTTAATGGGCATGTAGATACTACAAGCGCATGTTTCAAGGCAGTTCATGGAGGTTTTGGGTATGGTAGTAGGAATCAGGAGGGGGAGGAAGTTCTGGACTTCGCGGTAGCTTTTGACCTGATGATAGCCAACACTTTCTTTAGAAAGAGAGAATCTCATCTAGTGACCTTCAGTAGCGGACAACACAGTAGCCAGATTGACTTTGTCCTCGCAAGAAGAAAGGACAAACGAGCATGCTTGGATTGCAAGGTGATGCCAGGGGAGTGTGTTGTTTCTCAACATGAGCTTTTGGTGACAGATTTTCGTTTTCAGGTGCGTGCCCGTAGGGATAAACAAGCTAAGATTGAAAAAACAAAGTGGTGGAAACTGAAAGGAGAGGCGTCAGAGGTATTCATGGAAAGGGTTATCAAAGAGGGCTCTTGGAAGGAAGAAGACGACATAAACAACATGTGGGAGAAGATGGCAACCAACATTCGGAAGGTGGTCTCAGAGGTGTGTGGAGTAACCAAAGGAAGTGGAGGCGATGCTAAAGATACTTGGTGGTGGAACGAGGAAGTCCAAAGGGCTATTAAGGAGAAGAAAGAATGCTATAGACGCTTGTACCATGACAGAAGTGTGGACAACATAGAGAAGTACAAGGTGGCAAAGAAGACTGCAAAGCGAGCTGTAAGTGTGGCAAAGGGTAGAGCGTACGAGGATCTTTACCAACATTTGAGTACGAAGGAAGGAGAGAAGGACATTTATAGGATGGCTAGGATTCGTGAGAGAAAGACACGGGACTTCAACCAAATTAAGTGCATTAAGGATGAAAGGGAGCATCTCTTGGTGAAGGAGGATGAGATCCGACATCGATGGCAAGAGTATTTTGACAAATTGTTCAATGGTGAGAATATGGACACAACCTTTCATTTGGATGACTCTTTTGATGACACCAATAGGCGCTTTGTGCGAAGAATCCAAGAATATGAGGTCAGAGAGGCGTTGAAAAGGATGAAAGGAGGTAAGGCGATGGGACCGGATGATATCCCAATCGAGATGTGGAGATGCCTCGGGGACATAGCAATAGTATGGCTAACCAAGCTGTTCAACCATATTTTTCGATCGAACAAGATGCCTGATGAGTGAAGGAGAAGTATATTGATACCGATCTACAAGAATAAAGGGGATATTCAAAGTTGTACTAATTACCGGGGAATTAAGTTGATGAACCATACTATGAAGCTATGGGAGAGAGTTATCGAGCATCGCTTGAGAGCAATAACGCGGGTCTCTATGAACCAATTTGGTTTCATGCACGGAAGGTCAACCATGGAAGCTATTTTCTTAATAAGACAAGTTATGGAGCGGTATAGGGAGAAGAAGAAGGACCTACACATGGTTTTTATTGACTTAGAGAAGGCTTATGATAAAATACCAAGGAATGTTATGTGGTGGGCTTTGGACAAACATAAAGTCCCAACGAAGTACGTCGGGCTCATTAAGGACATGTACAACAATGTTGTGACTAGAGTTCGAACAAGTGATGGAGACACAGATGACTTCCCGATTAGGATAGGACTACATCAAGGGTCAGCTTCGAGCCCTTATTTGTTTGCTTTAGTGATGGATGAGGTCACAAGGGACATACAAGGGGACATCCCTTGGTGTATGCTTTTCGCGGACGATGTAGTGCTAGTTGATGAAAGCCGGACATGAGTGAATCAGAAACTGGAGTTATGGCGGGAGACTTTGGAGTCCAAAGGTTTTAGACTCAGTAGAACTAAAACTGAGTATATGAGATGTGACTTTGGCACTACTACTCGGGAGGAGGAAGATGTTAGTTTGGAAGGTCAAGTAGTGCCTAGGAAGGATACCTTTCGATATTTAGGATCAATGCTACAGCGGGACGGGGATATTGATGAAGATGTTAGCCATAGAATCAAAGCAGAGTGGATGAAGTGGCGGCAAGCGTCTGGTGTCCTATGTGACAAAAGGGTACCACAGAAGCTAAAAGGCAAGTTTTATAGGACGGCGATTAGACCTGCTATGTTGTATGGTGCAGAATGTTGGCCTACGAAAAGACGACATGTTCAACAGTTAAGTGTCGCGGAAATGCGTATGTTGCGTTGGATTTGCGGTCATACAAGAAGGGATCAAGTTCGGAACGATGATATACGTGATAGATTAGGGGTAGCGCCAATTGAAGAAAAGCTTGTCCAACACCGGTTGAGATGGTTTAGACATGTGCAACGGAGACCTCCAGAAGCACCGATGCGTAGTGAAATCCTAAGCAAGCCAGGATAGTAACATGAAGAGAGGCAGAGGAAGACCGAAGTTGACTTGGGTAGAGGCAATAAAATGAGACTTGAAAGGATGGAACATACCCAAAGACTTAGCCTTAGATAGGAGTGCTTGGAAGACAGCTATTCACGTGCCTGAACCTTGATTGCTTCTGATGGGTTTCAACTCTAGCCTACCCCAACTTGTTTGGGACTTAAAGGCTTTGTTGTTGTTGTTGTTGTTGTTGTTGTAATATTCACTCTAATCCATGGTTTATTACTTCAGTAATCATCTTATTACTAGAATATTGGTTTATGCATATGTTGGTGTAGAAGCAGGATAAACTACCTGATGAGCTAGAGCATAGGCCATGGCTCGCTCACGTTTAGCTGCTGCTTCCTGCCTCTTTAGAAGTTTTGCTTGGATATCTTCCACCGAACCGATACTATCACACCAGCCATCCTGCATTTTAAGACAATTATAAAAGTTCACAAACAAACCAGATTATTGTACTGGAACGCCAGTTATTTCCTAACGAAAAGAACAATATACATTTCTAAAGGAGGACACCTATGGTAATTTGTAAACAAATCATGAAATAGTCTTTTGGAAACATTTTTTGAAATAGTATCAGCACATATATAACTATCAGCCAAATAAATGACAGGATAATAGGATGCCTTTTGTTTTTGAAACTTGTGCATCTCACCTCAATTTCTCTAACACGTGCCTCGGGCGTGTGCTCTGGTGAAGTATTTTGCTGATCAGTCTGGTTTTCCAAAGCCATGCGAACTCGCCTTGCTCTAACATGGGCCTGAACCCTGACCAAAGCTTGCATACAGCGGAGTGTCGTAGCAGCTTGCTTTCTTACTATATGGCCTCTTACAAGGGCTTGAAGCCTAACCAACCCTTTTAAAGCTCGACGGGCTCTCCTAGCCTGAAGAAGGAACCCAAGTGGGAACTATAAGGAACTAAAGCATTAAGTGAGAACGATGGTACATTATTCATTTTCTTTCGACAATTTCTATTTTTTTACTTGGTAGAGAAAACTTGTTTTGCCAATTTCCGCAGTTGCAAAAGATAATATACAATCAGATTGTGAACAAACAATTTCAAGCATCACTACAGGAGCACAGGGTACCCATAAGAGTGGACATAGAGGCATAGAACATAAGATTAGCTGATCTACTTTTGCACTAGGAAATGAAAATTGCATTGGCATTAGCTACAACCACAACTGAGTTCTAATAAAAAAAATAGGCATTTGAGCACAAAAATGCTTATTCGGGTTTGTTGAGATATTAGAGCTGAGCACATTTTCAGGAGTCAACACGCATGAATTGAATCAATAAATGGAATCCACAGGACAACATGAATGCATACCAGGAAAGCTCTGAATGCTGTCTGAATAATTGTAGCAGCCCAGATCTCTTTCAGTTCCTCTTCAGTTTGAGACAGTGCCACATGAGCTGAACAACAAGTGGGTTCCAAGCATGAAGATGCGTTAGAATCACCTTCAGGTGGGTCATTTCCATAAGGAACCTCTGGAATTTCTTCTTGTACAGCAATGCTGCTGTCATCTTGAGAGCGCTGATTCTGAA
The DNA here is from genome assembly GCF_019320115.1 of Miscanthus floridulus. NCBI lineage: Eukaryota > Viridiplantae > Streptophyta > Magnoliopsida > Poales > Poaceae > Miscanthus > Miscanthus floridulus. The sequence goes on along the minus strand of NC_089581.1, from coordinate 9,820,445 downwards.
AATGAAACTGATCGGCAACATCACTTTTCTGTAGTTTCCCCAGTTGGCAACTCAGTAAGCACAATGATGCATACTCATAACAGGTTAGTGAAGAAGTGTGGCACAAAAATATGTTCTCCATATGTATATCAGAAGGCAAGGTTTGACGTTACAAGTTATACCTATCCATCAGTTGATTTGATGCTCTTGTGATTGCATAACCACCAAGAACTTTTGTTCTCAGAATTCAAGAAGCGCCAATGAAGTCAAGTATTTAAGCAAGCTTTGAACAAAGCAGGTAACAATTACCCAACAATACGCTCTCTGCAGTACAAATCGAAACTAATACAAACAGTGCATAAGGAATAACCAAGTGCAATTCTGATTCAATCAAGGATGGATAACTAACATTGATCACCTAGGGTTTGTCATGATATGATCAAGAAGCCTGATTAAATAGTTCACCCCTTTTTCTGCTATAACAATTTTAATTGAATTAACTCGGATATTAAAAATGACTCTTGCAAAATCCACATAGGTCTAGGCAATAAGCGAAATGAATGCACCAACCACCAATTTAAGAACCAAGATACGCCAGAACCGCATAATGATTGGAAGAAACCCGGCGCGTACCATTCGTCCAACATCTGCATCTTCCTTATGATGCTGCTGCTGCCGCTCCACCTTCCTCAACCCAACTAACGACTTGAGCCACCTCGCCGAGATGCCCATCGCGCCGCCACTCCGCTCGCCTCAACCGCAGTAACCTAAAGACGCAAATTTTCCGGTTTCCATCAGCACCGGCACAGAAAATGCAGCACAATCTCACAGGACGGAGGGAGAAAAGGAGTGGGAAAAAGAACACCGTGAAAAGCGCATCACCAGATCAACGCCGGCCGAGAGCCGGAGTCGCCTTGCCGGTCAGTAAGCGGCGGCGCTCGGCAAAGATTCTGGGACCGCTTTGGGGGGTGGCAGGCGCGGTGCGCGATCCGGAGGCTGGAGTGGGGGCGTGTTGAAGGAACCAAGGAAGGGTGGGCTCGGTGTATCGCTAGTAGACGCCGTGGTGGAACTAGGCGGCCATTACTGCCGCAGCAGTGACGCCGCTGTGCTCCTCTGCGTGCGCATTATTGCTACCGCTGCCGCCTGGGTGGTGTGTTACGGCGTGGCAACAACAGTCAACAGTGCAACGGCCCGGAGGAGAGAGAGAGACGGGGGCGGAAGGAAGCAAGAAAGGACGGCGCTTTTCTCGCGTTTTCACCTTCTGCACCGCATGTCGGAGAGAAGCCCCTTATGTTGCCGTTTTCCCCTCATCCTGTGGAAGTGGACTGGAATTTCAGCCCCCTTTTTGCTGGGCTCCAAGAACCGGGACAAAATCACGCTGGGGTTCAGCGAATCGTGCACACCGTCACCTGAAAGCAGTCTCACTTTGCTGCGGATTTTTGAGAGTGGTTTCTTCTGAGATCATGGGAGGATCATGTGCGTTAGGCCAGTTTTTACCCTGTTTTAAGTCCACGAGTGGTAGTATCATCGATACAGATAAAATTCATCAAGCAGTAGAAAATTAAGATTGTTTCTGGGCCTACATTGCTCTCTGCCACTGATGATAGAGCGCACTCATGGACCGGCTGAAATGTGTGGTTTGTCTCGAGATTCCGCTCAGGAAATCATATGATTATTAACGTGATATCAGCCTATACTATCGTACTATTTGTTTGACTTATAATTCATACTTTTCAGTTTATTTTTAGTAAAAACAGTATTTCTTTCTCACCACAAATCAGTTAGGACAGTATTTTAGTTTCAGCCTGTTCGGTTGTGTCGAGTTCATTAACCCGGGATCCTTCGGGGACCGGCTTCTATGCCAAGGCTCGGTCCAAGAGTCTAAAAACAGCAGGACAAAGGAACGGTCCAGCAACCGATCGGAAGACCAGGCTGAAAGGATCAAGATGCCCAAGAGAGGGGTGAATTGGGCTAATTCTAAATTCTCTTGCAATAATCAAATCCTACGGATAGCCCAATTAACCCCTTGTGCCTAGAAAAGTATTTATATTAAACTAATGCACGATAACCTCTCAACCTATGTTCCAAACTTACTCTAGCAAGCAATTCTATGGATGTAAAACAAGTATTAAATTGCTCAAGATAAATACTCAAAGTAAGTGCTCAAAGTAAATAGAGAGAGAAAGGAACGCGGCGATGTTTTGCCGAGGTATCGGAGAGTCGCCACTCCCCACTAGTCCTCGTTGGAGCACCCGCGCAAGGGTGTAGCTCCCCCTTGATCCGCGCAAGGATCAAGTGCTCTCTACGGGTTGATTCTTCGACACTCCGTCGCGGCGAATCACCCAAAGCCGCTCACAACTTGAGTTGGGTCACCCATAAGCTCCGCCGGGTGAACACCAAACTCCCAATCACCACCAAGCCGTCTAGGTGATGGCGATCACCAAGAGTAACAAGCACGAACTCTCACTTGACCACGCGAAGCCTAATGAGAAGATGGATGCACACTTTGCTACTCTTGATTTGCTAGTGAGGCTACTCTCTTGGATTCTCAAATCACGAACACCTCACTAGGATCTTGCTCTTCTTGGCACTCACAAACGTGTTTCTCAGCTGTTGGAATGAGCAAAGGATACTCCACTCACGAGTGGAGCTTCTATTTATAAGCCAGCCTGAAAAACTAACCGTTATGAGCTTCTGCGTGATGACCGGACGCTCCGGTCGGGATGACCGGACGCTCCGGTCAGTTCAACCCGCGAACCAGCATTCAAGTGATGATCGGACGCTGTCAGGGTCCGGTCAGTACCGACCGGACGCGTCCGGTCGCTCTTGGATGCTTACTGTAAACGACCGGATGTTGGATACTCAGGGTCCGGTCACACTGACCGGACGCGTCCGGTCACACTTTTCCAAGTCTGGACCCTTACTGAAGTTGACCGGACGCTGGCCCTCAGCGTCCGGTCACATGACCTCCCAGCGTCCGGTCACACCAGACTTGATCTTCTCGGTCAAATGAACTGACCGGACCCTGCGGCCAGCGTCCGGTCGCACCGGAGCCAGCGTCCGGTCAGTATTTGACCCTCTATTCACTTTCAACTTCCGAACATATGTGAATGAAGTTTGCTCCAAAGGATCTTAGGCATTCATAGGAGCTACCTAGAGCTAGTTTTAACAAGTGTGCACCACACCTAACTCACTAGACTCAACTAGGTCAAGCTACCCGTTCATACCCCCCTTCATAGTACGGCCAAAGGAAAAACAAAGTCCTAAACTACTCTAAGTGTCTCTCCAACTCCAATCGACACTTAGAACTAGTCATCCTTAACCTTGTCGTCCATCCTTTGAAAACCGAAACGATTTCCATCGGGGGCATGACAACCTCGATTGCCCAATCGAACTCCATTACCATGACCTAACTTAATTGCCTCTGCAAAACACACGTTAGTCATAGTAATCTTGTATTGATATTAATCACCGAAATCCAACTAGGGGCCTAGATGCTTTCAATCTCCCCCTTTTTGGTGATTGATAATAATACCACCTCGAGTATGTTATGGAGTGAGGTTTTTGACGGGCTTGGTTCATATAAGCTTTTGTCAATAAGAACAAAAGAGTTAGTCAAGCTTATATGACCCAAGCCATCACAATGTACTCAAAGGATATGAATTAAGCATGAGTACTAATAACAAAGCTCATTTGCTTCGAGGTAAAAATGTGGAAGCAAAAGCAAATGAGCATTCCACAAGTGATATGACATATAGATAAAGCAAAGTAGAAATCACACATGTCAAATATCACAATCATGTAGATAGCACTATCCCATGTATATATAATAGTATGCATGAAAGAAAACACACGAATGCATAAGAAATAGTGTATCACACAAATAAAACTCCAAATATATATAATAAGCTAATACTAGATAACAAGCTCCCCCTAAAACTCGCTCCCCCTAAGTCTACATACTCAAACCCTCTCCTCCTTTGGCGTCAAACACCAAAACCTAAGGGTCGGTCGGCGGGGCTGCAGCGAACGAGTCGGGCGCTGAAGTACGTGGAGCAAGGTGGAACTGGGCGCCATCATCATCTGACCCTGAGCTCTGAACTGACTGACCCTCTGAAGCAGGAAGAGTCGCTGAAGCAGTCTGGGTCTGAGCTGGTGCTGCCTGTGAAGCTGCAAGAATGTCTGTCGTAGGATCTGACGAGGCGACAGACGAGGGGAGCCTCTGAGTAGTCATGATAGCTGGAGCTGCTGTAGACGAACCGGCAGTATGCATGTGAGGCGGAGTAGGCATGCCGGTCAACTCGTTGAATGATGCTCCAAGACTCCTGGAGACTGACGACTCAGGCACGAATAACGAGGAAGTCTGCTCTGGTGAGAAACCCGTGTGATAAGGAGTGAACTGCGGGGCTACACCAGGTGAAGCTAACCACTGGGACACCTGTACAGGAGGTGAAGTAAACTGAGCTGGAGGCTGTCCCTGACTCTGAAGCCCGATGGGCTGTACTGCTGGAGTCGTCGAAGTGGTAGGAGGCTGTGCAAGCTGGGGCGAAGTCTGTGGCAGTGGAATCCCAATGGCTGTCACTACATGCTGCATGAATCCCATGAGCTGCTGCTGCATAAGTAACTGCTGGTGCTGAAGGAGCTGCTGCTGCCGCTGAAACTCGTCCTGACGAGCCTGAAACTGAGCGAAGTTTGTAGCTATCTCCTGTGCCTATCGTGTCTGATCCTGCTACATCCGCTCAAGAATAGCAATGAGAGCGGGGTCTGTCTGTGGAGCAGGTGGAGCAGAACTGGAGCTACCGGCCTCTGCATCGTGTCTGCGTGGTGGCATCTGAGGTATAGGCTGGTAGTCGTCGTCAGAGCTGTCACTGTACTCACTCACCTCCTGCTGTGCCTCTAGCTCCGCCTCCTCAGTGGCTGCAATCCCTCTGATGATCTCGTCCTGCTGAGCTGCAGACTCTGGCACGTCGGGACGACGACTAGGCTGTCTGGGTGCCGGAGGAGTGGCGTGTTTGATCCTCTGTGACAGGTTGTAAGCTGGGAACTCCGTAGTGGCACCTGTATACTCATCCATCATGCCAGGGGGCTTATCAATCACAACTCTGCGAATGAGAAATGTGATCCAGTGAGCATAGGGAAGCTGCCTGCGACCCTTGAATCCCTCAGCTATAGTATCCTCTATCTCTGAAAGAAGGAGGTCCTAGATGTCAAACACTGTCATCTGCATGATGGCATTGAGAAGCCAGAGCTGTAAGCGAGTCAGGCCCTCCCTGTATCCCAACCTGGGAAGCAATGTCCTCCTGATGATGGCCTCTAGTATCCTCGCTATAGGAGTCAAGTCACTGGGGTTCCTGCTTGACCCCTCACCAAACGGCTCCTTGAAACAATGGCGCACTAAGTCTGTAGGGGGCACCAACCCTCCATGAGGATGCCTGGGAGGCTCCTGATGTCCATAGCAAACCTCATGCATCCTTACAGGCTGCTCCTGTAGTCTCAGTATCTCTCTGGCCCTGCTACTCGTCACTCTATAGTCTTTGCCGTTGAAGGCAAAGTGAATGAATCTGTGATGAGGATCAATGTAGAGCGAGGCATAAAACTGACGAACCCAAGAAGGTACATATATCCTTGTCCGTCCAATCAGATCTGACAGTCCTGGCAAATATGACAAGTATTGCCGAATGCCCTCTCCGGCTGCTGCCACAATGGACTCTATCGAACAGACCCTCTGTGATCTGAACACTGCCCCACTGTTTAGATATGCATTGTAGAAATCCTCCTGCAGTGGCGTGTAGAACCCCTCAGCTGCTCTCTCATCCCTCCTCGGAGGGAACCAAACCTCAAACTCAACAAACCACAGCTGCTGAACCTGCCTGGCTGTAGCGGCCCTCAAGTCGAGGTGAACCACTGGAGGCGGACCCTGTGGTCTGGGCGGAGGGCGTGAACCCCTGCGCCGTGTAACTGGCCTCGGTGGAACTGCAGCATTGGTACGACTCGAGCGGCGTAGCTGAGGTGCCGGCTCGGTCTCCTGACTCTCCTGAGTCTCCTGGGCTAGCTGAGGCTCTGCTGGTGGAGGCTGCTGCTGTGCTGACGGACCCTCCTCAATGGCAACCCATCGTCCTGCAAACGTGGTAGTCCTAGCTGGACTACCATGACGATGCTCAACCTCCTCAATTACAGCTCTGACTATGGGTGAAACTGGCTGATCTGCAATGACAATTCCCCTGTGGGTGCCACCTCTCTCGGCACGCTCTGCGGCCTCTACAACAGCTGCTGCTCTGGCTGTCTCTGCGTTGGGGTACTTCCGCTTCTTGGATGTTACTTGCTTGGTTGATTTGCCCTTGGATCTGGCTGGCTGACGAGGCGGGGGCCTCCGATCATCATCACCTGGACCACCACCAACATTCTTGGTGCGAGCCATCTGAACTGACAAGATGGTGAACTATCGCTGATGAAGATCAACTGTCAAACTGCTGCTTTCGAGGCTTGGCCTCGATCCTTACTCGCGAGCTTGGCTCCGAGTTTACTGCCAACTGCCAGATGAAACACAACGGAACCGACTCGCTGCACGATAGAATAGATGGATATACAAATAAATACCATATGTCTAATAGATGCGAAAACCTAGCAGAGAAAGCAATGTAGATGCGAAATTGAAACGAATGGCTTTCTACCTGACGATCAGCGATCCGAGAATAGATAAGACGTCACGTGGGGGATCTCGGAACCGGTTAGGGTTAGGTCAAGCGCCCTGAATGCAATGGGGAATCAATGTATTTAGAATTTGATCTAGGTCACAATTGGAGATCAAGATTGAACCACAAGATTTGCCTTACCAAACAATGGGAGGATAGGGCAAGATCATTTGGCGAGGATTTTCAGCCTTGGCACCGATGGAACGACGAGCTTGGGTGCGAGAAGGCCGGTGAGGAGCTGAGCAGGCGGTGGCTTGCGAGACGGCAACGTGGCTGCGACTGACCGGCGGTGGCGCGGGGCAGGGGCACGGAGACGCGCGGCTGGGCAGGCGCGGGACTGCGGCGCGAGGCTAGCGCGGGGGCCGGGCGAGGTGGCGCGACGGTCGGCGCGAGGGACGGCGGCGACCCGGCGTTTGGGCTGGCGGCTGCGGCGGCGCGGCTCACGGTGGCTCGGGTTAGGTCAAGGGAGAAGAACGAAGGTTCGGATAAATAACCCCCAAAACACGACAGAAAAGGAAAAGGGAAAAGAGTCCTTGACGCGCGAGATCCACTGATCGGACGCTCCGGTGGTAGCGACCGGACGCTACCACCCAGCGTCCGGTCGATTCCAGAGAGGTCCGAATCCTCTGAAATCGCGACCGGACGCGTCCGGTGGTCCATGACCGGACGCAGGCAGGGTCCGGTCAGTTTTAACTTTGTCATCCTCCGATCGACCGGACGCTGAGCCCTTTCTGACCGGACGCACAGACGCAGCGTCCGTTCACTCCTTCAACAGTAGTTCACCTCCTGTGAACTGACCGGACGCTGGACAGCAGCGTCCGGTGCAGCGTCCGGTGCACCTTTTTCAGCAATCCTTCCTTTGCGCTGCCTGTTCCCAATCAAGTCCCAACTTGAATAAGATCCAAATAAACACCAATTGGGACTGATGTGAGTGACCTCTCTCAAACCCTCATATTTTTCAAAATATTTTGCCTTAGGCTATAATTCTTTTTAAGAAAATAGGCAACAAGAGGGCAAATGGAACAAAACGACAAACAACATTCATGCATATATAATACTTGTAAGTAAATCTAGTTGCTTGTCAAGTTTGATCCAAGGTTAAGCTTCTTCACACACTTTTCGGCGGTTATCTTAACCATGTTAGACAAGCCCTATATGCATTGCCACAAATTAAACATGTTGTATATTACAATGAATGCAAGGGACAACACAAGCTCAATTTTTAGTGAAGTTGCTAAAATCAAGTACATTGAGCTCATTCCGCAATCTACAAAATGTGGCTTCATCTAACAGTTTAGTAAAGATATCCGCTAATTGATCTTCGGATCTTACACCCTCTAGTGATATATCATTTTTGGCTACATGATCTCTTAGAAAGTGATGGCGGATATCTATATGCTTGGTGCGAGAATGTTGAACCGGATTATTTGCAAGTTTTACCGCACTTTCATTGTCGCACAAAAGAGGTACTTTCTCTAGAGCTACTCCATAGTCTAGTAAAGTTTGTTTCATGTATAATATTTGTGCACAACAAGCACCCGCGGCAATGTATTCCGCTTCGGCGGTGGACAAAGCCACACTATTTTGTTTCTTGGAGGACCAAGACACAAGTGATCTACCAAGCAAATGACACCCTCCAGATGTGCTCTTTCTATCAACTTTGCATCCGGCGTAATCCGAATCGGAATAGCCAATTAATTCAAATAAAGCTCCTTTGGGATACCAAAGGCCAATGCTTGGTGTGTGCTTAAGATACCTAAGGATTCTTTTTACGGCAATTAAATGAGTTTCCTTAGGACTAGCTTGAAATCTAGCACACATACACACACTAAACATGATGTCGGGCCTAGATGCGGTTAAATATAACAAGCTACCAATCATGGAACGGTAGAGAGTTTGATCAACCAAGTTACCTCCCTCATCTAGGTCGAGATGTCCATTGGTAGGCATTGGGGTCTTGATTGGCTTACATTCATCCATCTTGAATCTCTTGAGAAGATCTTTTATGTATTTCTCTTAAGAGATGAAGATGTCTTCTTTCATTTGCTTGACTTGAAAACCAAGAAAGAATGTAAGCTCACCAATCATTGACATCTCAAACTCCTTAGACATCAATTCACCAAATTCTTTGCATAAGTCTTCATTTGATGATCCAAAGATGATATCATCAACATATACTTGACAAATGAAGATATGCCCATCAAGCTTCTTGGTGAATAGTGTGGTATCGACCTTCCCAATGGTGAAGCCCTTCTCAATAAGGAAGTCCTGAAGGCGCTCATACCAAGCTCTTGGGGCTTGCTTAAGCCCATATAGTGCCTTGGACAACCTATAAACATGATTAGGATATCTAGGGTCTTCAAACCCAGGAGGTTGATCAACATAGACTAGTTCATTAATAAAGCCATTTAAGAATGCACTTTTCACATCCATTTGATATAGTTTCATTTCATGATGTGATGCATATGCAAGAAGGATACGGATGGCTTCTAATCTTGCAACCGGTGCAAAGGTTTCTCCAAAATCTAAACCTTCAACTTGAGAGAACCCCTTTGCTACTAGTCTTGCCTTGTTCCTCACAACAACACCTTGATCATCTTGCTTGTTGCGGAACACCCACTTCGTTCCAATGACTCTTGCACCTTTTGGTCGCTCTTCAAGATTCCAAACTTCATTACGAGTGAAGTTGTTCAACTCTTCATGCATGGCATTGATCCAATCCGGATCTTTGAGAGCTTCTTCTACCTTGGTAGGCTCATAGCAAGAGACAAAAGAGTGATGAGCAATAAATAAGGTAAGTTTTTGAGATCGAGTCATCACCCCCTTTGTTGGACTCCCTATAATGAGATCTTGTGGATGATCTTGTAGGAGAGGTGTATTTCTTCTATTGACCACTTGAGGAGGAGGTTGTGGAGCATTAACATCTTGTGCTTGTACCACCATTTGCTCATGGGAGATATGAGTATCTTCATTTTCTACTCTCCCAACTTTTTCACCATCTTATGGTACATTTGATGAAGAGGGTTGATTAATGACTTGTACATCATCTTCATCATCTTTTGGCTTGATGTCTCCCACCGGAATATTCTTCATAGCCTCCCTCAATGGTTCATCACCTACATCATCAAGATTCTCATGTGCTCCTTGGGAGCCGTTAGATTCATCAAATTCCACATCATATGTTTCTTCAACCAAGCCGATGGCATGATTAAATACTCTATATGCTTTGGACTTCAATGAGTAACCAACAAGAAAACCTATATCACAACGCCTTTGAAACTTCCCTAGGTGTTGCCGCTTCTTGTAGATGTAGCACTTGCAACCAAACACCCTAAAGAAGGAGATGTCCGGCTTCTTCCCATTGAGCAACTCATATGGAGTCTTGACAAGGAACTTTTGAAGAAATAGGCGATTGGATGCATAACATGCGGTGTTGATTGCTTCTGCCCATAGAGCTTCGGGGGTGTTGTACTCATCTAGCATTGTCCTTGCAAGAGTGATCAAAGTCCGGTTCTTCCTCTCAACTACACCATTTTGTTGAGGAGTATAGGTTGCGGAGACTTCATGTTTGATTCCAACTTCATCACAATAAGCTTCTATGTTTGTGTTGTCAAACTCTTTGCCATTGTCACTTCTTATCTTCTTGAGCTTCACTTCAAATTCATTTTGAGCTCTCTTGGCAAACTTCTTGAAACAAGATGCAACTTCGGATTTGTCATGAAGGAAGAACACCCATGTATATCTTGAATAGTCATCCATAATCACAAGACAATAGAGATTTCCTCCCAAACTCTTGTATGTTGTTGGTCCAAATAAATCCATGTGTAGGAGTTCTAGCACTCTTGTGGTTGACATGAAAGCTTTGGTTGGATGAGTGTTTACAACTTGCTTGCCGGCTTGACATGCACTACAAAGCTTGTCTTTTTCAAACTTTACATCCTTCAACCCTCTCACCAAATCATTCTTCATAAGCTTCTTGAGTGAGCTCATCCCAACATGAGCAAGTCTTCTATGCCATAGCCACCCAAGTGTTGTTTTGGTGAATAGGCAAGTCTTCAAGTTTGCATCTTCGGAGGTGAAGTCAACTAGATATAAGTTGTTGTATCTAAATCCATTGAATATCACTTGATTATCATCTACCTTGGACACAACCACCTCCTTCTCGGTGAATAAGCATTGAAAGCCAAGATCATACAATTGCCCAACGGATAGCAAGTTGAAGCTCAATGAAGCAACATAAAGTACATTGGAGATGGAATGATCATTTGATATTGCCACTTTGCCCAATCCTTTAACCTTGCCCTTTGAATTATCTCCAAATGTTATTTTCTCTTGTCCATCTACCTCTTCATCTAGTGAGGTGAACATACGAGGGTCACCGGTCATATGTTGAGTGCAACCACTATCAATAACCCAATGACTTCCACCGGTCTTGTAGTTCACCTACACACAAGAGATTCAAGCTTTAGGGATCCAAGCTTGTTAAGTGCCCTTCACCTTCTCAACAAGTGACTTAGCCACCCAAATTTTCTTAGGCCTACTCTTGTTGGGGAGACCCAAGAACATGACTTTCATCTTTCCACTCGAATCTTTTCTAAGCATGTAGTGAGCATTGAAAGCAAAGGGTCTAGCATGCTTGGGCAAGGGTTGTGGCGGTGGAGTTTGACACTCATGAGCAAAGTGGCCTTCTTGTCCACATTCAAAATATCTCTTTGGCTTTGGCTTTAGCTTTGATTGTTGATGTTGAGCTTGAGCCTTCTTCTTCTCTACACTTGCCATATATCCAATGCCACTTCTATCCATCTTCATGACGGTATTCATGAGTAGCTCACTTTGGAGATGCTTGCCTCTAGCAAACTTGCTCAATCCCACCTTGAGATGCTCTTTCTCCATCTTGAGCTTCTTGTTCTCTTCCTTGAGAAGATCATTGTTCTTCTCCTCCTTGAGTTTCTTGACTTCTTCTTTTAACTTCTCATTTTCAAGGATCACCTCTTTGTCATGATCAAGAGTTTCTAGCACAATGGTGTTGTGACTTTTCATTTCTTCAAGATCTTTCATGAGCTTCTCATTGTTACTCTTGAGCTTGACATACTTATCATAGTTATTGCACTCAACCACTTGCTTGCCCTTGCTACTAGATCTATGCTCAATGCTTTCATCAATTAAATCATCACATGAGGTAGCTATATCAATCTTAACAACATGGTTAGTAGCATCATGTGGCTCATTTGGTAAGAATTCTTGTGCAATAATGAGGGCATCATAATTGATCTTTAGAGTTGCATATTCATCTTTTAGCTTATTGTGACTAGTGATAAGCTCATTGTGCACCCACTCAAGTTTATCATTTTTAACTTTAAGCTCTTTCTTAGAAGATTTGAGCTCCTTGAGTTTGGATGATATAGAATCATTTGTTTCTTTGAGCTCATCATTAGCCTTTTCTAATGTGTCACATTTAGCTAAGAGTGAGTCATTTTTAGCATCAAGTTTTTCATTTGTAGCTCTACTCTTTCTAATGATCTTAGTATATTTTCTTAGTATTTTGACAAGATCATCATAGGTAGGTGAGTCATCATCATCGCTATCACTATCATTATCACTAGCATGTTCATCATCACTACTATCATCACTCTTAGTTACCTTGCGTTCACCTTTGGCCATAAGACATAGGTGTGTAGAGGATGATGGCGATGGTGGTGGTGAAGATGCAAGATCAATAGCAATGGCGGCCACCTTTTCATCGTCACTATCATCATCGGATGATCCACTTAATGAATCAATGTCCGTGAGCCAATCACCGACAATATAGGCCTTGCCATTCTTCTTCTTCTTGTAGAACTCCCTCTTTTTGCCATCTCTCTTCTTGTATAGCTTGTTCTTCTTCTTTTCATCTTCATCACTTGAATCATCTTTCTTGCCCTTGTTCTTGAACTTGTCTTTCTTGGGCTTTGTGCATTGATGAGCTAGATGACCAAGTTCGCCACAATTGTAGCAATCCATCTCGGAGATTGGCTTTCTTCTTGAGCTAGTGAAGAACTTCTTCTTCTTGCCATCAAACTTGATGCCACTCTTGTTTAGCCTTTTTAGCATCTTGGTGGTCTTCTTCACCATGAGGGCAAGGCTTTCTTCATCATCTTCATCACTTGAGCTCTCATACTCAAGTCTTGCTTTGCCCTTGTCTTGGCTAGCTTTGAATGCTAGGTCCTTCTCTTTCTTCTTTGTAGAGGATGAGCCATCTTGTGGTGTGATGTGCATGTACATCTCATGAGCATTGATCTTTCCCAAGATTTGTGTCGGTGTAGCGGTGGAAAGATCACCTTGATGTAGCATGGTCACAATGTGCCCATATTTGTCAATGGGGAGGACACTCAAGATTTTTCTCACAACATTGGATGGTGACATTTGAGTGAGTCCAAGCCCATTGACTTCCTCTACAAGAACATTTAATCGAGAATACATCTCATTAGCACTTTCTTTGGGAAACATCTCAAAAGAATTTAGCTTTTTAATCACAAGATGATAGCGTTCCTCACGCTCACTCTTGGTTCCCTCATGGAGCGCACAAACGTCCGACCATAGAGCATGGGCGTCTTTGTGGTTCCTTACACGATTGAACACCTCTTTGCAAAGGCCTCTAAAAATGGTGTTGCGAGCCTTTGCATTCCATTTCTCATAATTCACTTCATCGCCTTGAAGTTGTGCGGCATTCCTAGGTGCGGGGAACCCTTGAGAGGCGGCTCTAAGAATTCCAACATCTAGAGCTTCTAAGTATGCCTCCATGCGGATTTTCCAATATGGAAAATCATCTCCCTCAAAGATAGGAGGAGGTCCATCCCCGTGAGACATCTTGCTCTAAGCGATTAAGCTTAAAAAGTGAGCACGAGGCTCTGATACCAATTGAAAGGATCAAGATGCCCAAGAGGGGGGGTGAATTGGGCTAATTCTAAATTCTCTTGTAATAATCAAATCCTACGGATAGCCCAATTAACCCCTTGTGCCTAGAAAAGTGTTTATATTAAACTAATGCACGACAACCTCTCAACCTATGTTCCAAACTTACTCTAGCAAGCAATTCTATGGATGTAAAACAAGTATTAAATTGCTCAAGGTAAATACTCAAAGTAAGTGCTCAAAGTAAATAGAGAGAGAAAGGAACGCGGCGATGTTTTGCCGAGGTATCGGAGAGTCGCCACTCCCCACTAGTCCTCGTTGGAGCACCCGCGCAAGGGTATAGCTCCCCCTTGATCCGCGCAAGGATCAAGTGCTCTCTACGGGTTGATTCTTCGACACTCCGTCGCGGCGAATCACCCAAAGCCGCTCACAACTTGAGTTGGGTCACCCACAAGCTCCGCCGGGTGAACACCAAACTTCCAATCACCACCAAGCCGTCTAGGTGATGGCGATCACCAAGAGTAACAAGCACGAACTCTCACTTGACCACGCGAAGCCTAATGAGAAGATGGATGCACACTTTGCTACTCTTGATTTGCTAGTGAGGCTACTCTCTTGGATTCTCAAATCACGAACACCTCACTAGGATCTTGCTCTTCTTGGCACTCACAAACGTGTTTCTCAGCTGTTGGAATGAGCAAAGGATACTCCACTCACGAGTGGAGCTTCTATTTATAAGCCAGCCTGAAAAACTAACCGTTATGAGCTTCTGTGGGATGACCGGACGCTTCGGTCGGGATGACCGGACGCTCCGGTCAGTTCAACCTGCGAACCAGCATTCAAGTGATGACCGGACACTGTCAGGGTCCGGTCAGTACCGACCGGACATGTCCGGTCGCTCTTGGATGCTTACTGTAAACGACCGGACGCTGGATACTCAGGGTCCGGTCACACTGACCGGACGCGTCCGGTCACACTTTTCCAAGTCTGGACCCTTACTGGAGTTGACCGGATGCTGGCCCTCAGCGTCCGGTCACATGACCTCCCAGCGTCCGGTCACACCAGACTTGATCTTCTCGGTCAAATGAACTGACCGGACCCTGCGGCCAGCGTCCGGTCGCACCGGAGCCAGCGTCCGGTCAGTATTTGACCCTCCATTCACTTCCAACTTCCGAACATATGTGAATGAAGTTTGCTCCAAAGGATCTTAGGCATTCATAGGAGCTACCTAGAGCTAGTTTTAACAAGTGTGCACCACACCTAACTCACTAGACTCAACTAGGTCAAGCTACCCGTTCATACCCCCCTTCATAGTACGGCCAAAGGAAAAACAAAGTCCTAAACTACTCTAAGTGTCTCTCCAACTCCAATCGACACTTAGAACTAGTCATCCTTAACCTTGTCGTCCATCCTTTGAAAACCGAAACGATTTCCATCGGGGGCATGACAACCTCGATTGCCCAATCGAACTCCATTACCATGACCTAACTTAATTGCCTCTGCAAAACACACGTTAGTCATAGTAATCTTGTATTGACATTAATCACCGAAATCCAACTAGAGGCCTAGATGCTTTCACAGGCCCAAGAAGAGCAACGCCCGCTCATCGGCTACTTCGGCCCACCTATCCGACCGGAGCACTCAATTCAGGCTTCAGCCGCCTCCAGACGGCCTCGCCGATCGGAAGGCCTGCCCTGAGCCCTACTTCCGACTCCGACCCCGCGTCCCTCTGACCGAGAGCTCGTAGGAACCTTGCTCATCGCTCTTCTCCGACCGACGCACTCAGAGCCGACTGGAGTCATTCGACCGGGGGCACTCCGTTCGGAAGGAACCAGGAGACGTGTGGAGAAATGCAAGGCAAGGCTCACAAGTCAAAACAACTGTACCATGGACCATACCCTGCACGAAACAGTACTCTGCAGCCACCCTGACACAAACAGTATTGTAGGCGTCGACATCTCCCCCTATAGTATTGTAGGGGCCGCTAAAACTCTTATACGGTAAGCCCCCCGCGTGTCTCTGGACATCGATAACGGTATGGGCACCAGGATTTATCGTACCAGATGAACATAGCGTGACTCCTCACATGCCATTAGGCATCAAATAGTATTTGCAGGTACCGGCATCCATCCTTCCTGAAGAAGATAGCACGACCTCCCGTGCGCATCTGACATTCTACAGCGACATCAACAGTGACGTGGGCAACAAGGCTTAAAAACATCCATACCCTCTTCCTCTCACCAATAAAGCCATTCCCTTCATCTATAAAAGGGGATGCGCTCCCTCCAACAAGACAAAAAAAGGAGGCCAGAGTTCCTTAGATCGACATCAACACCTCACAACCGCAGAACCACTAAGTTCCGACTGCAAGCACACGCTCGAACACCTAGCTCGTAGCAAAGTTTCTATCACTTTCAGCCCTTCCAGTCGGAGCCGACCGGACCTCTTGTACACTCCATCTTTCTCTCTCTCGTTTGTAACCCCACTGCAAACTTCGAGTACCTGGGCTCAGGAATAAAGTCACCGACCGACCCTGACTAGACGTAGGGCACGTTGCCCGAACCAGTATAAATCTTGTGTCATTGAGTGCTAGGCCACCTCTGATCACAACGTACAGCAAAACTATAAATATTCACTAGATGGTCACTTTCTGCACTGATAGTTGGCGCCGTCCATGGAGAAGACGTTATACGTTCAACACCTTTTTGGTCATCGAATGGCCCACTTTTCCGCCACCCTCGTCCCGGCGGGCTCGGACGATACGATTCGCTTCGGCTCGTTGGAGTCCCCCGTACTCTCGCCCGCCGGGATGCGGGTTTTATCCGTCTTCGTGCCATCCTAGGCCTTCCTCTTCGAAAGCCTAAACTTCGTCGCCGACCGACTCGATGTACTCTACCTCCGCAAGGAGGCTCACGACCCGACACCCGTCGAAGGGACGTCCTCCATCGACTCCGGGACGTGCGACTTCAACGGCGCGGCATCTACGCTTCATTCCAAGCAAACTCTCTACTCAAACCCCGCTATAAGTAATATGCATACTACCGCTCGCTCTTTATTTACCATCTCTCACCAATCACCCGGTGGAAATGTACTGCCTACGCCACAAACACCATACAATCGGTTCCCCTACGGCCTCGCGTCCTCCGTGGATGCATATGCTCGGGGGCATCGAGGGATGCTGGCACCATCCCCCCTCACGTCCGAGTTCGTCGGAATGGCAGGTTGTGTTCCTGCCGTTTCCCACGAACTCCTGGATGGTGAGGGCGAGAGCAACGGTTCCAGCATCGGTGATGTGGCGCTCTACCACTGTCCGTCCCGAGAGTACGCTATGGGTTCTAGTAGAAGCCACCGCCGTCCAATAGGCGAAAAGCTCCGCGTCGTGACTCCGACCCACGCCCTCTCTCCCCACCAGGGGGACAAGGACGCACCAGACGGATCGCTCCATTCACTCGCCGCCACAGCCGATAGGTCTGGCTCAGGGTACGGCAATCGTGTCATGCTCTGACCTGGCGCCTGCTCCACGCCAACCACCGGTACATGGGTGGCCCGATCCACACCAGGACACCCGCAGCGTCATCGACAACCGGCGTCAGGCTCGATGCGATAGTGACGTCCACTGTGCGGTAGCTGGCGACATGGACCCTGGCCAAACCATCGAGGGAAGTGGTGAAACGCGCCCCACGCGCAGCCACCGGCCAGACGACCGGAGCCCTAGCCCTAAGGGCCCGGGGCCACGGGCCTTTAGCCGGCGTATCCAGAGGGCACCGTTCACGCAATATTTCTGGCCGCCCACCAACATCACCAAATACACTGGGGAGACCAACCCAGGCATTTGGCTCGAAGACTTTCGGCTCGCCTATCGGGCTAGAGGAGTAGATGATGACTATTTCATCATCCAATGCCTTCTCATCTGCGTAGGGGAACATGTTCGGGCATGGCTCAAATTCCTTCCGCACGACAACATCCACAACTAGACGGACCTCAAGAGGGTCTTCATCGATAATTTCTAGGGGACGTACGTCTGCCTGGGAAACTCCTGGGACCTCAAGAGCTATCACCAGGAGCCCAACGAGTCCCTGTGAGATTACATCCGTAGGTTCTCCCAACGATGCAACTCCCTCCCCGATGTCGTCGACGCAGACATCATCAGCATGTTCCTCTCCGGGACGAACTACGAGTCCCTGATCCACAAGCTTGGCTGCTTGAAACCCCGTACCACCCGTGACCTGTTCGACGTCGCCACCAACCACGCCTCTGGCGAGGAGGTGGTCGGAGTGATCTTCGGTGGAGGCCGGGACAAGCTCAAAACCAAGCGCATAGACTTGGACAAAGGCCCCTTTACGTAGAGGGGCAAGAAAAACAAAAAAGATCGACGCCGGTCGGACAGCCCCGCGCTGGTCACCGTGGGCGATCGCGTGGCCAGGCAGCCCTAGTAGTGACTACCTGACCACTTCAACAAGCTCATGGATGGCCCATGCCCCAACCATGTCTACCCTATCAAACACCTCTACAAGGAGTGTGAGCTCCTCAAACGTTTCCTCCGACAGGCTGGTGGGCCAAAGGAGGGAGACGGTAAGGAGCCAGCAGCCAAGAGGGGAGGCGTGGCAGGCAAGGATGGAGACAGCTTCCCCAAACCTGAAGAGTGCATCATGATCTTCGATGGGTCCAATGCCATCTAGACTAAACGCCATCATAAGGTACGCTACAGGGAGGCATGTGCTGCCAAAACGGCCGTCCCCTCCTTCCTCAGCTGGTCAAAATCTCCGATCACTTTTGATCAGAGAGATCATCCCTCCTACATCGTAAGACTGGGACGCTACCTACTTGTCATTGACCCCATCATCCGCAAGAAGTGCCTCACCGAGGTGCTGATGGACGGAGGTAGCGGCCTCAATATCCTGTACATCGACACCCACGATGCCATGCACATCTCTTGATCGGAGCTTTGCCTAACAGGCTCCCCCTTCCACAAGGTAATACCAGGAGCACAGGCATACCCGCTCAGATAGATTGATCTGCCCATCACGTTCGGCAGCCATGCCAACTTTCGCTCGAAGGTCCTCACCTTCGAAGTGGTGGACTTTCTAGAGTCCTACCACGCCATCTTGGGGCGGCCGTGCTACGCGAGATTCATGGTAATCCCCAACTACACTTATCTCAAGCTAAAGATACCAGGACCAAACATCGTCATCACCGTTAGTAGCACCTTCTCGCACGCCTTTGAGTATGATCGTGAGCACTATGAGCTCACCACCATGGTCGTCAACTCGTCCGAGCTCCCACAGCTCAGGGAGTTGTCAACCCTAGCAGTCATAAACTGCAACAAACCAACCTCCTCGATGGCCTTCTGCCTACTCAAGGAAACTAAGGCAGTGGGTGTCGACCCCACCGACCTAGCCAAAATGGTGCGAATTAGGACCTAGCTCCCGGCCCAATAGGAATACGAGATCGTCGGCTTCCTGCGCGATAATCGCGATGTCTTCGCATGGTAGCCTTCTGACATGCCGAGGATACCACGAGAGGTCATCGAGCACGCACTACGCCTTATCCTAGGCTCAAAGCCCACCAAGCAATGCCTGCGTCGTTTCGATGATGAGAGATGTAGGGCCATAGGCGAAGAGATCGCCAAACTCCTGGCAGCCGGATTCATCAGGGAGGTTTTTCACTCCGACTAGCTCGCCAATCCCGTCCTTATCAGGAAAAAGACCAGAAAATAGAGAATATGCGTTGATTATACTGGACTCAACAAGGCATGTCTAAAGGATCACTTTCCTTTGCCACGCATAGACCAGATTATCGACTCCACTTTGGGTTACGAGATCCTCTCCTTTCTAGACGCCTATTCAGGCTATCACTAGATCACGATGAAAGAGTTCGATCAATTCGCAACTTTTGGCTTGAAGAACATTGGTGCCACCTACCAAAGGTGCATGCAGCAATGCTTCGCCGACCAAATCGACCCACCCGATCAGCATGATCAGGTCGAATGGCTAAAACCAACAATCGCCGTCTATGTTGATGACATAGTGGTCAAAATGGCTCAAGCGTGCGATCTGATCGCAAACTTAGCCGCAACGTTCGCGAACCTCCGAAGGTTCAACATCAAGCTGAATCCCCAAAAATGTGTTTTCGGGGTTCCAAAGGGGAAGCTGCTCGGATACATCATATCCGAGCGCAGCATCAAAGCCAACCCCAAAAAGATTGCAGCCATCTCCAACATGGGTCCCATACGCAACATTAAGGGCGTACAGAGGCTCACCGGCTGCCTAGCTGCCCTAAGCCACTTCATCTCCTGGCTCAGCGAAAGGGAGATGCCACCCTACAAGCTCCCCAAAAAGACGGATGCCTTTGTCTAGACTGAGGAAGCCTAGCAGGCTCTCAAAAGCCTCAAAACATCCCTAACATCGGCCCCAATCCTCATCGCTCCCAAGCGAGGAGAACCCCTCCTTCTTTACGTCATGGCAAGTAACCACGTGGTGAATGCCGCCCTAGTCTTCGAGAGGGAGGAACCAGGACACCAGCTCAAGGTACAGCGACCCATATACTTTGTTAGAGAAGTACTTACTGACCCCAAGGTCCGGTACCCTCAGGTGCAGAAACTCCTATACGCCTTACTGATGGCAACCAGGAAGCTCCTACACTACTTCACCGACCACGAAGTCACTGTCATCACCTCATACCTGCTCGAAGACATCATCCGCAACTGTGATGCCATGGGACGAATCTCAAAGTGGGCACTTGAACTCTTAGGCCATGACATCAGATATAGCCCTCGCACCGCTATTAAGTCTCAAGCTCTCATGGATTTTGTCACCGAATGGATGGAGGTCCAGCTGCTGACCCCGGACGTCACCCACGAGTACTGGACAATGTACTTCGATAGGTCTGTGATGGCGCCTGGCCCGGGGGCCGGGGTGGTTCTGATCTCCCCGGATGGGAGTAGGCTCTGCTACGCCATCTGCCTCCACTTCCTGGCTTCAAATAATGCCGTGGAGTACGAGGCCCTTATCAACGGGCTCTGCATCGCCATCAAGCTCAGAGCTACGCGACTCTACGTCCATGGTGACTCGAAACTAGTCATTGATCAGGTCATGAAGGAGTCCTCCTGCACAAGCCCCCTCATGATAGCATACTGTCAAGAGGTGCGTAAGCTTGAGGACAAATTCCAGGGGATCGAACTACATCACGTCCCTCGAAGGGACAACGATGCTGCCGATTTCCTCACAAAACTGGCCGCCAAGCGGAAACCATCCCTAAGCGGGGTCTTCATCAATGACATCCACGAACTGCCCGTCTGCACCCTAGAAGGCCCAACCTAGACACACCCCGACGCCTCACCGGTGCTCGGGGGCTCCAACCTTGGCGCCCAGCCAGCGCCTGGGGACCTCGACCCTAGTACCTCTACGACACCCGCAAACTTCGCTGTACTGGCACTCGATCAAACCAACTAGCTAGTACTGCTACTCACCTACCTCCTCGAGGAGGTTCTCCCACCCGAAAGGGCTGAAGCCCGATGGATCGCTCGACGCGCAAAGACCTTCATCGCGCTTGGTGATGAGCTCTACAAACGGAGCCCATTAGGAGTACTCATGAGGTGTATCCCCACCGACCAAGGGAGGCAGCTCCTCCTTGAGGTCCATGCCAGTATTTGTGGGCACCATGTGGGCCCAAGGTCGCTGGTCGGAAAAGCCTTCTGCCAAGGTTTTTACTGGCCAATCGTGCTACGAGATGCGGAGGAGGTCACCCGTAGGTGTGAAGGATGCCAGTTCTACGCTCGATAAACCCATTTGCTGCATAGGAGCTCCAAACCATCCCTATCACCTGGTCGTTCGTGGTCTAGGGCCTCGACATGGTAGGACCCCTCAAAAAGGCCCTAGGCGGTTTCACTCACCTACTCATAGCAATCGACAAATTCACCAAGTGGATAGAGGCCAAACCCATCACCAACGTCCGGTTGGAGGAGGCAGTCAAATTCTTCCTTGACATCAACTACCGGTTCGGTGTTCCTAACTGTATCATCACTGACCACGGGACTAACTTCATCGGGAAAAAGTTTCTAGACTTCAGTAACGGATACGGTATCAGGATCGACTGGGCTTCGGTCGGACATCCACGAACTAACGATCAGGTCGAACATGCCAATGGCATGGTCCTCCAAGAACTTAAGTCACGCATCTTCAACCGACTCAACAAGTACGCTGGGCGTTGGGTAGCAGAGGTTCCAACGATCCTCTAGAGCCTAAGAATGACCCCAAACCAATCCATAGGATTTACACCCTTCTTCCTGGCCTACGGGGCTGAGGTAGTATTGCCCTCCGACCTCGACCATGGCGCACCAAGAGTGAGGGCTTTTGACCATGACCGAGCCGTGGAGGCTCAACAAGACGTGGTCGACCTACTCGAAGAGGCCCGCGAAACGACCATCGTCCGCTTCGCTCGCTACCAACAAACCCTCCGCAGGTACCACGAAAGGAAGATTAGGGGAAGGATACTCGAAGTCAGCGATCTCATGCTCCAAAGGACCCAATCAATGAAGGAAAGCACAAGCTCTCTCCACCATGGGAAGGGCCCTATACGGTGATCGAAGTAATCTGACTGGGCACCTACCGACTAGAGGACAACAACAACAACGCTCTCACTAACACTTGGAACATTGAATAGCTACGTTGTTTTTTCCCATAAATATGGTCTAAACCGCTTTTTAGTTAAAACATGCTCCCGTAAGAGCACCCCTGCCCGAAACACTTTCAACCTGGGTCGCTCGGGGGCTCCATAAGGGTACAATATTGTATATTACCTCCTTTTTCTTTTGTCAACACATAACAAACAACTTTGTCCCCGAACGGAAACACATTCCATGTCCTTGATTACCCTACGTAACTCTGTTCTTACTACGAACCGAATGCACCCCGCCTTTCCCTATGGACACGAGCAGTCGAGCCCCGTGGGCCACGCCCGGACTCCTAAGATCGCACCCTATGGGACAAATGGGCAGGTATGAGAGGGAAATGGTAAGAACAAAAGTTATGCTAGGATATAAATAGGGAAAGCATATCGTGGTTCTATCACAAGGTTATGCTACGGACTCACCTACAAACTTAACTTTTATATTTTCTACTATTGCAAATACCACTGCGACCGCCAATGACCCGCTCGGTTCTGCTCCCTCAGCTTTGGCAAGCACAAACGAATACCTCAAGGGTGTCGCACCCATAGATGTTTAGTAGGAGAACAGGGGATCAAGGTCCCGGTCAGAGATTTCCAACTAAAGCCCTCCGAACCTCGTCACTCCAATCGCCAAGGTAAGTACTATCAAACCCCCTCTATTTCATTACAATCATTTCATACATCCATACGCGCATTTCATTCCATACGTCTGAACCCCTTGGACGGTTAGGGCATGAACCGTCCGAGGGCTTGGGAACTAAGCATCGCACGTGCAGCAAAATGCACTAGAACACTCCGTGTTGCGCCACGAAGCGGCGGTTGCCTCATTCGACATGAGCAAACAATAGAGCTAGGGAAGAAAACCATAGATGAGCACCGTGCGGCCTTCGCCCGGTCTGGCAAATCGGGTCATCTTAACCTTCTCATTTGATCCTAAACCTCTCGCCAAGCTCACAGAATCTCCATCGAGAGGAGGCCATTAGGCCACCCGGGTCGATCTCCGGAACGACCTAGGCATCTGCCGGGTTGCAGGTAAAGAAGTAGTTGAATGCCACAAGAGAGCTATGTCGACCCCGTCACGAACGACGAACCTAGATTTCGCTCGATCACACCCATTAGCGAGCTCACCGAGCTAGTCTTTGAGCCCGAGCGATCAGGACAGGTGATGAAACTCAGCCCCTCCGGTTATGAGGAACCAGATGGGGTAGCACAAAACAACTCACATCAACCCCCACGAAGGCTCGACAAGGCTTGGGGGCTCAAATGCCAAAAATGTTGGGACCACGACTCCGAACTCGCGTCGACAAGATCTATGACATCTGGCTATGGCTTGGGACCATGACTCTGAACTCACATAATGACTTCACTTCTGACTGCGTTGCAAAAAAAACCGGGGACCGCGACTCCAAACTTGCATCGACAGCTTCACTTCCGACAAAAACCCTAGGACCGCGACCCTAAACTTGCGTCGATAGGATCTACAACATTCGGCTACGGCTTGGGACCACGACTCTGAACTCGTGTATGCTCCAAAAATCAAGGGACCACGACTATGAACTCGCGTAAAAACTAACTAAACTAACTACCTCGGTTGTCTAGGCTACGTCGAGGCCAGGGATCCACGACACTAGGACCCACGGACATGGTCACATCCATCCCCTGAACTAACCATTTCAAAACCACGGCGCACACCAACGCCAGGATTAGAGAGCTCTCCAACTACCGAACTAACCCCCTCACCCGATCCACGGCGCGCGTCAACGCCGAGATCAGTAAGTTGAAAAACGCCTCGGCCGCACAACGACGCCTTGGTTAAATTCCATCTTGGACAAAAAACACGCACACACGCACGCTAAAACGACACCCCCAAACGGTTCTGCCTGAACCGCCCGAGGGCTCGGGGGCTACACCCGCAGCTACGCTCGCGCGCACCCAACGACATAACAAAAATCCTCCGAACGATTCTACCTGAATCACCTAGAGGATCGGGGGCTCCTGTCGGGTTCATAAACCCAGAGTCCCTCGGGGACCGGCTTCTACGCCAAGGCTCGGTCCAAGAGTCTAAAAACCAACAGGGCAAAGGAACGGTCCAGTAACCGATCGGAAGACCAGGCCTAAGAAGAGCAACGCCCGCTCATCGGCTACTTCGGCCCACCTATCTGACCGGAGCACTCAATTCAGGCTGTAGTCGCCTCCGGTAGCCCTGGGCAAATCTAACCAAGAACCGAAAACTGAACCGAAAGAACCGGAATCAAAACCAAAAGAACTGAAACCGAAAAATTTGGTTCCTTATTCGGTTCCTGATATTGAGGAACCGAAATAACCGAAGAAAATTCGGTTCTTACTCTCGGTTAACCGAATTAACCGAAAGAACCGAATTACATGAATTATACTTCACTTACTTGTATTTTGTAGGATTATGTTTGGTTTATGTGTAGTATTTTATATTTGAACTGCCATATATTTGTGTTACTATATTGCTATTGTTTTCTTATATATTATTATTATTATTAAAAATGAATATAGTGTTGCATAAATTTGCCTTAGAACAAATATATTTATTATTGTCTTGAGGTCTTTTGAAAAAATTCGGTTAGTTCGGTTAGAACCGAAACCGAATCGAAATAACCGAGAACCGAAATGCTCGGTTCCTAAAATTTTTTGGAACTGATCGGTTCTCATTTTCTAGAAACCGAATTTCATCAATAACCAAGGGAACCGAACCGAGAACCGAACGCCCACCCTGAGCCTCCGGACGGCCTCTCCGATCGAAAGGCCTGTCCCGAGCCCTACTACCGACTTCGACCCCGCGTCCCTCCGACCGGAAGCTCGTAGGAACCCTGCTCACCGCTCTTCTCTGATCGGCAGCCATCCGACCGGAGGCACCCGTTCGGAAGAAACCAGAAGACGTGCGAAGAAAGACAATGCAAGGCTCACAAGTCAAAACCACTATACCAGGTACCATACCCTGCACGAAACAATACTCTGCAGCCACCCAGACACAAACAGTATTGTAGGCGCCGATATCTCCCCCCTATAGTATTGTAGGGGTCACTAAAACTCCCATACGGTAAGCCTCCCGCGTGTCTCTGAACATCGATAGCGGTATAGACACCAGGATTTGCCATACCGGGTGAACATAGCGCGACTTCTCATATGCCACTAGGCATCAAATAGTATTTGCAGGTACCGGCGTTCATCCTTTCTGAAGAAGATAGCACGACCTTCCTTGCGCATCTGATATTCTACAGCGACATCAACAGTGACGTGGGCAACAAGGCTTAAAAACATTCATACCTTCTCCCTCTCACCTGTAAAGCCATCTCCTTCATCTATAAAAGAAGATATGCTCCCTCCAACAAGACAAAAAAAAGGAGGCCAGAGTTCCTTATATCGACATCAACACCTCACAACCGCAAAACCACTAAGCTCCGACTGTAAGCACACGCTCGAACACCGAGCTCGTAGCGAAGTTCCTGTCACTCTCGGCCCTTTCGGTCGGAGCCGACCGGACCTCTGTACACCCCATTTTTCTCTCTCTCGTTTGTAACCCCACTGCAAACTTCGAGCACCTGGGCTCAGGAATAAAGTCACCGACCGACCCCGACTGGACGTAGGGCACGTTGCCCAAAACAGTATAAATCCTGTGTCATTGAGTGCTAGGCCACCTCCAATAACAACGTACAACAAAATTACAAATATTCACTAGTTATCACTTTCTACACCGATAGGTTGGTTGATGGATCTCGTAAACGATCATAAATTTTCAGCCAAAACAATATTTTTCTCTCACACCAAATCAGCCTGGAGTAATAATCCACGATCCGCCCACAATCCTCCAGCCCAGCCGAACAGGCTATTTATTTTTGGAACGAAGCGCTGCAGCTACTGAACAGTAACCGGGCAGTCGGCTACTGATCGGAAAACGACAGATGCTCTTTCTCCTCGGAAACAGGTGGTTGATTGAGCGCCATGCTGCCATGTTTACTTGTCCTTCTTTGGATGTTTAGTTCCACCTCTTAAACTTTAGTCACTGTTATATTAGATATTTGGCACATACATAGAGTATTAAATATAGACTATTTACAAAATTAAATGCACAGATTGAGACTGTTTTATGAGACGAATTTTTTAAATCTAATTAATTCATATTTGACAATAATGTGGTGCTAAGTAAACATACGCTAATGACAGTTTAATTAGACTTAATAGTTTCATCTTATGAATAACCGACAGATTCTGTAAAAAAATTTATTAGTATCCAAACATCCACCTCACGTGACACATGTTCAAGGCGTTCGGCTATACTACTTTTCACTTGTTTCAGTTTATTTTAGCTTATTTTCTCTCACAGAATACTATTCAACCTTCCAAAATAATTAAAATTCACTATTCCACCAAGCAGTCGAACGCCCTCGTTAAACTTTTGTCAGCGGATCAAACGTCCCCTTAGTCCACGCCTCCACGGCTGGTACAGTGTACGCCCGTCATCATTCAGTGATACAGTATATGGACAGCACAATTGGTGGGTTTTGGGGGTTGCCGGATTCAAATTCTTGTTCGCCGTTCTCTGAAGCCATATTTCCAACACGAGAATTTTCCCTGTTCATGTGTTTATTCTATAAAAAATGAACTGAGTGCTATAAATTTCTTATATAATTTTTGTAAAATTCATGTGTTTTAAACGGGCCCTGAACAACGGCTTTTGCTAATTGTCCACAAAGCAACACCATAAATACATATTGTCTCTCATAAAATATGATACATGCTTTGTTGTATTACACTCCTTCTACCGTGCCTAAATGGTCCGATGATTTCTCGCTCCCATCCTATGGGTGTGTAGCTTCTTTTTGCCACTCTATGGAGAAATTTGCACCGGCCTATTTTGGTAAGTAATTATTCTCGTATTAATGATGATTGCTCTAATTGCTTTGTCGACTAACGGCAAATCAATCACGTTAATGTTGTGATTGCACAACTAATTATTTATCATAGGTGCGGCATGTGCATATATTAGGACGAGACGTCGTCCTCAGTACAGACAATTCATCTGCTCCTCTTACCATTGTACTGTGCTGCCGCAGTCTTCCCTATCCCATCCCCGATCGGCGCTGGAAGAGTAGGTCTCCAAACCCTACGTCTCCTTGTGTATCTGCACGGGGTAGGGCGTATTAGGTTTTTGGGAAGCGCCGTCGTGACTGCTCGCTGGACATCTTCCCTCTACGTCGGTGTTTGCTGATCTCCGTCAACAGTCTACTTCGTCTACTCTTGCGCTATCTCTAGCGCCAACAACCCCACTATAAGAATGTGTACACTTTCTCCGATGTTCGTCATAGCATTTCTTCCGTTACTAGCACTAGGGAGATTGAGTTTTCCTAGGATCATAGTGCTAGTGTTAAATCACACATATGATATATACTATTATTCTTTTTCTCAATATCAAAATCAATTTATGCGTCACTAAATTGCTTTTATTTGCAACACCGGGTGCCTTCTCACTGTAATTTTGTCCGATTTCTATCGTTTTGGCTCTATGTTTGAGTTTTAGGAAGATAAACTATCGAAGAAAAGGTAAAATTAGAGGGAGTCCTCGGCTGCACTGGTTGCCAATGTGGCTCTCATGCTGTCTCTAACAGGATACCCATTGCGGAACCTAAACCTAAAATAGGTCTCCAACACAATATATATAGCATCTATCAGAGTACCTATATGGAAGACCCATTTTAGGTGCCAGGAGAGGCATAACTCAAATATGAGTATCATCTCTCCTGGAGACCCATTTACAGAAAGAATTTTTTTGTCTTGTTGGAGAAAACCAAACATAGGTATTGAACCCTTTGCTCTAAAGGATGAATAAGTCTTATATTTTGGATCACGGTTGTTGGAGATAGTCTCATAGGCGTAGCCACGACCAACGCAGTTGAATGGACCCAAAGTTTTTTTATTTATATATGGCGTAATCGTGGTCTACCAAACGATTTTTAAGAAGATTTTGAAGATGCCCTCACTTTAGAAAAGTTAATCTCTATCTACAACTAAAATATTCATAACTATTATGTTCACAGGTGCGACACCAAAGCCGCTCCATGCGACCAGATCAAGAAGGCAACGCGCACTCGCTCTATGCGATCAGCTTAATCCCCATAACAGTCGCAACAAATCAGGAAGGCAAAAAAGAAAAGAAAATCAAACATTGCTAGCAAACAAAAGAATAATAAAAAGGAAAGAAAACCAAGCATGAATTGCATCCATGATTTCCACAAGAGACTACATAAACGAAATCGACTCCGAGTCTGAATGTCTAACATAATGTATGGCCATGCTCACCCCGCTCGTCTGCGTCCCGGCGCAAACCTAGGCAACGACGGCGCTTGACTGGATGCGGACAGACGTGTGGGTGTGGAGGCCGTAGACTGCCAGGGGGTGTCGTTGCCGTCGGAACAAACACTGCAGGACGAGGAGGCCAGCGCAGGGATGGAGTGGTGTCTGTTGCGGTACGCGGAGGGGTATCCCATGCGCGAGATGACGTCCCGGCCCCCGTACGGTTAGGAGATGCCAGAGAAGCGTCCCGCGACAACCAATGGGGATATAGGACACGGGAGAGAGAATAAGAAAAAAAGAAAAAAAGGAATAAAAAAGAAAAATGTGTTATAGACATTTCATATGAAATCTAGAGACTTAACAAGCCGGATCTACAAAGATAAATAACAATGATCACAGAGGTCACACGTCCGTGTGAGATTTAGTTAAAAATTATGATCCCGATGTAAAGCACGGGACATGTATCTAGTAAAATTATAAAAGAAAAAAGAGTTTGAATGTTGTAGTGGACTGAGCGTCTTTGGTCACCACTCCTCGTCAAAACGGCAAGGACAATCTTGTAAAAAAAAAAAGAAAGAAAGAAAGGGTTTGGCTGTGGCTTATCGTAAACGATCGTAAATGTTTAATCAAAACAGTATTTTTCTCTCATACAAATCAGTCAATAGTACTTTCTCACACACCAACTACAGTACGAACCGGCCAATCAAATAGGCTGACAATCTTCAGCGGAACTCATCGGACGGCTCGCTTCCCTCCAGCCCGGACCCGACGACCCGCAGCCACGCAAGAATCGAGTCGCGTCAACACGCGCTCCCCATCCCCGTAGCCCCGCCCGCCCACGGCCCCCTCGCTCTTTCGCAGGAAGACACCGGAAGCATCTGGAAGCTCGGGCCGGGACCGCCCGATCCGCATCCGACGGGCCGCGCGTCACCCGCCTCCTGCAGCTTCCAGAGCATTCGCTCCCCGCCACCCGTCCCGACGATATAACTCCCCCCCGCCCCGCTCTATCTCCTCCGCACAAACCTCTCCCGGCACGACACCACGCTTCCCGTCGGATCGAACAACTAGGGTTTCGGAGATGTTTGGGCGCGCGCCGAAGAAGAGCGACAACACCCGGTACTACGAGATCCTCGGGGTCTCCAAGGACGCGTCCCAGGATGACCTCAAGAAGGCCTACCGCAAGGCCGCCATCAAGAACCACCCCGACAAGGGCGGCGACCCCGAGAAGGTGAGCGCGCCGGCTGGTCTCCTCTTCTGGCTCCGATCTGTCCGCGGCGTGGAGTAGTAGCCTAGTAGGTGGGTTGTCAGGTTTACGGCGGTGTTGAGACGGTTTCGCTAGGTCGATTTCCTTTGGTGCTGGTGCTCGGGGGGGGGGGGGGGGGGGGGGGGGGGGGGGGGGGGGGGGGGGGGGGTTGGATCTGAGGAGGCGTGGAATTAGATGGGTTTGATGGTTGGGGGTGGTGGAGGGATTCGTATGGGGAAGTAGATGTTGCACGGAAACTATTAGGTTTATTAGTTGCATGGACACTGTTACGATTATTAGCTGCTACCGAGACTCATCTTGAGCTGTTCATGCCCCTGGAATTAGTCGCTCTATGTGGTTTCGATCGCATAATTAACAATTAATTATTCAAAAGCTTGTTGATCATGCAGAATGCCTTGCTTGGTCTTTTATTTTACTGAAACCGTTCTAGTCTTGTTAGACCTGTTCGTTGTTTTTGTAATAGATGGTTTGGTTTGTTAGTGCTAGTATAATGGTCAAGTTGTAGCTTTTGATGAAAAAATGTGAAATTGATTGCCAAACTTACCTGAGGAACTTGAGGGACATGCTTAGTTCTGTTTCCCTAACCTGAATATTGTAGTGTGCTCTTCTGATTCTTAAAATTGGTGCGCTGCTGATTCGAGTCCCTGAATTATTAGATGAATGCTCTGACCCTAAAAATGCTTCACTTATTTGAATCGTGAACTATAGACGAATGCTCCTATCCTAAAAAAATGTCAGTATGCAAATTCTGCTTATGAATTATATCTATAATTGGTAGTGCGATTTCATTCTTTAGAATGATTTGTGCCATATGTTATCATTCAACTATGCTATGATGGTGCTTTGCTCTTGCTTGATAGAACCAGTGGTGATCATTTGCCTAATCTGCATGAATATGGTTATGTTTGGGTGTAAGGCTGTATGAACGGTCGAATGGAGCTGTTAATTTCTGAATGAGATGGAAACTAAGAATTCATGCTTTTGTTTCAGTTCAAGGAGCTAGCTCAGGCTTATGAGGTCCTCAGTGACCCTGAAAAGCGGGAGATTTATGATCAGTATGGTGAGGATGCCCTCAAGGAGGGAATGGGAGGTGGTGGAGGGATGCACGATCCCTTTGACATATTCCAGTCATTCTTTGGTGGTGGCAGCCCTTTTGGAGGTATGTTATGAAACAAAAACTGATGCAATGTCATTGACATTGAGAATCACCTACATAGTGGCTCACGCTGTATGTACTTGTGCAAAGGTGGTGGCAGCAGTAGGGGCAGAAGGCAGCGGAGGGGAGAGGATGTGGTTCATCCTCTGAAGGTTTCTCTGGAGGATTTGTACAATGGTACATCGAAGAAGCTCTCGCTGTCCCGCAATGCCCTCTGCTCGAAGTGCAATGGGTAGGTCATCTGAATCCAAGGGATGCCAAAAGCCCAATTATGCTTTATAGATTAGATTTTCAGGATCTCACATGGTGTGTTCTAATCCTGCAATCTTGCAGTAAGGGTTCAAAGTCTGGAGCTTCATCGAGGTGTGCTGGTTGCCAAGGTTCTGGCTTTAAGGTCCAAATCCGGCAGTTGGGACCTGGAATGATTCAGCAAATGCAGCATCCTTGCAACGAGTGCAAGGGTTCTGGAGAGACCATCAACGACAAGGATAGATGCCCACAATGCAAGGGTGATAAAGTTGTGCAGGAGAAGAAGGTTCTTGAAGTGGTAGTAGAGAAAGGTATGCAGAATGGGCAGAAGATCACATTCCCTGGTGAAGCTGATGAAGCGGTATGAACTCATTGCCTTGTCAATCTGTCAGTTTGGGTTCTAATTTCTCTGGGCCAAATTAACCTTGGGTCCTAACTATCCTGTTCTTGTGTGCAGCCTGACACTGTCACTGGAGATATCATCTTTGTCCTCCAGCAGAAGGAGCATCCCAAGTTCAAGAGAAAGGGCGATGACCTCTTCTACGAGCACACACTGACCTTGACTGAATCTCTGTGTGGCTTCCAGTTTGTTCTCACTCACTTGGATAACAGGCAGCTGCTGATCAAATCAAATCCTGGCGAAGTTGTGAAGCCTGGTGGGTGATCTGAACTTGAAAGATAGCACTCAACTCTTGATTCTGCCTTCGTGCATCTGGCCAATGCTCACTGTTTATTATAAATTTGTGCAGATTCTTTCAAGGCGATCAACGATGAAGGCATGCCCATGTACCAGAGGCCCTTCATGAAGGGCAAGCTGTACATCCACTTCTCGGTGGAGTTCCCGGACTCATTGAGCCCGGAGCAGTGCAAGGCCCTGGAGGCTGTGCTCCCGCCCAAGCCAGTGTCGCAGTACACTGACATGGAGCTGGATGAGTGTGAGGAGACGATGCCCTATGACGTGAACATCGAAGAGGAGATGAGGAGGCGGCAGCAGCAGCACCAGGAGGCCTATGACGAGGATGAGGATATGCCGGGCGGTGCGCAGAGGGTGCAGTGCGCCCAGCAGTAGTCAGCTCGTGGCTGCTATTAGTAGTAGCAATGATAAAGTTTGACGGTGGCGGCAAATCTGTTGTTTCGCATTGTGCGACTACTGTTGGGTCAAGTTTTCCCGCGCGTATTTGTGATGATACTACGGTTACAAGAATGCAGTATTCAATCAGTTAGCTGAAGTTCTGTGATTATGGGTCCGTTTGGTTCGTGTCCATAATCTGCCGCGCCGCAATTTAGGCATGCCAAACCCAGTTAGGTAGGTGTTTGGTTTACTAGGTTAGGCTGCTAAAGAATTAAAGTGCGGCGAACGATTCCTTCGCTGCAACTCTGGCGTGTCGACGCGAGCTGCCTTTAGCCCGGGAAAAAATATCGCCCAACTTTGCCGTGTGTGTGCATATATGGCGCGAAACTGAGCGCGGACTCTTTCTTGGATATTTCTTCACCGCTTATCCTTATCCTTCATTATCTGTTCGTTGTTGGGGAGAAAAGAACACCGTGCCGACGCGAGCTGCCTTCAGCCCGAGAAAAAATGGCGCGTAACTTTGCCGCGTGTGTGCATATATGGCGCGAAACTGGGCACGGACTCTTTCCTGGATATTTCTTCACCGCTTATCCTTATCCTTCTTTACCTGTTCGCTGTTGGGGAGAAAAGAACACCGTGCCCGCCGTCGCCACGGTGGCTCTCCACGGAGGGCGCGTCGCTCTCCCATTGCAACACCATGGGGCTCGGCATTCGACGCTGCGCGGCTCGTTGGCCTGGCGTGGAGGTTCTGCCTCTGGCGTCGCGTTCCTCCGCATCGCTTCCACAGGGCGACGGTGTCGAGGTCACACCATCTTGTATGCAGGTACGTGCATCTGCACATCTCCCAACAGGAAAGTTTTTCTCGGTAGCTGATTGTAGAGGCTTGTGTACTGATCATTATTTGTGGCTTCTTTTGCTAAAAGACAAATGCATTTCTATCGAGTCCATACGAAAAACATATGACATTCAAAATTCTTTTTTGACGAGTTGTTGGTAGAGATCATCTAGGAAAAGTGAGTAATATTTGTCTAAATTATTTTTCCCCAATCCGATGTGTGTTGAAATTTTTATTTTTTTAGGAATAATTGCTAACTAGATGGATCGAAGGATGAGTCAGTTCATACATTATTACTTCAGTTACTACTACCAGTACTACATTTGGAGGAGAAGGTTGTTAGCTGCTATTGCTTTGTGTCTAGCTAGTTACACTTATCTGCTAAACATGCAAAAGCGAGACAGAGAAGCTGTGACATATGGACCCATGTTGGACAGAGATATCTCAAGAGAAACTCGTTTAAACCGTTTGTATAATGGTACGGAGGCCCATTGTATTTCGGAACTGCGCATGCGAAAGAATGTTTTTCATATGCTCTGTCAAAGTCTCAGATCACGTGGTCTTTTGATGGACACATTGAATGTGACTGTGGAAGAACAAGTGGCAATGTTTATGCATGTTGTGGGTCATAAATGGTCTAATAGAGCTATTGGTTTTGAGTTCATTCAATCAGGTGAGATTGTTAGTAGGTACTTTAATGGTTTTAGATGCGTGTGCAATACTTGCTAGAGAACTCATATTAAAACACACCCAAAGATCACTAGTAACCTAGGAAGGTTCCACCCTTACTTTGAGGTACAGTCATGAAACACCTTCGGCTAGGATATTGAAACATAAAGGAGAGGCATGCTAATTAGTCTAACAAAACATCATTTGTCTTCCTTAGGGATGCATAGGAGCTTTGGATGGTAATACCAGCATTTGTCCCTGCACACATGCAAGGCAGGTTTAGGGGTAGAAAGTCTATCCCGACTCAAAATGTTCTTGCGGCCGTTGATTTTGACCTGCGGTTCATATACGTCTTAGCTGGATGAGAGGGATCAGCTCATGACTCTTATGTACTTGAAGATGCTCTAAGACGCCCCACTGGCCTAAAAATACCTGAAGGTAGGGAGTCATGTTTTTGACAAATTAAACAATACATAGTTCATCTCTAACCTTAAGCAACATGTTCATATTTTAGGAAAATTCTTTCTGGCAGATGCTGGACATGTAGCAAGACCTGGTATACTCCCTCCATATCATGGCGTCCGTTATCACCTAAAAGAATATAAAGGTGGTAGAGAACCTGAAAATTATAAGGAGTTATACAATCACCGCCACTCCTCTCTTAGGACAACAGTTGAGCGTGCTTTTGGTACCTTGAAGAATCAATTTTAAATCCTTAAAAGTCAACCAAATTTTCCTTTGAAAATACAAGTTAAGATTGTTCTCGCATGCTGTGGGTTTCACAACTGGATACTAGAGCATGCTGCTGATGATGAGTACGATGAAGAATCATGGTACAGGGCTTTGCCAAGAAGCAATAGGACATATCGTGACATACGCGCTAAGAGTCGAGCCTAGGTACTTAAAAGAGATCAGATAGCACGTAGTATGTGGAGAGATAAAGTAGGTGAATCAAGCTCTGAGTTGAATCACCCCACTGAGAATATGATTGGTATGTAGTGACACAAATAATTGGCATGTAATGAAGAATGCAATATTCCTAAATATGTGTGGCATGTAATGAGACTTCTTTTTTTTGCGAGCAATGTAATGAGACTTCTGCAGTGTGCTGGTTGATTCTAATGTTATCAGGTTATAGCATATTAAAATTTCTGTTTATTGTAGAGTATAGATAAAAGAATAATTTTTGTTGCCCTTTTCCATTTTAGTTTTTTCCTGTTGAATGATTGTCTGTAGCCCGTGCATACCTGTAGTTGTTGCATCTTTCTTGTAACTGGGCAAGATGGTGAAGAAAAAAGGAAAGTTGGATGTTGATGGGCCTATCCGTGCAAGAACCAAAACTTGGGAGGAGGACCAGACTAAGTTCATGCTGAATTGGTATATTGAGTATAGGAAACACCAGCATGCAGGTTTTGTGTGGAAGAAGCCACACCATGCGAAGTGTGCTGATGCCTTAAACAAAGAGTTTGGCATGGGTGTAACCATTGAACAGGTTAATCGTTACTACAAGGAGTACAAGGACAAGTGGAGGATAGTTGAGAGAGCTTTAAGTAACAGTGGAAATGGATTTGATGCCATCAGGTGCAAGATAACTATTTCTGAATCTAAAAAGAAAAAGCTAAAGGTATGTCTCATAATTTTGCTTGGCATTACAAATTCAGAATTTATATGGTCATAGTCTTAAATATTGTCTTGTATTCACATGCAGGACGTAGAGAGGCGCTTGCTTTCTAAGCCCATCAAATTCTATAATGAGATGGAAGAGCTCTTCAAAGGTAGCCATGCAGATGGTTCTCTTGCCATGGATCAAGAAACATGCTTGGATGATGATAAGGGCTCTGATAGTGATGATAGTGGAGGCCTTAATGACATATCTGGTTATGCACATCGAATTGACCATGAAGGTGATGACTCCGACACATTACCCTCACCTGAAGGTCCTAAAACTAGTCCTAACTATGCAGGCAGTGGAGAAAATAGCTCAAAGAGCCCACGTCGATCTGGAAAGAAGCGACCAAGAGGGGTCAAGTCGCCTAGTAAGAAGCCAACAAAGTCTAAGAGTCATTTTGCAGATGCCACTAAAGACATCAGCACAACTATGAAGGTCATTGCAAACACTCTTACTCAGCCACCTCCTCCACCACCAGTCCTAATTTCCGTGGATCCACATGCTGAATTGTGGAAGAGGTTAGAAGCTTTGCCTATCCGTGCAGATGATAAAATCACAGTTGGTGTTTACTTGGCATGAGCTGAAAATGAAGGTATGCGTGGTTGGCTCAGTGCTTCCAGTAACACAACTTTGGAGACTTGGGTGTACCGGTTCTTGTGTAACCAAGATGGTAAGCCATGATAGTCGGACTTTTGCTGAAGGGTGTTTTGGTGAACTTCTTTTGCACATGGAACTATGGAAGTGCTCATCATCTAAGCCTACTGATCATTGAGGCTTCTGTAAATTATGTGCTTATGCTTTTGGATAGGGTTGGTAGTAGTTGATGGTTCTGTATGACTGTATATAGCCCAAATCTGAAGACCAGTAGGACAGACTGAAGTGGTCCTTTGCAACTCATCATGCTTTTGTGTATACTAATATAGCTAGGAACTAGAATGGATATGTCAAGTTGTCATCCTGCTGTTAATTATTGCTTAGTATGTTCACTGGTGCTAATTACTTGCATTCTTTTCCACCATGTTGGAGTGAAAAAGTGTCGAAATTCTGGTGTGATGACTTCAAGTGGTAAGCTCACCTCTTCCTAGAATAAGGTAATTGTAATAAACTTTGGCCGTGAACCAAACACCTACCACATACATTTGCCGAACTTGTGGCAGCTCATATGGCTATGAACCAAACAGTTGCCGGAGTTAAATCTGCCACATCTAAAGTTTGGCATGGTAGTGAACCAAACACCTTGTTTATGCCGCAAAGTTGGCATGCCACTACTCTGGCATATGCCTAACCTTAGTTGTGGCAAACTCTAGCCATGAACCAGACAAACCCTATGTTTTGCGTTACAGGATCTGTGTGAATAAGCTAGCTCTAGGCACTGTTTAGATCCAATGGCGTCAACAGTTGGTAGCGGGGGAAGGGAGAACACATCTAAATTTCAGATCAGCCGAATTTCCTCTCACAATGTATGAGGTACAGAAATTAATTACAGGGTTGAATTGGTAATGCAGGGAAGGCCTCCAGGAACGACACCCAGATTGATCCCCACTATAGTCAAAATATTCACAAGCACCATCATCGGTGCATCATCAGTACTCACGGTAGAGGCAGCACCGTGGCTCTTGCAGCTAGAATGGCTTCTTGCTGAAGTCTGTCTGGTAACCAACCACTGGTGACAAACTTCGATAGAGCCAACTTATCTACACCGGACTGGAGAATCAAAGAAATCACACAGGACTTCATCCATTCAAACAGAGACAACCACTACTATCCACTCAAACAAAGAGCGGTTGCTCAAACTGTTTTTTCTTAAACCGAAGCCATATAAAGTTTTCTCATTTCACCGTTTTTTAGAAGTCAAAGTTCTGTCAAGGAGAACCTAAAAAGTTATTAGTTGGGGATGAATAAAATTTAACCTGTAGTTAGTTTATATTTGTAAGCTAAAATTTAGCTACTAGTCGTTAATTCTAGTGATCCAAACTATCTTTATAAATCTCACGGCTAGAGTGGTAGAGATGGTTGTAGCTTTTTAGGTTATGTTTGCATAGCTATTGTTGTTAGCCACTGTAGGTGCGGCCGCAGCTGCAACTATCTTTGCCGAGCACCCCTTAAAAATCTTTTTGTGCAAATGGAATGCATTTTCGTTCAAATGCTGCGCATCTCCAATGTAGTAAAAAGGTGAACCGTGAGAAGAGAGAGAAAGAGCAAGGTTTGATTCGTACACTACCAGCGTGATTGGTTGCTCCGAGGTCGACGGTCCGGGATGGTGGCCCTGTCCAGGCTCTTCCGAGCTGGCATCAAAGCATTCATCCACTTTTGTTTGGTTTGTTTTAGCTTAGCTGTCCTGGATGACAATGATTCTGTTTGGTTGCCCCCATTGATCGTTTTGCTGTATGAAGTGGTGGTAGCGTTTGTGTTTGGTTGGGCGCACGGCCTAGGGTGCGAGCACCCGTGTACCATTTTGGTGTGGTTACCACCAGGTATTGCAGAATGAAGAAGAATAGAAGGAAACATAAATAATTTTGCCTCAGTTCAACAAGCTTGGTATTGACAATGACATTAGAGCTTCTAATGACATAAACATGACAATAGTACTCCCAGCAAATCATGAACAAGGGCGTGACTGGTTGCCCAAAAGTCACAGTTCCTCACAAGGTCATTGTCTCCACACATTTTCATAGCATTTTGAAACCATCACAGGCAATATGAAACAATTAGATGCACCTACAACAATGCTTAGCAATGAAGAACTCAAGCATCATCAAAATAAATGACCGAACCAAAGCAATAGCCAGTAACCAAGGTATTTTAGGGCTTCATTTGTTGCCCGAAGCACTGCAAGGAGGCATTTTAGGGCATAGATCCCAGGCTCCTTTCCCCGATAGGTAACATACAAAGCCATGGCATTTTGAGCATCACAGACAGTTGTAGCAACGAGCAAGAACGAACCACAGTAGCACCAACAATAGAAAAGACTGCACCACAGCCACAACAAATAACACCAGTTTCTTCCTGAGCACCTTTGGTGGAGGATTGACAAAAACTTTATCATCTTCACAACCCATAAACTCTAAGTATGATGCTTCTGCCTCTTCTTTATTAGGGAAGCTCTTGTAGCTGTTGTTTTTA
Organism: Miscanthus floridulus; assembly: GCF_019320115.1. Classification (NCBI taxonomy): domain Eukaryota; kingdom Viridiplantae; phylum Streptophyta; class Magnoliopsida; order Poales; family Poaceae; genus Miscanthus; species Miscanthus floridulus. The sequence continues at coordinate 9,781,858 of NC_089581.1, read as the reverse complement.
AAACCAGTTACCTGGGCATTGCATCTAGCCCAGGTTGCATATATCCTAGGAACTCTGCCATGGTACACAACATACCAAGCCATTTGCCCCTTAAAAACATATAAAAGCAAGTATAAGATATTGATAAGATGAGGGGTAGTTCAATCGATTTGCTTCAGATTTAATTATCTTTTCATTTGACCTTGAACTTGGAGCTTAAGAAACATAGACAGCAACAAACCTCAAACAGATTGTAGAAAACCAAGATCATGATAGGAATGAAACCATGAGAGGCATCCAGCCCAGCCATCAGATCATCAGAATTGTCCAGCTGTTGCTTGGGCATGGATGTCTCACATGGTTTGATTACAGCCATGAGAAGCATAAGCAGAAGATAGAAGAAACAATGCTCTAGTACCATACAAGTCCAAGGTCAACAATGTGCATAATCCATTACTCAAACTAGCATTGTTATCTTCATAGGCAAGAAAAGGATCTCACAATTGTATCAGCCTCAGTAAAAAACTGCAATCACCCTAGGTGGCAAATAAGAACACAAATTGCTAAGGTAAGTTCATGACTCCCATGGAACCGTGGGACACGTCCATCCCAGCCATTCGATAGGCATGCCTACAATAGTTGCTTGAGAATGGATGTATCCCATGGTTTGATGAAAGACATGAGAAAACACAAACAGACAATAAAGCAACAACAGGAATAATATCAACAACCACCTCAGATTGCAATAGTTTGCATCATCGGCCAAATAGGACCTCCTACAAGAACAATAACAGCATCTGAAATGTATTAGGTGAACTGACAATCACCCTTTGTTAATGTCTACACCACACAGATGAACAAAGCCTCACATCCATCACCATGGCTCCTATGCTATTCCAGACTAGATGCAGCCTTGGCTAGGCGGCAAATGGTTCTTTGTAGCATCAGTTGAGGTAAGTGCTACACATCAAAATACTTCCTACAGTATAGTGTTTTCCTAAACGCTAAACGGTAAACAGTCGATCACCTACCATTTAGTCATTATTCGGGCAAAACGTCCCATTAAACGGGCTAAACGGCCAATTAAACGGGGTAAATGGGTGATTAAACGGAAACAGCGGACCACCATGTAGCGTTTACACAGTGTTTAAATGGGCTAAACGACCATTTAAGCAAACAGTGACATCATAAGATAGTTAGCATGGCTATATGCAAAAGTGGAGAGGCCAGCTAGTATGCATCTAAGCAAAGTAGGTTGTGCTCAGGTAGGTCCTAAGCCATAGGATCCTATAAGCCTCTATCATCTGAACAAAGCAAAGTCCCTCAGCCTTGTTCTTCAGCAGGTAAACCAGGGCAAACATGAGTGCCTCCTGTGAGTACCCAGGGCAGTCCATAACATAGCCATAAAGATCCTGATGCACCTCATTGTGCTATGGAGTCTTGAGGGCATCTCCTAGAGTCCACAACCTTGATCATTCCATTCATGAGGTCTATTTCCTCTAGGGCAAGCTTGCATCTTCATAGGCACTCTAGCTAATACATGAGTACCATCAATTGCTCCTATACAGTCCTAATTAAAAAAAACATAAGTGCAAGTGAACATTGACACTAAACTAATAATGCATGAGACCTATGTATGACAAGTTATGGATACCAACCTTGAAATAGGGGTACCACCTTCTGCTCCCAAGGATCCTAGGATGGACATTGGTAGTAGGAGGGACAATCAATTCATTCCTCAGATCTCCTACCGCATATAACACCTTCTGGAAGGACCTACTAATTGTCTCTGCAGATCTCCTGAAGGTAAGGTCAACCACCCTAAACCTCTCATTGTGACCAACAACATACAAGAACATGGCTACTTGTTCTTCAATAGATGCATGTATGCTGTCAGTGACAAGCTCTCTACTACGGAAAAGGTCACAAAGTTAGAAAAAGGGCCCTCCTCATTCTAAGAAGGTTGACACAGTGCACATCATCAGATTCATAGATGTATCTAAGGTTGTTCATCCTCTATATGTCCCTCTCAGCCAAGGGACCATAGGTGACTGAGCGCGAATCTTCAACTCTCCTCCTAAACCACATGAAAAATCAAGTCGCCACTGCAACAACCACAGTAGTGGTAGCCCTTCGCCTAGCTTCAAACACCATGTCTACCACAACAGGATGGAGGGCAACATTAGAAAGCGAGCATGCAACATGGGTATATACTGCTTAGCAAGCAAAAAATCAGACAAAATGAACAATGAAACACGCGGCTGCCACACCAAAGGGTGCTCCTCCAGCGTATACTGTTAACCAATCAACATCATTGACCTCTAGGCACTTTGCTCAGTGTGTACAACAAAATAGGCATCAGCATGTACAAGACCTACATAAAACATGAGGTATAAACCAAAAACGAAGCATCATGTACAGATCTAAGTTAGGAACAGGTAAATCAGGTATAGCATCGTACAGATCTGAGGATGTCAAACCAAGAACCCTGATTTCTTGGCATTTCAAGCAAAATCCATCAACAAATCAACAAAAAAACGACAGTGAAGAAGAGGAGGGGAAGAACGTAGGTGGCATATATACTGTCCAAGCGCCGGAGGACCGAGAGAAATCCGCCGATGAGGGTCGCCTCGGTAGGGCTACCGAGGTCGATGGGGAGCAAGATGGGAGTTCACACCTGAGCAGTGGCAGAAGGAGAGGCAAAGAGTCAGGGTGGTAACCCTAGCCGAGACCCGCGCGCGCGCTTTATGGCCCGGACAGCCTCATCTCCTGCGCTCGGTGCGAAGGTTCCCGCCAAGCACCGAGCGAGCTAGGACCGAGAGGGAAGGAGAAATTGAGAAGACGGAGGCGTGCGGGATGACGGAGGGGAAAGGTATAGAGAGGGCATGCAAATGGTGCGAGTCGGAATACCAATCACGTCCTCACTGCATCAACTCATGCCGGATGGGCCTTAGAACCGTCCCGTCGGGGCAACCAATCACCCCCCTACATGCATCGAACTCTAGAGAACACTTCTTTGATTCGAACTTCTGACTTGGTGCGAACCGTAGCAATAAATAATGTGTGGAAATAAAAAGCAAGGACGGGCGGACCGAGCCTAGCTCGGGTGGCAAGTGCCTAGGTGTTGGGGCTTGCCGGTCGGAGTTCGATCCCCCTGGGAGCAGAATTTACGGTCTCGCACCTATATTTATTTCGTGTAGGTCCTGGACAATCACGTGGTGCTACAATGGGACTACGACGTGCCCGTCGTCTATGAGGCTTGTGGAGCTTCGGTGATCTCCAGAAGGATGTTTGAGGTGTATAGGTTGTAGTTTCTAGAGATATGCATGTGTGGTGGTGTGAGTGTGTGTTATATTGAGTACAGATACTACAACTTGTACACTAGGAGTCTAGGCTAAAAAAAAGGACGGCCGCGTCCCCAGAAGAATATGTAATTTGGAACAGTATTGTATTTTATGATACCAAATTTGATCGATTATAGATAAAAAATATAAATATTATAATATCAAATAAACATCATTAAATTTATTATAGAATGTATTTTTATAATAAATTAATTTGGAGCCATAAATGTAAATACTATTTACTGATAACCTGGTCAAACATAAAGCACTCTAGCGCATGCATACTATAGTTGCATCCTTTTGGGGAGAGGTAGTACAATTTAAGATGTATTTTTAAGGTGTTAAAATTTAACTAAATATAGAGTTGAAAATGTTAACGTTTATGATATCAAATAGATATATTATTATAAAAAATCTATCTCATGATTCATCCAATAATACATGCATTTATTATTATAATATTGATATTTATTATATAGTTAGTCAAACGAATGAAGCGTAGCTTAGCTGGTTGCGTTCCTTATGGTGGACCCCACCTACATGGGTTCAAATCCCTAACTTGACACGGGTGCTCGCATTTTTTCAGGATTTATTCTAGGATTTAACAGCACTATTTTTTCAGTAGTAGGCGACGTGCCCGTCAACAGCGAGGTGCCTGATTGATCGTACAAAGCAAATGTTGCGCGACTCATCGACCCATGTGCCAATGTAGGGGTGGGCAAAGTACCCGAAACCTAATCTCCGAATCTGAAATACCCGATCACAATTTCAGATAGTAATTGTAAAACCATAAATTTAGTTTGGGTAGTTCGGGTAATGTTCCTTAATACTCGAATTTCCTAAAATATCTCAAATATTTGCTCTCTTATTCCTAATCGAAGACATTGGTCCAATGCAATATAAGTATTATTTGGTATTACTTAAAGTAGATTTATGCTATAATTGATTTGTTGTTAATTGATACGAAGACATGATGTGATTTGAAGGACCACTGTTTATTGCTTTTAAAATGCTAATAGAATTCTTCCAAAATGGTTGATTTTGTCAATTTTGTGTATATCGGGTAAAAACCGAACCCGGATTATCAGGTACCTGAAATTTTGGATAATACTTTTTCGGGGCTAGAATCGGGTAGGAATTTTTAATATCCGAATTTCTAATTACCTGACCCGAATTTTTTGGGTAACCCGAATGCCCGGCCCTACTCTAGTGGGATGGTTCCGCTCCCTCCTAAACAAAGGATAGAATCATCGTGTCGGGGTCATAACCCCGGGGTGTCTCAAGACATCGATTAGTTAGCAGGCCATGCGCCCCGCAATATCTCAGCTAGCGAAGGCCCGAACGACCGAGGCCCAGCCAAGCCAAGCGAACCTGGCCGAGCGCTAACATCGGGGTCAGCCACGCCCCTTCCTCCTGCCTTAGCCGCACGGCGCTCGAAAAGCGCACGACCTCTCCCCCGTCACAACCCCAAGAGGGACCAGGGAGAGGTCGGGCCTAGTCAAGCGTGCTTGCTCTGCCAAGAACAAGCACGCTGTTCTGACCCTGCAAGGACTAAGGAGACAACAGTCATCTTGGTCCAGTCAAACGCCATCTCTGTGCCACACTGCACAGACAAGACAACACCACACAACGGTGACGACCGGTACGGAGCCCACCGTCCAACTATAGACCAGCAAGACGTGGGTACGATCCCACCCACTATGGGATGGGATCCATGGCAAAGGCCTTGACTTAGAGGCCATCCAGATTAGCGGGAGCCATGATCCCGACGATTGAGATCGTGGCCCTCAATTCCCCAAGCTAATAAGGCAATCGATGATCTTGGGCGGCTACCAACTCTAGTATGACACCCCAGAAAATAGACGATGACAAAGACCACCGTGGAGACCACGTCGCATAGGATAGCTGATGAACCACTCGCATGCCTACAGTGCTGCCATGGCCAGTGTAACACCCTAGGTGTTTGCCACCAGTTAAGCAATGGGTTTGAGCTAAAACATAGTATATTAAGTGATGATCAAGATGTCAAAGTCAAACCTATAGAAATGAGCCCCAACCTAAACTTGGATATTGCACCTTTTGCTCGCCTATAGACCCCTTTTCAAGATATATGCTTGGGTGGTGTGATTGGGATATCTTCATGTGTCTCACATCAATACCCATCTATATTGGACACTCGAAAAGTTTCATGAAGTTTAGAATCAAAAAGTCACATGAAATGATAAGTTATATCCTTATTGGAATGACTTTGCGAAGTGCTTGAATTGCACTATTAAGTGAATGAGAACATGAGATGTCAACCAAACCTTGCAACCTTGCCAAAATGACTCTAGATGAACTCTACAACAAAAGTCATGAAAGGTTCATGTTGGGCAAATGCCAAGAAAATGCTCCAATGGATCAAAAAGGATAATTTAAGCTTTATCGTGATCCTACTTTGGTCAAAGTAGAACAGCAGGTTCTATACCAGTTTTGAGGTTGGACCTTAAATGAAAGTTGTAGTCCATATCATGTAGAACAAACTTTGTTTTTGGACTAAGAGCTAGATCATCTTGGAAGTAAGCCAAATCGAGGTCACAAGATCAAATTTGCTGCTGATTTCAGCACTTAGAAATATTCTAAGTCTAGAATTCATCGACATCGGCATTGACGTCTCGCGTTCTCTGAAATTCATTAAGCAACTCAACTTGGTCCAAAGATAAAAGTTGGAGTGTACATGATGGAGATGAGCATGTATAAAGATGGCACTTGATTGACTTCGTTTTGACCCTCAATTTGGGGTTTTTGTTCATCGCCGTCAATGCGTCGACACTATTAACTTGGAGCCTAATTACCTGCTGATCCAGAGCTCTAATGACTTGGCTCCTTAAATGAGAAATGTAGAGCATTCCGAGGTGAGAAAACTTCATTTTTGGCCCAAGGTCTAATTCAGCCCGAAAGCGGCCCAAATCGGCTCCCCACGTCGGTCATACCGTCGCCCGCCACGTGCTCGATAGAATGCCTCAAAGGACGCCGTGTATCCGTGGACGTGGCCACCATTGCCGAGCTCGCGCCCCACCTCCCTGCTCCATGCCAACGCGCGTCCCAGCGCCTCTGCGCTCTCTTGAATGGACGCCAGAGCCTCCTCTCATTCCTCACTCGCCTCCCCACTCCCTCTGCACCCCAGCGCCTCTCTCCGCTCTCCTGTTCGAGCGGCCACCATGGACAAGGTGTGGAGCTCCATGGCCAACCAGCAACCATCACCCTGCTGCCCCAACCAACTTTGTCCTCCTCTTCCTGGCCTCGCGTTGCTCCTCTGCGCCGTCTCCTCGGTCGCGCGGTCACCTGCAGACAGCTGCCGCTGCCGACAACGCTGGCCTGGCGAGGCTCTGTTGTGGCACCGCTGCTGGCTACAGCCGGCCAAGGCCAGGGCTAGGCGCGGCCACGGCGGTCCACGACCAAGCCCCTGCACGCCTCTCTGTGGCCGCCGACGCCTCTCTAGCCAGCCAAAATCGGCCACCGGCCGGCCACTGGCCTCCTCTATTCTCCACCCCATCAAGGACCTCGCGCGACAATTCGACGAAAGTCAAGGGCCTAGCTGCAATGTCATAGACTCATGTGAATAGTGCCGTAAGGACTGGTTTGTAATTATTTTGCAGGAACTTTGGAAATTCATAGTAAATCGTAGAAAATTTGTAAAATAGTAAATGAGGACTTTTTGGAATCCTAGTGAAATTGTCTATGCAGTGGATCTATAATATGGCATGTTTTAGTTTAAATAATTTACGGTAAAAATAGATTTGTGCAGTAAGGTTGTAATGCTAGTTGAATTTGTTATTTTTCATAACTGTAGATCTAGGGCTCCAAATGAAGTGAAATTTTTGTGGCATGCTACTCATGTGATAGTTGATGTGTGGTAAAAATTTCATGAGTATTGGATGAAGTATGAGTGAGTTATTGGTTTATCTTGCTCTCACATGAATTCTTGCTTTAGCAACTTGTCTTTTTCATAGAGGTTGCTATATATATTCAAATAGAGTGAAATTTGTACAGTAGACTATTGAGAGGATATGTGAGCCACTGTAATTTTTGTAGAGTTTATTGTATACTTTTGATATATGTTCATTAAGTCACCTTATTATCTAAAATAAATTAAGAAATGCATTAAAAGAATTTATTTGGTCATGGACACTAGGTTTTCTGGTGTTCTTTAGTCATGTGTGACATGTTGGTAAAGTTGGTTTTACCTAATTATGTATTTGCAACATAAGTTAATAATTATTTTCTTGCCGATGTGGTTTATGGACAGATCTGGGAACTTAGCAAAGTTCTTCATGATAATGTGCTTTGTTGTGAAACTTGTTTATACAAAAGTTGTATATAATTCATGTATCTAGCTTCTATTAAAATTTGGTGTCATTTGGCCAAGTAGTTTAAGAGTTACAGCTGTTTAAAGTTGGGTTTTAGAAATGGCTGTTTTCTGTCAATTGTGGACCAGTTTCTGTAAATGGATATATTTGACTTAGTTAACTTGAGAATCATGCTAAGATGATTAAAGATGAATTGTAGAAAATTTCATAAGATTTCCATAATGTCTTCTTGCAAGTCATTTGGATTTATTTAACTCCAGTTATAGCTAAATCTTGTAGCTGCTGTTTGCATGTCCAGAAATTGGCAGATTCCAATTATAGTGCTTGCTTGTATATTGTTAAGTGTGACGTATGCCTTGAATGATGACTGAGTTAGAGCACTTGAGATCTTGGGAAACTTGTGTCATGATTGGTGTTGTCGTCTTCTTTGCCATCTTAGCATGATAGATTGTGTGATGTTTAAGTTAAGCATCGCAAAGTACTTAAGTGTGTTAGTGTAAATTATACTTGTCTTGCTTGCTATTTTGTGATGTGTCTCATGGTACTATTCTTCATATTTATGTACTTGCATATTGCATCTCATCTAGGTACGCTAGATGAACCACGTGAAGGACGTGATGTGGAGCCGAACTCGAAGATTTGGTTTGGTGAATCTATTCCGAAGATGGAAGGACTAAGCATGTGCTAGAACCGGAGATGTCACCAGGATGGTGCAAGCTAACTGAACTGACTTGTGTCGGATCCCAGGCAAGCCCCGGAGCATTCTAAGTCTCCTACTTTATAAAAGTAATTCTTTCTATATACGAGTTATATATTGTTGCATTAAGTTGTAGGAGTTGATTGAAACCGTTGATGCATTTATTACTATCCTTGCCTACCTTATTACCTTTTTACCCTGTTAGGTCAGGATCGAATAACTGCTTAGCCTTGTTTAGACCAGTAGCGATCGGAGATATCCGGTCACCTACATTATAGGTAGTTACTGGAAGAATTTAGCTATGGAAAGAATGATATCCTGGAATTAACCATGTGTGATGGATAATTGGAGACTGGACGGAAAAAGTTGGAGGCAACCAGACAGGGTTCTGGGGTGCTGTTAGTTTCCGTCTGTGTCGATTAAGGACCGATCGTTGTTGGGCCTCGAGTCATGTTGAATGCATGCCTTACATTTAGCTGGCCGGATAAAGTACCTTCCGACCGCGAAGCTGGGAGATTTTTTGGGCCGAGTAGATTGCCCGCAACGCACTGTGCCAGAGCAGGTGTGGTAGGACACGGGGGCGAGATGATAAGACCAAAGTGCAGTCGGTCGGCCCCCGGGTACATGTGGTTCCTAGCAAACTCGAGATTCCTGAAAAGTTGACTCGGTGATCAATATCTCACTTTAGCGGGTGAGTGAGGTTTGTGTAAGGAATAAATCACCAGCTGGTTAGGAATCGATTCGAATCGCCATCGCTCCTGGATAGTGAGCACTTGACTCGAGTTACTGCATCGTAGTAATTATTATGGAACAATGATGGTTATCTGGATGGTATGGGATATGCTAAATCTAAATTGGTAACTGGATGTTATTGGTTAATCAAGTGATTGCTATAGTACAGGTGCTTACCTAGATGGATAGGCCATAATAAAGATGATGCAAAGTACTTAAAATGGTTTCTTCATGATAGCTTATGCTTTTCGCAAACAAGTCAGCTAGCCCACTAAAGAAAGCCTTGCATGATCCTTGGTGTCATTTGTTTTGGTTTACGATGGGTAAGTCTGGCTGAGTACATTCGAGTACTCAGGGTTTATCCCACCTTGTTGCAGGTGATGTTCTCGACCTGTTGATGATGGTGGCTAACCACCGGTGAGCTCGGTGATTCTATACTTACTTCTCATCTATATGCTTTTGTCGGATGATGTCACTATGCTAGCAATATATTTGGAACTTATATTAATGTAATCATTTGAAAGCTATGTTGTTTTCACTAAGCGGTTTTAAAACCCAAACTTGTACTATTATTTGTTAACCCCTTTGTAATATTATTTCCACTGCAACCTGATGTATGTGATGTGTATTTGCTTAATCACACGATCTTGGTTGTGATGTTGATTTACCGAGGTCTTTCGGGACACTCGGTGGACTACCGGGTTTATATGAGTGAAAGTATGGGTGTGTCAACGTGTTAGCGGGGACAATCGTACTTGATCTTATATAAATTGGGCGGTTCTGTTATAGCCAGCACAGTAGCACTACGCCACACCATTCCACAATGTGGCCATAAGACCATGACGACAGACGCGCTAGGACGTGTACCTCAAGATGACATAGTTTGCAAGCTAAGTTAGCTAGACCCTCCCTCAGGCTCACGATCCTTCGGTCGGGAGAACCTACTGCTTTGTATATCCTACAATCCTTCTCGTCGACTGTCAATATGCTGCAAATCTGCCTATGTCCTGTAGAATCCCTCCACACTATCCTAGAGAAAAATCAAGACTCCGAATCCCAAGGCTCTATAGAGATTATTGCCGAAATCGCCGCCGTCCAACCTCCTCTTCCACCCTTTTGTGGAGGTGGGATTTTTAATGTCAGCATCGATAGCCCTTTGTGGGGTGGAGAAACTGATGAGGACCGCGTAGCTCGTGTCAATAGACATGCCAACCGTGCGCAGCACCGAGCGAATGAGGCTACCATTGTGTTAGCCGAGGCTGTTTGCAACAGAGATCAACTCGATTCGTAGGGGAGGCCACGCCCACTCTGCCACAACCTCGATGATAAATTCATCCATGTTGACGACCACGATGTCTACAAGACCCCAAGCGCCAACTTGGCCATGGCCGCTAGCGAGCTCGCTCGGCTTGAACGAACGAAAGAGGTCGCCAAGGTCACCGCAATGCTCAAAGCTACACACTGCTAGGTCAACGAGATTTGCCAGGATCAGGGGCCTTCCTACTCGACAAGCTCAAATCGCCGATACGCCGCGCCAAGATCCAATCGCCGCCCCAGCAGAAGCCATTTTCCTGACCGACATCGTGATGATGGACAACCCCTCCAGGGGGAGCTAGGGGGAACCGTGACAACTACCCTCTCCAACTTGACCAAGAAGTCGATCAAGATGTCCGAGCACACATCAACAATCTTCGACTACAACTATAACTCTGCGAACTCATCTGACTAGGACTCCATGTGCCCGTCTGACTGCATCGAGCCGCCAAGCGAGCCGCTCAAAACGCATCCGTCTATTCGGTCATCATACACGCCGACTACTCCACCCGATCGTCTATCAAAGCGCCATGCAGCATCACTTCTCCGACCAATCAATGATCTCCCCAATTCTGATCTACCTAAGGCCGGCTAGTAATATAAGGACACCACCGCCCGGACTACTCGCTCCGATCGCCTGCCACGTTGCAATGATGATCGCCACGAAGAACAGCACTGTCACAACCGCGGTCGCCGCCATGACGATACGTCAAAAAGCTCAAGGGCTAGACAATTTCGTCGACGCCGACCAGATAACGTCATATGCCGCCGATCAGACGATCTGTCTAAAGCTAAGTCATGCTTTAATATTTTTCTAAATATTCTCCAACCTTCATATATCGCCATGATATATCTCCGTGCTGTTTTCTCTATGATTATTATCCAAACAATTTTCTTTCATGTATACCATCTTAAAGATGACATACAGTTAAGCCTAAGGCAAATCCCCGAATAGTCATGTTGATTCTCAGATGTTTCCAAAGACGGTCCTGTCTCTAGCTTCTCGCTACACGTGCACGAGCGTCTACCCTCTGTAGTAGGGGTGGTCGGCAGCGCCTTCTTAGCGACGCCCTGCTCTTCCTACACGCACACGGGCTCCGCGCTCCATGTTATGATTAACAGGCTAGCTAGTGCTGGAGACTCAGCTACACACTAACTGGTCAGGCGGTTTATATTAAATATAAATACGTCTTCAGAATAATGCTAAGTGTTCACAGCAACTGATCGTCGAGCTGCATACGCTAATTCATCACCATTGATGATTCTTCTCCAGAGTTCATATATTTTATTTTTACATCATGTACTACCCATTCTACACATTTGTTTCATAGGGGCATGGTTCGGTCAACGAGCTTACGCTTAGGGACTGGACAAGATGATCATCGTCCGGGTGGTCAGACCACCTATCGAACAGACTTCACCGCCAACCAACTGATCAGATTGCTCGCACTCACTCCTGCTCGGCTTTCACTTCGCTGTCGACCAGTTGGTTGGACTGCTCATCACATGGGCTTCATCATCAGCTACGCTGGGGATTCCTTGGTGTTTGGATTCTTCGTGCAAGAGTCACCAGCTAAGCTGGGGACTCCCTTGGCGGCCGGGTCTTGCTACGTCTCATCGGTGTGCTATCAAGCTGCTCCATGCTGTTCGGATCAGGGTGCTGATCTTAGGCAGCATGTCTGGGGTCTTGATACGCGCATGTCAGATGACGTCGGTAAGCTTTTAGACTTCTTTTTTCTTTGACCCTGCTACAAGATTCATTCTTCATCTTCCAGCAGGCTCAGGGACTAAGTGACTATACTTCACCTGGCGGTGAATGTAGTTCTTATTTCTTGATTTACCCTCCTTATTGACGGAGTCCAAGTGGCTACACTTCTTCTAAGGGAAAGAATTTTCAAATTTTAACTTAAGTCACTTACATCCTTCTAGCAAGCTTTACTTGGCTAAGTCCGAGATCTCCTAACCAGTTAAACTAGTCAGCATTGACTTTTACCGCCTAGGTCGTCAGTTAAACTGGTCGGCTTTGATTTTCACCGTCGAGGTCACTAGTTAAACTGGTCGGCTTCGACTTCCACTGCTTAGATCACCAGTTAAACTGGTTGGCTTCACGTCGAACTGGTCAGACTTGTTCAAGACGGCGTTGCTTAAAGGATACAAGACGTTCGGGGACTAGTTGTGGGGGTTATAACCCCAGGTACCCACGATGAGGGACATGAGCCGCACGGTAAAGGACGGTCCAGTCCACGACATCAAGACTTGCGGCACACGACACTGGTCAACGTACACCGCAATATATGATTTATTAGGACTCTTACAGATATTGTAATCCTATCATACAACCGATTATGATACTTTCTTTGTAACCCTACTCCTTCAGAGTATAAGGATGGGCAGGGGTCTCCTGGTCAGCATGCCTCATCCCAGGAGTAGGGTATTACGTCGTGCTGATCAATCTACCTTCTTGTTATTGATTACGTGCACCGCTGCCGATTAATCTACCTTCGCGGGATACCCCTCAGAGGACTGCCGATGATATTCTGTCGACAGACCCACAACTCTAGCTCAACATTTTTTTTGAGGACATTTGAGTACCAAAATAATTTGTAGAATGCCTAAATTTAGGAGAGGCTTGGTCCAAAACATACATTAATGATTCTGATGCAGTGATGTTTAAGTTTTTGTACTCCCTCTATCCCTAAATATTTGTTGCCATGATTTGTGTGCCGATAACTTTAACTCGATTTATAAAAAATGCGTGCAACATTTCTATCTCCAAATAAATTTATTAAAAAACTAGATTCAAATATCTATCTAATGATACTAATTATGTATCATAAATATTAATATTTTTTAATATATATTTAGTCAAAGTTGTTTCTCGGAAAACAGAAAAAACAGAGGGACGGAGGGAGTAAGTTAATTAACGAACATAAAAAATTTAAATTTAGACGGACTGGAGTTGAGAATCGCTCATTGGGTGACTTTCTAAATTCAATTTCGTCACCGTCGGATGAGACTGGTTCATGTAAGCTTGTAAAAAATAGGGACGCACCGCGGGCCCGATTAGCTTTACTTGTGCTGGCAGCCTCGGCCTGGCACCAAAAACCCTTGGGCCTAGGGGCTTCTTCCGATCCGGCACAAAGACGAGCAACGGTAAAAATTCCAAAACCCCTGCCGCCGTTCCTCCAAAACCAAATGCAGGCCGAAACGGTAAAAATCCCCCGCTAGCCTTCGTTCCTCTGTACGGCGGCGCCGTCCCGTCGTCGTCTTCATCCCATCTCCGGCCGCCACGGGGCTCCCCCGGCGGCGCCAATCTCTCCTCCTCGGCAGCAGGGAGTTCTCCCCTTCGACCACCACTCTCTCTCCTCCGCGCGGCTACGAGCTCTCCCCCGTCCCCCTCCTCCCTCGGCCGTGGCCATATCCTACGCCACCGTGCATCTCTCCAGCACGACCAAGCTCTCCTGTACGGCGCCGTGCAGTCGTCGTCTCCATCCCATCCATATCCCCCGCTCTCCGCCGCCGGTGAACTGTGCTGCATCTGCAACCGACCAAGGCTCTACGCACCGCCCGAGGAAATAATAACGCCGTCCCCGTCCCCTAATCCATCCGTGTCCCACTCCGATCAAGGTACTAAATCTGCTTCAGATGTGAGATGGTTTCTTATTCCCTCGAATGATTTGATCTGTCGATGGCGATTAGATGTGCAAATACTTGTAGCTGTTGATCCTTTTCGATTTGGTTCAGATTTCACTCTGCGCTCGATTCCCCTCCGTCCCGTTTTTTTCTTGCTTCCTGGCCTCCTGGGGATTGAAGGGGGGAACCTAATATCCCCATGGGGAAATTAGTTACTTGGTGAAGACGAGAGGATGATCGTCCTGCTCACATTGTCAAAAGTTTCAGTATACTATGTTTTATTCTGCATGCATCAGATAATTTTCTCACCCTCCACACTCATTTTTTTTTTTTTGGCAGCTAAGCGGGACAATGGAGCTTAGGTCCGGGCGTCACTTAGTGTACCCACCGCCGGCGCAGCAAGAAGGTGGCCATCGCCGCCGGTCCCAGCAAAGCTCAGAGGACAGGATCAGCGGCCTCCCTGAGGACCTGCTTCTCGAGATTCTCATCCGTCTCAGGTCCGCCGCTGGAGCTGCTCAGCTGCACGCGCCGGAGCGGTCTGCCACGGCTGGCGCGGCCTCTGGATTGAGCTTCCTGAGCTCACGTTCTGGTGCGCCAACCCCCAACCTGTCATGTCTGCGCTCGCCGGGATCACCCGTCCCTCGCTGGACCTCCTCGAGATCAATTTGATGGCGGACTGGGGCAAAGACTGGGCTGGCCAGATATCCTTGCTTCTCCGCGCCGCTGCACTTGTGTTGCCGAAGAAACTCATCATCTCTATATTGATCCTCCCCACAAAAGACTAACGTCGTCGAGCTTCCTTGCTTCGAGTGCACCTCCGACCTTAGTCTTGATTGGATGGGCAGCCTCCCAATTACGTTGCCACGGTCCGGAGAGTTCACTGCGCTTGAGAGCCTTCACCTGGAATCATGCTGCATCGACCTTGGTGCCCTGCTCTCTCTCTGCCCGTGTCTGCGCATCCTGAACATCCTGAACATTAATAATTTCAGACATGTTAACACTATGATTGTTCAGTCGCCGTTGCTTGAGGAGTTGGGCTTGAAGATAAATAATCATGACATCTGCTGCATTGACATTGCGGCCCCAGTGCTTAAGGAGGTGACACTGGAGGTAGATATTGCCAAAGGCTTCAGTTTGTCCTTCTTGGCCCCAATGATGAAGAAACTCAGATGGGGTTGCTCTTATTCGTACGTTTCTGTTGGGTTCGACCAGATGTGGCGCCTTCTGAGCATAAAGGAGCGTGAGCTAGATGATTTCCATGTCGTCTCGCTGATCATAATGAGTTCTGCTAATGTGCGTGTGCTACTTTGCTATGTTTCTCTTCCAAACATTTATACCGAAAATATTCATCTTATTATATGCAGCCAAATGGTTTTCTTCATGTGACGACAATTTCCACTTTTGACAACATTGGACACTCACTTTGTTGATATGCAGCCAAATGGTCTTCTGGATGCAGGGAGCATTACACAAGTGATAGCTCATCTTCCAGTGACTGCTTTTTCTGTTTTAGAGCTGGATCTCGAAACAGAGAGGCATACTTTTGGACCAATGATGTTGTGTCTGCTTCGGATTCAACCAACTATGCAAAAGCTTAAGGTGGTCCTAGCACGTGACAAGGTAATCATTCGGTTGTTGATCCTGTACTTATGTATTCTGGTTGGCTACTGAATTTAGATAGTAGTGAATTGTCCTGTAATTATGTATTCTGGTTGTTGATCCTGTACTCCAATTTTCTTTCAGGTACGAGTGCCCTGCCCAGTAAACTGTCCTTGTGAACATCCTATCAACTGGAGAAGTGAAGATGTCTCTTTGGCTAATCTTGAAGTCGTTGAAATTCATGGCTTGCAAGGAGAAGATGATGAAGTTGATTTCCTAAAAATCATACTCCAATGTGCAACAGTGCTTCAGAGATTGACTTCTGATGACGTCTCACCAAGTAACAATGGCTACAAGATCTGTAGCATTATGAAGGAGCATCCTGATGTGGAATGCCATATTATGGCATCCAGTTCTGAGGGGGTTCTTTATCCATGAATAGAAGAATATTTGTAAATGACAACAGGTGACATTCTTATGCTTCCTGTCAGTTTTTATCTTGCTGATATGTTTTGCTGGAGATTTCTATATGCAAGTTTCATGACTTGATAAATTTGGTGATGACCACTGGACAGAAGGTGTCATTGCCTATTAGTAGATCAATGATTTGTATCCAGATCAAGTATCTATAGTTTAATGTGTCTCACAGTAACTCGGTAGGGTTCAACTCCTTTGTATTGCCTGCCAGGCAAGCTAGACAAGGAAACACGGCCTTGTTTGTACTCATGTCAAGCATGACTGCACTCTCTACGATGTAATGTGCAAAGAGCACTTCAAAATTTCCAATGGCGAATGTTTAGCCCCATCTTTTCACTATCCCTATGATGAAATGAAATCCAGTTTAACATTTTTTAAAAAGAACTCTTTTGTAATTCATGAACTAAAGTTCAGGTCTGCTTAGCGTGTCATTTACTGGTCAAGATAGGGCAAGTTGAGTTTGTCGATGCTGTTATCTCTATATATAACATTATAAAAAAGACATATTACAAGCCCGAGAACTTTCATGGAAAAGGAACTTTCATCTAGAGGAACAGTTCTGCATGATTTGTTCTCAACAGGCAAAGCCAAATTGCTTCAAAGCAATCAAGTCACCTTTCATTTATGGATTCTAGTGTTGTCCTCCCACAACATTCAGAACATTCATGATTTAGTATTTTTTTTACTGATACCGTTTTAGTCTTGTTAGATCTGTCTGTTGTTGGTTTGCTAGTATAATGGTCAGGGTGGTAGCTTTTGATGAAAAAAATGTGAAATTGATTGCCAAACTTACCTGAGGAACCGACGGACATGCTTGGTTCAGTTTCCCTAACCTGAATCCAGTTTCTCTGACCTGAATGCTGTAGTGTGCTCTACTGATTCGAATGCTAGATGAATGCTCTGATCCTAAAAGTGCTTCACTTATTCCATGAATGTTCTGGTCCTGAAAAATGTGAATATGCACATTCTGCTTATGGATTATTTATATATATACAGTATGGTCACTTGTCTGCTCTGTAGGCATAATGCGGTTTGATTTTTTAGAATAACTTTTACCATATGTTGTCATTTAATTAGTGATGCTATGATGGTGCTTTGCTCTTGTTTGATAGAACAAGTGGTGATGTATAGATCATTTTGCCTAACCTGCATGAATATGGTGATGTTTGGTTGTAAGGCTGTATGAATGGTCGAATGGAGCTGTTGATTTCTGATTGAGATGAAAAACTAAGATTTCATGCTTTTATTTCAGTTCAAGGAGCTAGCTCAGGCTTATGAGGTCCTCAGTGATCCTGAAAAGCGAGAGATTTATGATCAGTATGGTGAGGATGCGCAATGTGATGATACTTCTGTTACAAGAATGCAGTGTTCAATCCATTAGCTGAAGTTTTGCGTTACGGGATCTGTGTGAATCAGTTTTAGTCTATGCTTAGATTCAATGGCTGTTAATATTTAGCAGCTTAGCATCTGGGAAAGGGATAACACATTTAATGACTTTGTATTAGTAGCTAGCACTTCGTGGTTGTATTATTTTAAGCTTGGGTGGTAGGGATGGTCTCTCAAATCTTAGGCTATGGCTGTTAGCTGCAGCAGCTTGGCAGTCGGAACATGACAGTGCCTGCTATTTCCTCAACCCTGAATTTCTGATCTGTTCGCCCGTATTTCATTGAGCAATTAAAGTTAAAAAGTTGAACTTGGAGCCATATGAGCAAGCCAGCCTGAAGGCTGAAGGTCATAATCCGTCTGGTTTATGATGTCAAGTGTGCGGGGCTCGTACTCGCATGCCTTGATCAGTTCAGTTGGACGGTGCTGCACCAGGATATGCCTTCGGAACACCTTCCAATCTGCTGTCACCTGACCAGCTAACCTACCTCTCGCTAGCTGCCTACACTACAGTTGGCTGTGGAGTATAGCCTGTATGGGCTCAGCACACCTGATGCTCCGATGGTGTCAACTTGAACGGTTCCATAACATAATAGTGGATTTGAATGCTGGATGACCCTGTGCTTCAAAATACCATAGGAATAACCAATGCGTTGATTTTTAGTTGCAACGGCCTATATATGTATACCATCTATGGATCCAAAGGTTCTTTCTTGCCACCTAGGATGGTTCATACACTTATTTAGAGTTAGAGGGCAAGAGAGAAGCACAAGAGTGACTTCAAGGGATTAATTGAAGACTAAGGGGGTCATTAGTGTCTAGGGAGTAGCAAGTGTGCATCCAATATCTCTTTGGCTAGAATTTGATCGAGCGAGAGTCTTTTTACTTGTTAATCTTAGTGATTAACATCACCCCCAAGAAGCTTGTAATCATTTAGAGGTCCACCGATCGAGAGTAGAGAATCTATTACCACTAGAGAGCGCTTGATCGTAGCACAGATGAAGGTAGGCTACATCCTTGTACGGGTGCTTTAATAAGGACCAATGGAGAGAGTCGGCTCTCCAATATGCCAGGAAAACATATTTGTAACCTGCTCTTTACTTTTCACATTTATTTTGTGCATTTTACATTCTTAGAGCATAAATGCGTTCATTAATTAGTCACACTTTGCAACCTTGAGCAGAATAAGTGAGTTTGAAAAAAAAAACTCTAATTTTCGCAACAAAATCATAGAAGCCCAATTCATTTCCTTCGATCGGGTACTGCTGTGGGCACATGCATGTGTTCTCTCGTGGTCGCTAAATGCTGTTACGTCACGTGCGCAGCGTAGGATGGTGGCAGCCCATAAAACGCCGCCGTTCTACTTCTACCACCTGTTTGCCTCCATTTTCCTCTATCATGATCTGTTCGTACCAGAGCCAAGAATTCGTCGAACATTTAAGTTCAGAGCTGGACCTAGAGGTCATGAAGACGAACTCATTCATGATCGAGCACGGCTCAAGTTCGTATATGAATCCGTCCAGTTCAGCTCGCATTCATGAACTTTCAACAGCACTCCCCTCTGTAACATCATTAATCTGTGATCCCGTGCAGTCTCTCTTCTCTTTACGAATCCAAGATTCTCCGGTTTGTGATGTCAATGCAAGCGTGTGGTACTTGATGCTGTGGCGGCCAAGCGTGCGACTTCAGAGTTCAAACCCCGCGACGGCGAGTCGGCGACGAGAGCGACAGCGATGGTGACGGCGACGCGTGCATGCCTTCTTCAGCTCAGTTGGCCGTTGAGCGAGCTCTCGCAGCCTCGTAGGGCCATCTCCTGCTGTCACCTGACCTAGGCACCACCTGCTCAACAACGCCCTGGAGGAATTCTAATTTTCTTGATGATTGAATAAAAAAAAAACCTTTGCTTGATCCAACTGACCAACTGGAACGAGTACAGGATGAATGATGATGATGCAGGGAGGGGAGAAGCATCAGGGGAAGGGCATCGCTGGAGGAGGTTGTGCTATCTGCAACTGCTATGCTAGGCTGCTCAACTACTAGGGCATACGGAGTACTATACAATTGCATTGACCCACACAATTCGACTCAGAAAGTTCCATCAATCAAAGTCCAAACAAAACTAGTTTATGTGCTTCTTCTTTTTTCTGGCCGTACGCTGACCTTCCAGACTGAGTAACTGACCAACACATGTTCTTCAATCCAAAACCCACCTTCTCTGACGTTGCAACGAAAAGTTCAGAAGTCAGAAGCCAGAGCAAGGATCCATTATTCTGGACAGCAACCAAGATTCGGTTCCAGAGTGCCAATCGGCTGCGGCGTCCTCCTCGAAAAAACAACAGCTTTAATCGAATCGATTGGCATTTGGCAAGATGAGGTAAGGTTTGGTAGCGGTGAAGAGGGTCTACTAGTATTTCGCTAGATCTTGAACTTGTGACATCCCCTTGTGTGTGGAACTGTGGATCAAGAACTTTTCCCATCTTTTTACCTGTCGCTTGCATGGCTGCAGTTTTCGTGTAATTTTTGGTATAGGCCTCTTGTATGATAGCTAGCTGTCTGAGAAGTTGTTTATATTAGTGTGTGAACAATAATGGTTAACTTGAGGTTGAGGAGAAAGGGTCATTCCAGACGACTAACATTAAACAACCCTCACATAATCCATGGAAAAGATTTAACTCTGACGTGAGGCATGACAAGGGGGCCGACTTCTGAAGCTCAGAAAAAAAGGACGCAAAAATATTTCTTTCGGCGATAGTAGACAGGAGTGAGAAAAGGAAAGCAAGCATGCCACGCACACAAATAAGTCCGGAACTCAGATGACTTGAAGTGCACTTCACATGTCACTCTTTGAGGATTGCATGCACTTGCACAAGTCGGATGACCTTGCCTTCTAAGGCAGTAAGGTACCATAGGTTATGCTTTCACAAAGCAATCACACACACACACACACACACATATATATAGGGAAAGGCTATTCAGTAGCCGGCTACAAAATAAGTTATTCTGTAGCCACCTCTATTTACCATAATTTTATACATGGAGATATTTACCGTAACGTTATAATAAACCACTTAGTAAATTAACATAGTAATTATCGTAACTCAAAGTGGCTACATAATAAGTTATTTTGTAGCCAGCTACAGGATAGTAGTTCTATATATATATATATATATATATATATATATATATATATATATATATATATATATATTGGACCAGTTCTTTTTTTCTCGACTTGATCCATTCCACCCACGAGGTCGCAAGTATCACACAAAAGAAGAGGCCCCGTATAATGTCACAGTAAAATATTTTTTTTCTTTCCATTTTTTTCTCCTGAAAACATATATGAAAATACTCACCTAGAGACCGATCAGCTTGATAAATAGCGTTGCAAAAAATTATAACTAAGATTATGGCCACTCACCTAGCACCACATCTGGATAAGCTTGTCTCCAATGCCCAGAATGCTTTTATAAGGAAACCGTGCATACATGACAACTTCATTTACGCACAGCGGGTTATCCAAACTTTACACAAGAAAAATAAGCCCGCCTTATTTGTAAAGCTGGACATTTCAAAGGCTTTTGATTCTATCAGCTGGCCTTACCTGCTAGAGGTGCTGCATGCCTTGGGCTTCAGCCAAAAATGGAGAGATTGGATTTCTTTCCTCCTTCGGACATCCTCTTCCCGTGTGCTAATTAATGGAAAGCCGGGAGACAAGCGTCCTGTTTATTTAGACTTGTTTGGCTTATAAGCCATGGCTGAAAGTACTATTGGCTGGTTTAGTGTGAGAGAAAAATAATGTTCGTTGACTGATAAGCTAGATATAAGCAAGCGAACAGGCTGAAGATCAACCATGGTCGTGGACTAAGACAGGGTGACCCTCTTTATCCAATGCTATTCATCCTAGCAATTGACCCGCTACCGCGCATCATTGAGCTAGCTGCACGAAAAGGCTTCCTTCAGTCCGTGCTCCCGAAAACGGCAACTCTAAGATTCTCGTTGTATGTCGACGACGCGACAGTCTTTGCAGCTTCAAATGCCACTGAACTGGACAACCTAAAAAAAATCCTTCATATTTTTAGTGAATGCTCGGGGCTGTCAGTGAACATGGCGAAAACGGAGATCTTTCCAATAAGAATTGAACCGGCTGAGGTTACACCCCTCCTACAAAGCTTCCCGCGAAAGATTAGTAATTTCCCAGGAAAATACTTGGGCCTGCCGTTACATACAAGGAAATTGCGCCTAGATGAACTTCAACCTCTCATCGACAAAATAGGGTCCAGGCTACCGGGATGGCAGGGGAAATTGTTGTCGACGGCAGGAAGAGAGACATTGGTGAAAACAGTCCTCACCTCTCAACCTATTTATCATCTCACATCCTTCCCGGCGCAAAAATGGTTACTAAAGAGAATCGACAAAATCAGAAGAAGCTTCCTATGGCAAGGTGAAGCACCTGAAAAATGTCAAGGGTGGTCATTCTCTCCTAAACTGGCCGACTACTTGTCTTCCAAAACCAAAAGGGGGCCTTGGAATACTTGATCTAGAACGATTTGCAAGACACTCAGATTGCGATGGCTTTGGTTCAGGTGGAAGTAGAAGCACCGAGCCTGGAACAAACTTGACATTCCATGCGACAAAATTGATATGGAACTCTTCAATGCTTCCACTGTGGTCACGGTGGGCAATGGCCACTCGGCGGTCTTCTGGACATCAAGCTGGATCAATGGGAGGTCAGCCAAAAGCATAGCTCCAAGATTATTTGCCAAGTGCAAACGAAAGAAAATTAGTGTAAGCAAGGCTCTTGATGGCAACAAATGGATTGAGCATTTACTACCAATTGTAAATGGTGATGAACTCTTAGAATATGTAGTGTTATAACTAGAACAGGATCTCTAGGCATAAATCTAGCGTGTCTACTTGCTTTTGAACAAAACCGTGAGTCCTATAACATCTACTAGTACAGTAACAGTAGATAGAACGAGAGAGAGAGGGAGTGAAAGGGATGCAAACCATCGGCTGCCTTGGAGGAAGATGGGCTCGCCATCGCTGTGCTTGGCGATAACCCGGTGGCGGTGCAGTAGCGGTGTCGTCCGGGGTCGGTGTAGAGGTCGTAGGGCAGCCCGGCGTCGTAGCAGTCCTCCGGCGTGATGCAGAGGCGGTGGCGGCGCTTCCCGTCGCTGGCAGCGCCCTCTCTGTGATCGGTTAGGGTTTAGGACCGTAGGTGGGGTGCTAGGTGGCTCAGGCGAACCTCGTGACTCGAGCGCTCCGGCCCCCACCTCCTATTTATGACGCTGTACGACGGGGGCCCACCAACCATATTAGGGTTGGGCGCCTCCGATCAGGGTACAGATCCAAGGGCCCAATAGACCGTTGGTGAAGATCAACTAACATTCTCCCCTCTGATCTCACTTATAACTTAAATTTAACTTACTTACTTTCTCTTATTCCCTTTCTATCACAGATCAGTGCATAGAGCGTGCCTCGTCGTCATGGTCTCTTGCCATTAGATTAAACAGCTACAATGCACCACTCTGTTTTGAAACAGATTCTTAACTAGGCCCTTATTGTTCATGAATCATAGGTTTTCCCTTAAACCCATGCCGGCTACGTGTTCTCTAAACACGCTGGGTGGTAAGCCTTTTGTAAGCGGATCCGCGAGCATCTTTTTTATTTTTATATGCTCAAGACTAATTATATGATCCCGGATTTTATCTTTCACAACATAATACTTTATATCAATATGTTTGGCAGCACCACTTGACTTATTGTTGTGAGCATAACATACTGCTGGATTATTATCGCAGTATAACTTAAGTGGTTTATGTATGTCGTCTACCACTTTCAACCCGGGCATGAATTTTTTAGCCAATTCACCTGTCATGTGGCCTCATAACATGCTACAAACTCGGCATACATTGTGGACGATGTAGTGACGGTTTGCTTTGAGCTTTTCCATGATATAGCTCCTTCTACGAGAGTGAATATATACCCTGACGTGGACTTTCTTTCATCTCTTGCATAATCAGAATCTGTGTACCCTTCTATGTGCAGGGACTCAGATCTTCTGTATGTTAGCATGAGACCCTTCGTACCATGCAGGTAACGCAAAACTTTCTTTACTAATTTTCAGTGTTCTATTCCTAGATTTCTCTGATATCTGCCAAGCAACCCGGTAACAAATGCTAAATCAGGGCGAGTACACACTTGAGCATACTATAAACTTCCGACAGCTGAACTATATGGAACCGCTTTCATTTGATTGATCTCATATTGGTTCCTGGGACATTGAAATTCTCCATATCTGTCGCCCTTGACTATGAGAGCAGGTGATGACTTATAATTTTGCATACTATATTTCTTTAGAACTTTTTCTAAGTATGCCTTTTGTGAAAGTCCTAAAACCCCCTTTTCTCTATCTCGGTGAATCTCTATTCCTAGGACGAACGAAGCTTCACCGAGATCTTTCATATCAAACTTTGAGGACAAGAACTTCTTTGTTTCTAGTAGTAGACTAACATCACTGCTAGCGAGCAAGATGTCATCTACATACAAGACTAGGAAAATGTATTTCACATTCTTGAACTTTGCATAAATGTAATTGTCCTCTATATTTTTTTGAAACCCAAGCTTTCTTATTGTACTATCAAACTTCAAATACCACTGTCTTGAAGCTTGCTTTAATCCATAAATAGATTTCTTCAGGTGGCATCATATGCGTTCTTTTCCTTCCACAATAAAATCTTTCAGTTGTGCCATGTAAACGTTTTCCTCCAAATCCCTATTTAGGAACATCGTCTTTATATCCATCTGATGTAATTCTAAGTCATAATGTGCTACAAGCACCATTATGATTCTAAAAGAATCCTTACATGAGACTGTAGAAAATGTCTCATTGTAATCTATACCTTCTCTTTGCGTGAAACCTTTCGCCACAAGTCGCGCTTTAAACCTTTCTATATTCCCTTTGGAGTTATGTTTAGTTTTGTGGACTCATTTACAACCTACTGTCTTGGCTCCTTTAGGAATTGTTTCTAATTTCCAAACTCCATTGGTTTTCATTGATTTCATTTCATCTTCCATGGCTTCAAGCCACTTAGATGAGTGAGCGCTTCTCATGGCTTCTTCAAATGAGGTGGGATCACCCTCTATTTGAAATTCCTCACAATCATAAACTTTATAATCATCAGGAATGGCTGATCTCCTGACTCTTTGAGACCTTCTAGGGGCCTCGCTAGACGACGCTTGTTCTACATGAGGCTGTTGTTGCTCTCCCTCATGTGTGACAATGGGTTCTTAGAGATCCTGAAGAACAGGTTCCTCATGTTCATTCATTGTTGCCATAGGAGAACTAACAACAGGTGCTATTACTACAGTGTCTTGCACTATTGGTACAACAACAACAGGTAGCGTAAAAATGATTCTTGAACCATAAGAGTGGGCACGTATACCTGCTTCTCTTCAAAACTATTTTCACGCGCTACCATGCTCCCCCTGATCATATCATCCTCCAAGAAGACAACATGTCTTGTTTCTATAAACTTCGTTTGTCTGTCAGGACAATAGAAGCGATAACCTTTTGACTTTTCTGAATAGCCAATAAAATGGCAGCTGACTGTCTTGGAGTCCAACTTCCCTATGTTTGGGTTAAATACTTTTGCCTCAGCTAGACAACCCCATACACGTAAATAGTTTAGTGAGGGTTTCTTTCCTGTCCACAACTCATATGGTGTTTTAGGCACTGACTTACTTGGCACTCGATTAAGAATATGAATGGCGGTTTTTAACGTCTCCATCCATAAACTTATCGGTAAGGTATAATAACTTATCATGCTTCTTACCATATCCATTAAGGTACGGTTACTTCTTTCAGCTACTCTATTCTACTGAGGCTCGCCCGATGTAGAATACTGGGCTACTATGCCATTTTCCTGTAAGAACCTTGCAAAGGGTCCAGGAACTTGGCCATATGGGGTGTATCGACCGTAGTACTCTCCCCCACGGTTGGACCTTACTACCTTAATCTTTAAGTTGTGTTGTGAACCTTACTACCTTAATCTTTAAGTTGTGCTGATTTTTTACTTCAGTCTTAAATATCTTAAATTTATCCAATGCTTCCGATCTTTTCTTAATTAGATAAATATAGCTAAAACGTGAGTAGTCATCTGTGAATGTTATAAATAAATCATAACCATCCACACTCTTCACAGGAAAAGGACCACAGATGTCTGTGTGAATTATTTCTAAAATTCATACGCTTCGTTTGGCATCTTTCTTTATTTTCTTAACATACTTTTCTTTTATGCAATCTATGCATTGTTCTAAGTCTGAAAATTCTAAGGGTGGAAGAATTGATTTCTTAATCAATCGCTCTATTCTCTCCCTCGAAATATAGCCTAAACGATAGCGCCATAATTTCGAAGATACATCATGTACTCTCTTCCGCTTATTTGTTGCATTCATAGATGAGGAAGCATTCTCATTCTCAGTACTTACATCATTCACATTCTCAGAAAGTGATAATAAATAAAGCTTGTCTTGTCGGAAGACAAGACCAACATATTTATTATTATAAACAATCTAACATTTGCCATTACCAAAATGTCAATCATATCCATCGTCATCTAAACGTAACACACTTAAGTTTCTTCGCAAAGAGGTTACAAATAGAACATCTAAAAGCTTAAGTAGAAAACCATCAACTAATTCTAGAGAAAGATCTCCAATGGCTTCAACTTGAGCTTCAACTCCATTTGCTACTTTAATTTTTCTTTCTCCTCTTTGCTGGGTCCTCATACGGAATGCCTGTAATGAATTTACAACATAAACAGTTGCATCTAAATCAATCCACCAAGTAGATTTTGCATAACTTAAATATAGGGATTCATCTATGAATGTAATGAAATCCTCACCTCTCTTCAGCAGGCTCTTCAGGAAGTCTGGACAATCCCTCTGGTAGTGTCCATGCTTCTTGCACCATTTGCTCTGATATCATTGTTATAACTAGAACATGATCTCTAGGCATAAATCTAGCGTGTCTACTTGCTTTTGAACAAAACCGTGAGTCCTAGAACACCTACTAGTGCAGTAACAGTAGATAGAATGAAAGAGAGAGAGGGGGTGAAAGGGGTGCAAACCATCGGCCGCCTTGGAGGAAGATAGGCTCGCCATCGCTATGCTTGGCGATAACCCGGTGGCGGTGCAGTAGCGGTGCTGTCCGGGGTCGGTATAGAGGTCGCAGGGCAGCCCAGAATTGTAGCAGTCCTCCAGAGTGATGCAGAGGCAGTGGCAACGCTTCCCATCGCTTGCAGCGCCCCCTCTGTGATCGGTTAGGGTTTAGGACTGTAGGTGGGGTGCTAGGCGGCTCAGGCAAACCTCGTGACTTGAGCGCCCCGGCCCCCACCTCCTATTTATAACGCTGTGTGACGGGGGCCCACCAACCATATTAGGGTTGGGCGCCCACGATCAGTACACAGATCCAAGGGCCCATATTGGTGGAGATCAACTAACATGTAGACCTCTGGGAAGCCATACATCAGATCCAGTTGAACAACGAGGTTGAAGATGAAACAAGGTGGCGCTCGACAGTGGATGGGGAATACACTACAAGTAGCGCTTACAAGGTGCAATTTACAGGAACCTACAGCAAACTACGGCTAACACCGATATGGAGAGCGCGGACAGAGCAAAAATGTAGATTTTTTGCTTGGACACTGTTACACCGCAAGATCTCAACATCAAACAACTTGATTAAAAGGGGATGGCCAAACAATCCCATCAGTGGCGAATCTAGGATTTTAGCTTAGGGTATGCTGTCTAAATATTTTTCATATCTAATTCAGTAAATCCATTTTAGCAATTCGATAATAATTGTAAAATTGATAATGTATTTCGGTATATATGTACTAAGTAACATAATAAGGCTTAAATTCCTTTATTAAGTTGAAGCCATCGACTAAATACAATATAAATAGTTCAAAAGTTATACCGATGACCGAAATATAGGTATAAAAGAGTATCGGAGACTTACAATGCTATTTTTCTAACTATTTTATTCGACGCTTTCAAAAAGACATAAATGTCTTGATTATATCATCTTCGTCAACTTCAAAAAAATTCAATATCCGAGTTTTTCTTCATAACTGCATAAATATTAAAACATAATGTTAAATACTTAAATAATTTGTTAGTTGTGATGTTAGCAAATAGCTACGAAAGTAGATAATAATTTTCTATAAAAAGACGAAGAGCAGAAGATTAAATTTTACCTAAGAGAAATAGCGGCAAGCCTTAGTGACTGTTGTGGCCATGTAAACTACAAACTATAGACGAGTGATCGATCGGAGGTCAGCGAAGCAGAGGCCACAGGCCATAGGCCACCGGCCACCAGGACCAGGGCGTGACTCTCACGCCTCAGTTCCTCCCCTGGTCCACCTTGGAGGCCCACCCTACAGCATGTCGCGGTGAGCGGCAGGGGGGGACAGGGTGGCGGCGGCGAGCCCTTCCCTTCCGGGGGCGGTTGCTGCCACAGTGAAAGCGGCATTGGCGGTGATTCTGGTGCCGTCGGCGGAGGTCACGTCGAAAGTAACCCTCACGGCCCTTCCTCCACTGGGCACGGTGGAAGAGGAGAGGGAGACCGAGCGCCCTGCCTCGCCGGGCGGAGGGCTACATGGGTCACCCTCGTGGTCGGAGCTAAAGGCACCGGGAGAAAGCACAGCCGGGATGGAGTCAGATCGTCCAGCGGTGGTCCACACAACCGAGGTGGTGGACATCTCGTCTAATGATGAGACGGATGATATGGCGGGGCCGCTAGTGTCGTCCTGGGAGCTAGCGGTGGTCCAGTCAGAGGCTAGGACCTCCGATGGGCTGCCGGAGGGTGACCTGGAGTGGCCCTGCCCTAAGGACCCGATGAAGGTGTAGTTCGCCCTCTAGGATTCCTAGGAGTGTCAGCTCTAGGACATCCTTGGGGAGCAAGAGCATGCCACGGTGTCCGAACTCGCCAACCTGTCCACGAAGCTTGGAGACACCTAGGAGGGGGTTAAGTCCACTCAGCAGTTAGTTGAGGTCGACCTGCGGCTTGCCACGGAGGTGAGTTTTTTGTACTTGTCTTTGACCTCTGAATCTTTTGTTGGTTGCCTTAGCATGCTTGTTTTTCATAGAGTCTGAAGGGGATGTCATCCCGCAAGTCCTGCTTTCTCCAAACGGAGCATGCCCGAATGGCGGAGCTTAAGCGTCAGCTAGCGTCCGCTCGTCGTGAGTCCTAGGACCGGGTTGCTAAGGAGATCGCGGCGCGGGTGGAGGGGCAGCGTGCAGCCAAGCGAGCGACTATCGTCGAGCAAGGGCTCGAGGCGGTAAAGGCCCGCTAGGCGTAGACCGAGGCGGGGTTGCAGACATCCCTAGTGACCACCGAGGCGACGCTTCAGGAGTCCTTGGCGGCCCTTGAGTTAGAGCGGGTCACTTTGGTGTCCGAGCGGAGCGCCCTAGAGTCGGCACGAAAGGCCCTGGAGGCAGAGCAGAGGGCCCTAGAGGTGGAGCGGAAGGCCCGGTCGAAGGCGGACCAGGAGGTGCTCGTGCTCCGGGGCCGGGTGATGGGGACAGAGGACGCGAGCGCCCGGCTGCACGAGCAGGTGGCCCAGTAGGCAGAGGGTCTCTCCACCCTTGATAACTTCCACGTCGGTACATACCTTTTCTGTTTTTTGTTGTGTTGGTTTTTCCTTCAGCATGTTTCTGAGCTTGTCGCTCTTCTTTTAGAGCTGGGTGGAAAGGTGAAGACGCTAGAGCGGGACCTGGAGACGATCAAGGCGACCTTCGGCCAGAACGTGGAGGAACTGGCCAAGTCCCGTGAAGAGCGACGTGCTCTTGAGGGGGTCTTGACCAGATCCACAACGTTGCCCAGCTAGTCATCTCGGAAGTCTTTAGGTTGGCGTCGAGCACTAGCACGCCCGCTGTCTAGCTGGCGAAGGTCCCAGATGCGGTTTGGGACCTTATCAGGAGCGGGCAACTCTACGGATCATCGGGGGTGCTGACTTCGGTGGCGACGCACCATCTGAACCTAGACTTCGCTGCCATCTGCAGTGGGTATGTTGAAGGCTTGAGCATGGAGGACATCTAGTCGATCAGGGAGGGGTTGCTGCCGCACGCGAGGTCGGTGGCAGATCAAGTCTCTGCCAAGTGGGTGTTGGACGTCCGTCATGAAGACATGGCCAGAAGCATGCGTGGGGAGGATGCTGCCTAGCCTACAGACGATGCGGAGCCTGGGTTAGAGGTGAACGTCCCCCCGGTTTCGACCGAGCCGAATGTCGTGCCACCGGGGAGTGAGCAGCCTGCGCCCTCGTCGGTCGTACCGATAGCAGATGCCACCAGGCCGGTCCAATAGCTTGTAAAATATAAGTAGTTTAGTGAGCATGAAAAGTTTAAGTTCGTGGGGGAGCCCTCGTGTAAACGTTCCTGTGTGCCTAATGACTACGGTCTGTTTCGTTTTTGTATAATGGAGTCATTCCATTCGGGGAAGCTTGTTTCCCTTTTGTTCCTTAGTTTTTTTTCTTAGCATAATTTTGTTTTTTATTCTTTCCCTCTCGTACCTGCCCATTTGTCCCATAGGCTGCGACCTTAGGAGCCCGAGGCGTGGCCTGTGAGGCTCGATTGCTCGTAACCGTAGGGAAAGGCGGGGTGCGATCAGTCGAAATGTTTTTAAAGCAAAGCTACGCAAGGCAATTTAAAGGAACAAACTATTCTTTTGGTTGGGTAGGAAGGAATTTCACCATATGATAGTAAACAAAACAGAGAGGTAGTAGTGTACCCTAGTGGAGCCCCTGAGCACCCCGAGCCGAGAAAGTGTTCGGGTCAGGGTGTTTTCATAGGAGCATAGGCTAAGTAAACAATGGTAAGACTGAAACTTAGGGGAAAAAGCAACATAGCTATTCCAAGCCTTCAGAGAGAAGGGCGTTGCTATCGTCCTTCGGTCGGTAGGCGTCCGGTCGGGTCACTTCATCCTTTAGTCGTCCGAATCCTTACCCGCTACGCCCCCTTTCTTGGTCGCTGCTTCTTTGCCTTTTTCTTCCTTTGGCTTGACAGCCTGCCGTAGAAGGTGCTTGAGGAGCTGGCAGTCCTTATAGAGGTGTTTTACGGGGTAGTCGTGGTTGGTGCACGTGCTCTCCATGAGCTTGTGAAAGTGGCTCGAAGGGTCCTGCTAGGGCTGTGTGCCCGTATGATCAGCCGTGGCGACCAACACGAAGTTGGCCGGTCGGCGGTGATTCTTTCTATTCTTTTTCCCCCTCTGCATGGAGGGGCCCTCATCCTAATCCTGGTGTTTGGCCTTGCCTTTGCCTCGGCCTCCATTAGAGAGCGGTGGGAGCGGCATTTGTTGGAGGTTGTGGACAAAGGTCCACGGTCCCAGGCTGTCAGGGCTGAGACTCCGGTCGCTGCTACATGTGTCTCAGTTCGGTCCGAGGCGCGTGTAGAGAGACAGACAGTTTGGAGCGGTCATCAAGTCAAGACGAGGTGCCAATGTGGTCTCCTGTGCTGCGCTCGGTGATTGTAGCGGCGATCGGGTGGAGCGACCCATCTGTTGCGCCCCCGTTCCCCTGACGGGGGGTGAGGCCACGAGTCGGCATCGCGATACGGAACACTCCGCTTGTTGAACGGCGGCGGTCTCCACTAGTGCTCGGAGGTTCCGATGGATCGCCTGTTCAAGAGGGTCGTTCGGCTCGGACAGGACGCGTAGAAGCATTACCGTGGTGGCAATGTTCTGATTAGCCCGAGCGAACTACAGGGGATCGTTCCCCCTGTCCATGGTGTTGTGCTGGACCCAATGGGCGTGACCGCGAGCGCCGCTCGCCGGTCTACGTGTATGGGGCACAACGTGGTGCGCCGAGCGCGCTGGCGCAGTCGGTGGCTGATGCAACCACTGTTGTCGTAGTTCCTCCCCGTGCACCCATGTGAGCTTGGGGGGTCTCCGCACGAGAGTTTGGTGAGGTGTGAGTCCGTGAGGACTCCGCTTTCGCCGATGGGTGTCCTGGAGCGTTCGCCATGGTGCACTCCCAGGACGAACGGTGGCTAGGCGCCATGTCATTGATGCTGGAGCCGTCACTCTCACCATCGTCATCCATGAGGTCGAGGAAATAGGTGGGAGCATAGCTCGCCATTCCCACAAATTTGGATGCGAGAGGGGGCGGCGCTAGCATCCTTTGGAGCCCCCGGGCGTATGCGTCCGTGGAAGATGCGAGGCCATAGGGGAACCGGTTGTACGGTGGTCGCGTTGGGGACAATGGAGTTCCGCTGGGTAATTGGCGGAAGATAGAGAATAGTAGGTAAATAACAGTGTGTACATTACTCATAGTGGGGTTTGAGCAGAGTTTGCTCGAAAAGAAGCGCAGATGCCGCGTCGTTGAAGTCGTGCGTCCTGGAGTCGATGGAGGGCGCCCCTTCGACGGGTGCCGGATCATGAGCCTCCCCGCGGAGGTGTAGTATGCCGAGCCGATCGGCGACGAAGTCCGGGCTTCTGAAGAGGAAGGCCTAGGATGGCTCGAAGACGGGTGGAACCCGCATCCTGGCTGGTGAGAGTGTGGGAAACTCCAGTGAGCCAAAGCGAATCGTATCGCCCAAGCCCGTCATGGTGAGGGTGGCAGAAAAATGGATCATCCGATGACCAAAAAGTGTTGAACGTATCGCGTCTTTCCCACGGACGGCGCCAACTGTTGGTGCAGAATATGACCAACTAGTGAATATTTGTAGTTTTACCGTACGTTGTGATCGGAGGTGGCCTAGCACTTAATGACACATGGTTTATATTGGTTCAGGCAACATACCCTACGTCCAGTTTGAGTCGGTAGGTGACTTTATTCCTGAGCCTAGGTGCTCGAAGTCTACAGTGGGGTTACAAACGAGAAGGAGAAAGATGGGGTGTACGAAAGGTCCGGTCGGCTCCGGTCGGAAGGGTCGAGAGCGATAGGAGCTCCGCTATGAGCTAAGTGTTCAAGCGTGTGCTTAGGGTTCAAACCCGACGGTTCTATGGTTGTAAGCTAGTGAACTTGATCGATGTTGTTTAACTAAAAAGGACTAAAAAGGCTCTCCTTTGTTGGAGGGAGCGCATCCCCTTTTATAGATAAAAGGGACGGCTTTACAAGTGAGAGGGTGAGGGTACATATGCTACTGGACTCTGTTGCCCATGCCGGTGGGTACAAAATAATGGTAGGCGTCTACAATACTGTTGGTTGTCGCTGTAGAATGTCAGATGCACATGGGAGGTTGCGTTGCCTTCTTCCAAAATGGCAGATGTCGGTACCTGCAAATATTGTTGATGCCTAAAGGCATGTGAGGAGTTTCTCTACGTTCGCTTGGTACGATAAATCCCGGCGCCCACAACACTATCGATGCCTAGAGGCATGTGGGGGGCCTTACCGTATGGGAGTTTTAACGGCGCCTACAACACTATAGAGGAAAATATCGGCGCCTACAATATGGTTTGTGTTAGGGCGGTTGCAGAGTACTGTTCCTGTAGGTGTATAGGGTATGGTCCCTAGTATCGTGGTTTGACTTGTACGCCCTAGCTTGCTTTCTCCGCTCGTCCCCTGGTTCCTTCTGAGCGGTCGTCCCCGGTCGGATGGCCCCAGTCGGCCCTGGTCGCGCCAGTCGGAGAAGAGCGGTGAGCAGGGTTTCCGCGAACCCCGATCGGAGACGCGGGGTCAGAGTTGGAAGTAGCGTTTTGGGCCAGGCCTTCTGATCGGAGAGGCCGTCCGGAGGCGGCTGGAGTCCGAAGCGAGTGCTCTGGTCGAAGAGGTGGGCCGAAGTAATTGACGAGCGGGTGTTGTTCCACTTCGGCCAGACCTTCCAGTCGGTGACTGGACCGCCCTTTCGGCCTATTGTTCTAGACCCTTGGGCCAGCCCAGGAGCTATGTGATGTCTGCTTAGGCTGAGCCTTGGCGTGGAAGCCGGTCCCCGAGGGACCCCAGGGTTATGAACCCAACAGATAATAAATAAAGCTTGTCTTGTCGGAAGGCAAGACCAACATATTTATTATTATAAACAATCTGACATTTACCATTACCAAAATGACAATCATACCCATCGTCATCTAAACGTGACACATTTATTAAGTTTCTTCACAAAGAGGGTACAAATAGAACATCTGAAAGCTTAAGTAGAAAACCATCAACTAATTTTAGAGAAAGATCTCTAATGGCTTCAACTTGAGCTTCAACTCCATTTGCTACTTTAATTTTTCTTTCTCCTCTTTGCTGGGTCCTCCACGTACGGAATCCCTATAATAAATTTGCAACATGAACAGTTGCACCTAAATCAATCCACCAAGTAGATTTTGCATAATTTAAATACAGGGATTTATCTATGAATGTAATGAAATCCTCACCTCTCTTCAGCAGGCTCTTCAGGAAGTCTGAACAATCCCTCTGGTAGTGTCCATGCTTCTTGCACCATTTGCTCTGATACCATTGTTATAACTAGAATAGGATCTCTAGGCATAAATCTAATGTGTCTACTTGCTTTTGAATAAAACCGTGAGTCCTAGAACACCTACTAGTGCAGTAACAGTAGATAGAACGAGAGAAAGGGGGGTGAAAGGGGTGCAAACCATCGGCCGCCTTGGAGGAAGATGGGCTCGTCATCGCTGTGCTTGGCGATAACCCGATGGCGGTGCAGTAGCGGTGCCGTCCGGGGTCGGTATAGAGGTCGCAGGGCAGCCCGGAATCATAGCAGTCCTCCGGAGTGATGCAGAGGCAGTGGCTGCGCTTCCCGTCGCTGGCAGTGCCCCCTCTGTGATCGATTAGGATTTAGTACTGTATGTGGGGTGCTAGGCGGCTCAGGCGAACCTCGTGACTCGAGCGCCCCGGCCCTCACCTCCTATTTATGGCACTGTGCGACAGGGGCCCACCAACCATATTAGGGTTAGGCGCCTCCGATCAAGACGCAGATCCAAGGGCCCATATTGGTGGAGATCAACTAACATGTAGACCTCTGGGAAGCCATACATCAGATCCAGTTGAACAGCGATGTTGAAGATGAAACAAGGTGGCGCTCGACAGTGGATGGGGAATACACTACAAGTAGCACTTACAAGGTGCAATTTACAGGAATCGACAGCAAACTACGGCTAACACCGATATGGAGAGCACGGACAGAGCAAAAATGTAGATTTTTTGCTTGGACACTGTTACACCGCAAGATCTCAACAGCAAACAACTTGATTAAAAGGGGATGGCCAAACAATCCTATCAGTGGCGAATCTAGGATTTTAGCTTAGGGTATGTCGTCTAAATTTTTTTCATATCTAATTCAGTAAATTCATTTTAGCAATTCGATAATAATTGTAAAATTGACAATGTGTTTCAGTATATATATACTAAGTAACGTAATAAGGCTTAAATTCCTGGATTAAGTTGAAGCCATCGACTAAATACAATATAAATAGTTCAAAAGTTATACCGATGACCGAAATATAGACATAAAAGAGTACTGGAGACTTACAATGCTATTTTTCTAACTATTTTATTCGACGCTTTCGAAAAGACATAAATGTCTTGATTATATCATCTTCGTCAACTTAAAAAAATGCAATATCCGAGTTTTTCTTCATAACTGCATAAATATTAAAACACAATGTTAAATAATTAAATAATTTGTTAGTTGTGATGTTAACAAATAGCTACAAAAGTAGACAATAATTTTCTATAAAAAGACAAAAAAGTAGAAGATTAAATTTTACGAAAGAGAAATAGCGGCGAGCCTAGGTGACGGTTGCGGCCGTGCAAATGATTGATCGGAGGGCAGGGAGGCAGAGGCCACAGGCCACAGGCCACCAGCACCAGGGCGTGGCTCTCACGCCTCAGTGCCTCCGCCGGGTCCACCTTGGGCGGCAGCCTCAGGGCGGCGCCGCGGCGGCGTGTTTCAAACTCCACAGCTACCATCGACGCACAGAGATTAGAATACGAAAAGCCGAAACGCGTGTACATACTGAGGTCTGAGGACAGCCTTGCCGCATGGGCCGCTTCGTGGGCCTTGTGACTTTCCGCTTCTGTGATGGATGGCGTGATCGGCGATCCAGGTTATTTTTTTCCTGTTTCTAAAAAAAAAGTGATTTCTTTCTTTTTTTTATATGAATATATACATGTATAATACGTATATTCTATTGCTTGCTTGCCGGACAGACCCTGTGGCTCCGCCACTTATCCAATTTGTACGCTTCGTGGACTGCTGCCGGAAACTCCACAGCACTTATGCAAAGATTGTACCTTCACAAAGGAGGTTTGGGCAATATTACTGAATTGGTGTGGCATTCCCCAAATCCGTAACATACACCAAAACGGATCCATCCATACCTATTGGAGAAGATGCAGAGCTACCTTTGAACGGACGCAAAAGAGTTTTTTTGACGGGATCATAATCTACATCTGGTGGCACATTTGGAAAGAAAGTAATAGAAGAATTTTCCAACAAAAGTCCAAACGCCCAGTGAAAGTGGTTTCTCTATGCAATGATGACATCTCCCAGTACAATTTGGCGATGCATTCCATTCCCGCTCGAGTGCATTCCATTCCCGCTCGAGTACGCCCATTTTTCTCTCACACTAAACTAGCCAATAGTAAATAATCCACGATCGTTTACGACCAAACAAACAGATGATGCTTTGTTGTCTTTTTTTTTCTTTCTTCTAAGAGTTGTTAGGGTCTTGTTGTGTTTTGGCATTTCTTTCGACCCTGGCTGAGGCTCGTGGCTTGTTGTTTCTTTGTACTTTATTTTCTCTTTTTTCTCGTCTAATAAAAACTACGGCAAATCTCTTACTGTACTTTCAAAAAAAAATACTCACCTATCTATATATATAGGGCTTGTTTGGATGAAGTATTAAGAAATATATTAGGCCGGTCAGCTCACTTAGGCCATCGATTTCCAACGTCTAGGCCTGGCTCGACTTATCTAGACAGGCTACGCGGGCTAGGTCACGAACGATACAAACCCATATAAACTCACCTTATCCTAATGAAAATTTGTGAGAAACTAAGCCGATAGATCTTGAGATCCAGTCACTACAAATATCTCGTTGTCACGTTACCTATACCACAAATGAATTTAGATAAATACGAACATCTGTGTGAAGCCAATGGCTTAAATCCGAGTGAACGGGTTCCATCGCAAGTACACAGGATCAAGCATTCGCGTCTGCAAAGGTTTCCAGGTCATGCTTTTCTCAGACTATACTTTACCTTTGCTCATGCATGCATTACTATATCCTCGTACCTGAAATTAATTGTGGCACCTGGCCATCAAGCACCATATTTGCATCGGGATGTACTCCCTTCATCCACAAAACAATGCAACTATGGAATTCGTGCCAATTAAACTAATTCAAGTTTGATCAAATATATAGTAAATAGTATTGGTATTTATGTCTTTAAGTAAATTTACTATAAAAATTTGTTTCATAGTTAATCTAATAATATTTATTTTATATCATAAATATTAGTATTTTTTATACAATTTTAGTTAAAGTTTAAACTGTTAGCCACAAGGTATGCCGGCATACTCTGTCTGTGTGGCGAGCAACCGATATAATATACATATTATACGTGTATTCGTATAAAAAAGAAAAAAAAATCACCTGGACACGGATCACGCCATCCATCACGGAAGCGGGAAGTCACAGGGCAATTTAGTGGATGGTTTCAATTTAATCTATGAATTTAAGCCTCACCGTGTTACTTAGTATATATATATCGAATCATGTTATTAATTTTATAGTTATTATCGAATTGCTAATATGAATTTATCGAATTTAATATGATTTTTTATGACATACCATAAGCTAAAATTCTAGATTCGTCGCTGGTGCACTCCTGACCGTCAAGTACCGTGCTGCTGTATCTTGGCGCGATACGAGCTACTGACTACGTACTGTTTGTAAACTCAATTAGCCTTGCACAATTCACATTTAAAAAAAAATAAAGAAAGATAGAGCTTGCACACATGATCGCATTGACCGCTATGTGAACTCACTACTGTAGTATGTAAAGTTGTAAACCCAAGGCTCTGTTCGGCTGGTTTATGAGCCGTTTGTGCTGATTTGTACGGTTGATTTATTGGAAGAGAAAAACACTGTATCATGAGTCTGTTCGCTGGTTGGTTTTTGAGCTGATAAGCCCGGCTGGTACTGATTTGTTGTGAGAGAAAAAATACTGTTGGCTGACTGATAAGCTATGACTAAAACTAACAAGTGAACGGGCCCAAATCACATGCATGCTTTGCACAATTCACAATTTCAAATCAATAATAACCAAAGAAAGTCAACCTGCACACATGATCCCATTGTACTGATCACCTTTGACAAAATCAGCAAGTTGCGCAGCAACACAACCCAACGAGACAACCTGATTTTTCAAACAAAGGTTTCTCTTGTAATCTGTCTTTTTCAGCTAGAATAGTATTTTTCTCTCACAACAAATCAACCGGAACAGTATTTCGGCTTGTTTTTTCAGCGAAACGAACGGGGCCAAAATACGCGAGCAAAACCAGCAGGAAACATGCCTATAAAAAAACAGAAATGCTATACAACACATATGTGTTTTAGCAAAAAAAAAACACATGGATTTTTTTATCTCTCTCCCTCTCTCTTTCTCAACGATGACCACCGGCGCCCGTGCTGGCCATGGCAGTGGCGGTGGCGGCGGCGGATCTGTGATTTGTCCTTCTATAGAAAAAAAATGTGATCTGTGATCTGTAGGGGCTAAAGATCGAAGAAGGGTGGAGACTGTTGGATCTTAATCCTATGGTGAAAAAAAAAATTATGTGTTGAAACTACTCCCTCCGGTTCTCTAAAACAAGTCGTTTTGGACATCGACACGGTCTTTAAAAAATGACTTTGACTGTAACTTTTTGCTATAAAATATTTATAAAATATAGTCAATATATACTTTTATGAAACTATATTTCGAGATGAAACTACTTACATTACTTTTATATTTTCAAACTCAACCCAAAAGAAGTTATTTGTAGTCAAAGTTTAAAATATTTGACTTAAGATAACCTTAAATCAACTTGTTTTAGAGAACCGGAGGGAGTACATAAAACACGTGGTTGTGTAATAGATGTGAAAAAAAAAAACAGCAAACCGACGCATTGACCTCGAGATCATTGCCCCCTTTCTTCTCCATCTATATACTACTCCCTCTCCTGCTCGCTTGCCCTTCTCCTGTTCCGCGCTAGCGCCGCGGCATGCACAGCGTTGACGTCGCACTCGCAACCTCCCCTACTCCGGATCCGAGCAGCTCCTCCTCCCTTCAAACCCAAACAAAACCGCACCAAACGATCCAAAGCAGGGGCACGGATCGCTGTCTGCACCAACACCAACGCCGACGCCTCACCTCGAGCTAGTCGTGTCGTGCGTGGCCACTTGGCTCAGCTCTCCGCCTAGCTCGCCGGCCGGCCAAGAAACCGAGAGCGATCGAGGTAGCCAGCCAGCCAGCTCGGCACGCCGCGATGAGCTCCGGCGGGACGCCGCCCGTGGGGCTGACACCGTCGGACGTCAGCTCCGGCGGCATGTTTAGCACCGACCGCATCGGCGGCTTCGGCTACGGCGTCGGCGTCTCCGTCGGCATCCTGCTGCTCATCACCACCATCACGCTCGCTTCCTACTTCTGCACCCGAGCGCCCGTCGACGCGGCGGCGGGGGAGGCTGCTCCGTCGTCCCGGCGGCGCCACGGCGGTGGCCGGGACGGAGCCGGCGGCGGCGAAGGCGCGCACGACGACGTCGAGCTCGGCATCGACGAGGCCACGCTCAAAGGGTACCCGGAGGTGGTGTACGGCGAGGCCAGGAAGGAAGCCAAGGCCGCCGCCAAGAAGGGCACCACGTGCACGTGCTGCTCCATCTGCCTCGACAACTACGGCGACGGCGAGGTGCTCCGGAAGCTACCCGAGTGCGGCCACCTGTTCCACCGAGAGTGCGTCGACCCGTGGCTCCGCCACCACCCGACGTGCCCCGTGTGCCGGACGTCGCCGGTGCCCAGCCCCATGCCGACGCCACTCGCCGAGGTCACGCCGCTGGCAATGGCCAGGATGTCGTCGTGACAACAGGCACGGTCCGGGTTCTTTTCTTTTCTTCTTCTTCTTCTTTTTTTTTTTTTTGCTTTCTTGCCCATAGTTCATAGATACTGCTATACCACTACCAGCAGAATGTGATGTGGTGGAATTGCCAGATTGGGGCACATGATATCTGGAAAAAGAAATGGAATGGGCGAAAATGTTCAGGATATTAGGAATTGGAATAGTCTTTTCTTGGGTGTAATTGTAAATTTGGGTTCAGCGTATTTTTCTTTTCTCCTTGATGAAAAAAGCATAGCTTCAATTAGGATTGTATAAGGATGACAAATATTTGAGGAATCTTTCAAATTATATGGAACCGCAATTTCTGTTTCGCAACCACCAGCATGGAACTTGCTCCCAGGTCCCGCATGCATGCATGCGAGCGCGGCGGCGCGTGCAAGCGCATGCAAGAGGTCAGCACAAGCGAGAGCTGCCGGCACGCGAGCGCAGCCAGCGCGGCCGGGCGAGCGCGGCCAGCGCGGCGGCGCGCCCTGGGCGGAGGCGCGGCCGGGGCGGGCGACGAGCGAGGCCTGGGCGGAGGCACGGCGACGGCGCGGCTGCGCGACCTGGGCAACGGCGAGCGCGCCTGCAGTCCCATCGCGGGCCCCTCCGGCTAGACGTCGGTAGTTTCTTCCCAACGGCAAAGTTGCGGTTTCTTCACGCCTCGTTTCACGAGTATTTCATTCTCTTTCCTCGTTAGCGTTTTGCTTAGTTGGCAGCGTAATTAACAGAGATAGAAATTATCATTAATATCCCATAAAAACTGCCCTTAATGAATATAATGGTCCTAGAAGATGCTCTTGACATATAACGATGTACTACATGCAGCCCCCTTTTATCCCAGGATTGCTGGGTCAACTCCTACGGAAATTTCATCGTTCGTGCTTTGAAGTCGAATGCGAATAAAGGAACAATGATGCATGCTGTACAAGACAAAGGCTAATGGTTCATTTTTGCCTACAGCTCTTCAATGTACCCTGAAATGCAACTTCTAATTTGATCTTAAATAGAACAACAGTGACCCATATAAACCAACTCATTTCTCTAATTCAGACGAACTGATTTCATAAGAGACGGAGATTGGGTAAGGAAACAATATTATTGACAAATGTTGTGCTGAAACTTTACATAATTTCTCCCTGAAGGCATGCAGTACCTGAAGGATAGAAATCTGGGGGGGGGGGGGGGCATTTTCAGAAGAGTAAATTTCAAGGAACTGAAACTATTTTCGACATGAGTCACAGAACTACAACTCTTTTGATGACGTAGCCACATAGCTACAACTTTCTCATAAAACTACACTTATTTTCATCGTATATCAAGTATCAAGAGTCGCCGTTTCATGGTACCAGAAGTCAAAATAGCTGTAGTTCTATGATACATGTGAAAGTCAGGTCCCTGGTGAAAGTAGTCGTAGCTTTGAGGTTCTTAGGTCAAAATGGTTAGTTCTGAGAGATTTATTCATTTCAAAATGTTGTACACGATCTTGCTACGATCAAAAGACTTTATATCTATTTTGAATCTCTCTTGATGATCTGCAGTACATGGGACATTTCTAAAAGACAGGGCATTGGATTCACTAGTACCTTACAGCAGTAAAGAGCAAACTAACCTATAAGGTTGGCATTTAATAACGTTTTTTTAGATATCAATGTGGCAATTGGCAACTGAAAAGGACATGTAATCAGTTGATTCGTCGTGCTTTACCAGTGTAATTCTGACATAAGCTTCACCAGTATACCTCTGATGCATGTTATTCCCTGC
The DNA here is from genome assembly GCF_019320115.1 of Miscanthus floridulus. Classification (NCBI taxonomy): domain Eukaryota; kingdom Viridiplantae; phylum Streptophyta; class Magnoliopsida; order Poales; family Poaceae; genus Miscanthus; species Miscanthus floridulus. The sequence continues at coordinate 9,740,504 of NC_089581.1, read as the reverse complement.
GATAGACACATGAAACTCTGAATAAGTCATGTAACGAGTCCCGTAACAAATTTGTGGGAGTGTCTGAAATCCAATCAGTACAATGTATATACAAAACCCAAATTAGTAATAGGTACTCTTCCATCCTAAAAAGTATGCAATTCTAGGTTTAGATAAGCCTTTCTTAAATTTGACTATGTTCATATAAAATAGTATCAACATTATGCCTCCAAATGCTTCCTATGAAAATATATTATGTAATTAATCTAATGATATTTGTTTGGTTAGTTTTTTTATATAAATATAGTCAAACCTAAATTGCTTCACTCCTCAAGAACGAGAATTATACTCTCTTTTTTTTTGAATGGAGAGAGCAGTGTTTAAATAGCGACTTTATGCTCTTCAGTATTCTAAGAGTACCATGGTACAGTTATCAATCCACTGGCAACATATATTGCAACCTGCAATCTTGTTCTCCCATCTAATGAAGTAATGAGGTACTGACACACTGTGCAGAATCAAAGGTACAAATTTGAAAAACAGATTTGCAAAGATTTTGTATATATATATATATATATATATATATATATATATATATATATATATATATATATATATATATATATATATATATATATATATATATATTCTGCAACAGGCTATAGAATAACTTATTCTGTAGCCACTTTGAGTTACGATAATTATTATGCTAATTTACATGATTATAGTAACTCCTTACTAGGTAATTTACTATAATGTTACGGTAAATATGCTCATGTGTTATAGTAACATAATTATCGTAAATATGTATTCACTTTATCGTAAATTAAGTATAAAAAATATCGTAAATGGAGGTGGCTACAAAATAATTTATTCTATAGCTAACTACTGAATATACTCTCCTTATATATATATATATATATATATATATATATATATATATATATAAGTCATTCCTGCAAGATTCTATTCTCCAAGTGGTATATGAATATGAGAGCATAAAACTGAAATGATCAATAGAACATCTCATCTATATATATATATATATATATATATATATATATATATAAGTCATTCCTGCAAGATTCTATTCTCCAAGTGGTATATGAATATGAGAGCATAAAACTGAAATGATCAATAGAACATCTCATCAATACTCATACAGAGAGGTACACAGAGTTATGTAAAATGCTTTTCCTCTGTGTATGAAACTATGAAAGAGAGGAAGAGTTCCATAAAATTTGGAGTTTGATTGGCAAGATTTTGAGACAACATTATTGTTTTCAAGAACTCTCTAGCATTAGCTTTCAGCTTAAAAGCTGACTGACCCAAAATGCAGCGTATAAAAGGAGTCCCAGAAAGTTCGGATGCTAGAAATATTAGGCTGGTGGCACGGAAAATTTCTAGCCCACCCCAACGGCCCAACCCGATGCAAACCTCAGTGCCGAACAAGGCCCAGTGCGTTTGCTCAAAAAAAAAAAAAACAAGGCCCACTTAGTCAAAGCACTGGAACCGCATCCGTGATCCACATCGAGTCACAACCGGTGTCTGGTGGATTCGTGGCGTCACCTGCTAATCCATCTGCTCGAGCTCGACTACTCCACCAGGCTCCGGAGTGCGACAGCCGCCTGCAATGATGACGCCCAAGCACCTTAACCGCCGCCACCTCCTCTTCGCCGCCGCGGCGGTGCTCCTCCTCCTTCCCTCCGGCTTCAGCGCCACCGCTGTCGAGTACTGCAGTAAGCGCGCCTCTAGAAGTGTCCCCGTCTCGAGTTTTGTTTTTGCGGGACTGTGCTTTCGAGCCTTTTTTTTTCTGATGGCGATGATTTCGTGGTTTTTCTGCAGAAAAGGGGCGGGACTACCCAGTGAAGGTGAGCGGCGTGGAGGTCGTCCCCGATCCCGTCGTCAGGGGGGAACCGGCCACCTTCAAGATCTCCGCCTCCACAGGTAACCAGTCTGTCGGTTGTCAAAGGGCTAGCCTCTGTGTTGCGGGTTACGGATTCAGAGCGTATATGTGGCATCCGTTAGTTCGACTGTGCTTAGCCATTTATTAGCCCGGAAATTCCTGTTTCCTGTGTAGCCACTGTCTCAGATTGGATATGCTTCTCGTGGGATCAAATCCGAGCTGTTAATACTAAGCCTGCTGTAACATTGATGAGCGGCATTGCCCTGTTTCACAATATTGTCTGATTTCTGGTGTACCAAACACAACAAAGCGCTTCGTAATGCACATAGGATTGGTTGGAATGGTTGCTACAATCTAGATAAGTTCTATCCTTAGGTGCCATATTGGACTGTTCTTGACAATAGTTGGTTGTCACATGGAAGTATGAAACAGTCAACAGTGTATGTTGCGAATTCATATGCATGTGTGCATGCCGAATCAGTGATTTCTCTTATTTTTAACCCTTTTTTCTATTGTTGCCTGTATTTCAGTCAATGAGGACTATTCTAGTGTATTAGTTGTATCCTACAAATCATGTGTTATCTTTTATGTGATGTGCTCATAAGTTCGTCTGCAACCAAAGGTTAAGGGTTTAACTACAAAGCAGGGTGATAATCAGCCTACAAAGCAACTACTTTACTCAATATTTTTTCTTCCATATGTAAGACTGATTACAATTCGGACTTTGGACGATGAAATTAGGTACTGCCACCTGTTCTAGACCTGCATATGAAGTTACGAACCGACAGTTTTATTTTTTATTTTTTTTTGTTTGGAACTATGGTGAACCTTTGTGCCTGCCTGAATAAGTTGTGTTAAATCCATCAAGAATTGGTGTGTTTTAACCACCTAATTTTGGCATTTAAGCCACCCTTTTATCGCCTGTTGAACCTTTATTCACAAGTTATGTTGTTACTATCTTGTTTCTCTTAATTTGGTACATATTCCAAACCCCTTGGTTATCAAACCCATTTAGATGATAGTATTGTTTGAAACTTAGATACCTAACCATTAGTATTTGTTACAACATAACGACTTGCTACTGTATCGCCTTTGGAGTATATGTTATCTATCATGTATTATGCCGCAGTTACTATTGTTTAGATTGAGAACGAACATCATAAAGAATTTTGCAATGCTCATTATTCTTTTTTTTTTGGTCTGCATTACCTGACACATCGCAAGCTTCTGCATAGAAATTCTGTAATTTTGCTGACACATCAAAACACTATAATATCCATTCTAGCCTATAGGTGTGTAACAGATCAGAGGATGCACACTTGAGTAGAGATACTGATGCACGCTTGAGTAGAGATACTATACCTAACTCGACTTGTCAACTATCTAGGGCAGCAGGATGGTAAACCCTAGATACTGAGTCTATATGATTTGTCAGGCACTATTTTTGGGTGTTTATTGTATCATGATTTGCAGACATAGGGTCATACATTTTTTTAGTTTTTATTTTATACCTTATAAAGACATGCAGATCAAATAGTTATTTTACCTTAGGAAAATGTCTCATATGGCTACTGGAGCCCTGTGGATGAATCTGAAGTTGAAAAACCATTTAGATTACCTGTTTTATACTGTTGCAATTTGCTTATCATTCGAAATCATTTTTTTATGTTGTATCACCACCTCAATTTACTTGGTTACTTCCTGCCAGACCCATACAGGATAGTCATGAGTCATGAGATATTTTTGTTTGTGAATACAGATAAAAAGATCACTAAAGGGAAACTGGTGATAGATGTTGCATACTTCATTTTCCACGTCCACTCAGAAACTCATAACCTCTGTGATGAGACTCCTTGCCCAGCAACAGGTGAATTTGTGCTAGCTAGCCAACAGACATTACCATCATTCACCCCGCCAGTAAGTATAATGCACCACAGAATTTAGTTCTATTAATAAACTAGACTTGCTGGATTACTGAGGCAAGTAAAATAATGATTGTCTACTTTTCCTGGCATATTGTTTATCTTGCAGGGTTCCTACACCCTCACGATGAAGTTGCTGGGAGACAGCAATGAGGAGCTAACCTGCATCTCCTTTGGGTTCAGCATCGGGTTTGTCACCAAACCCCATCATCTAAGCCTGATATCAAATTTGCCATGGATGTAGTTACATGAACCTTGTAATGGAACGTATACTTCCATATGACTCACAATGTGTGTTCAACTGCTGTCTTGTATTCGGAGGAGGACACCTGACCTAACGATCTAACTACATACAGTGTTATCATGGACCTACCTGAGTTTGGTGCTCTATGTCAGCATGCTTTTCACATGTGTATATAAATAAATAAATGGACACCGATAATTGCTGTTATGGTCTTGTTTCCTCAGTGCGTCTTTCCTGAATGATAAAACTTGAAAGGACAATTGGGTTCACTTTCTTTTGATACTTGATTTTGTTCTGTGATGCCCTGGCGAGGGTGGGATGGCCGGCGTGGGTTGCTGTCCGTCCAGCTAGCCGAATGAGCCTGACGCTGCCTGAGTACAAGGCAACAAATGGACAGACATGGCGCAATGGGTGGCTGGATGCCGTCCAGCTATGTGTGACAGCAGGATCGCAGGGGAGGACAGGAGCAACAAATGGCCAGGCATGGCGCAATGGATGCCGTTGCTGTAGTACGTGTAGTAGGCTTTGTTCCACGCGTCACGCATAACGTTGCCGGCAATGTTTTCTTGCGACCGCACCACGTGCAGCGAAATGGTTCCTTTTTGTTTGGTGGTGGACCAATTAGCACTGACACGGAGGAGTACTTGGATTCTCTATTCTAGGGCAACCATAACGTGTCCAAAAAATACTTTGTTTGTCTCAATAAAGAATACAGTTATAGATATATCTATCTAGATACTTTGTTTGTCTTAAAAAGAATACAGTTATATAGATATGTCTATCTAGACCTTGTGCTATCTCTCTATAGTGAGACAATAGCAAAAGCCACTTATATCATTATGGCATAGGAGTAGCAATAATTATTATTCTTCCTTCCACTCTTCTCTCCACCTATTTGGTACCTAGTGTGGATCGAGCATTGTGAGGTTTGCTACAAACTACTGTTGACTGTTGTGAGGACCAAATATATGGATCGGGTGATCTAAATACATTGTCATTACCTTAAGCCCTACTTGGCACGTGTTCTGGTTTCTTGCTACAGTGCTAGGAAAAGCCAGAATTGAAGTCGGTGAAGTCACAACTAATATTATCTAGATAACTACCAATAATTGACTAGCTATTAGCTGGGTGTTGTTTGGATCCACCAGCTAAGAACGCCTTTGAAACACTGATTGAGAAAATGTAGAAATGGGATAGGAATGCACATGCAAACAGAAGAATAAAAACACATGAATTTCATAGAATAGGTGTTTGGATCGGAAACATGAGGTTTGAGCATATGTGTTTTTCCCCCCATGTGTTGTGTGAAATCAAACACGAGAGAAAGTTTCTACGTTTTTTTGTAAGCAATTTCTACGAACCAAAGGACACTACAGCGACTCAATCCATAGGGATCGAAAATCCTGCATTTTTCCTACAATCAAATGGGGCCTAAAAGGTGGATGCATTTGTGGTTGTCTATTATGTCCTTTTTATTTTCTATTTGTTATGGGAAGGGTCATGGATAAAGGTAAGTGGCAGAGCAAAGGTACCTTTTACAACCTAATAACCGCGGTTAGCTGGGCGGTATAGCGTTAGATGTGTGCCTAGCTAACAATTACTTTAGTTTGTTTGGTTCCACAACAACTATTTTTTAGCAACTATAACTATTAGTTTGATGGATCCAAATGGGACCTAAGTACTTCCTTTGATTCAAAAGTATACATTGTTTTAGCTTTGATTGTCTAATTTGAACTAACCTTATAGGAAATATATTAACATCTACAATACCAAATAATATTTCGTAGTACATATAATGAAACGAATTTGATGATACATATGTTAATATATTGGCTCTGGATCAGGTGGAAACCATGTTCCTGTGCAAACTTTGGAAACTATCGATCTAGACCACGAGCTGCGCATCCGATGGCTAGAGATGGAGGTGGGGCTTTTTTGCATTTAAACGCCCGCCCCTAGCACTGCTAATCATGTTGTTTTGCAAATCACCCCCAGCAAACAGGTCTGTGTCGATAGTTTGGCGCCGTTTCGTTTCTTGTCGTTTTGTTTTTCCTAGGCGCCGGCGGCGGCCACGAGCTATTCGGTGAGGCGGGCAGGACGAGGACAGCATCGCAGGCGCGCCACCACCTCCTGGCTCCCGGATTCACTAGACGCCGACGTTGATTCGCTAGACGCCGATGTGAAGACGAATCAGGACGACGCCCAGACTAATCTGAATCAGTTCGTACGTGAGTATCCTCCTGTTCTTACGTGACTCCGGCATGGAGTCGTTAGCTTGTTCATGTCATACATGAGTCTGATGCTCATCTCATACGTGAGTCTGTAGGCGGAGGAGACTCGTCAAGAGTTGCGCTGTGAGTCTGCGCCGCCGCTGCCATGGAGTCCGGCGTGCGTGACGTTGCCGTTGATGCCGTTGTCGCCGTTGATGCCGTCATCGCCGTTGATCCCGTCTCCGTCGAGGCCGCCGCCATGGATCAGGCTGTTGATGCCGTTGTCGCCGTTGATCCTGTTTCCGCTGAGGATCATGCCGTCAACGACACCGGAGTTGGAGCCCACCTTGAACATCCAAGCACACCACGGCCAAAATCTTTTCCGAGTACAACAGTAAGTTCCAAAGAACATTTGAAGCCAATGGTTGGAATGATCTTTGATACACTCGCAGATGTGGAGGAATTTTACAAGTCGTATGCACATGAAGCTGGTTTCTCAGTTCGTGTTGGTCAGCACAAGAAGCAAAATGAGGAAATATTATTCAAGAGGTACTGTTGTTCAAGGGAAGGGTATAGAAAGGAGAACGTAACAAATGTTAGTGATGATTCTGGGAAAAAAAGAAAGACACATAATGTGATGGAAACCAGATGTGGTTGTGAGGCACATATTGTCGTCAAGCTTGGTAGCGACAAGAAGTATCGAATATTTTCAATGGTTGAGAAACACAGCCATGGTTTTGTGTCGTCAGATAAGAGGCATTTGCTAAGATCCAACCGTAATGTCAGTGAGAGGGAAAAGAGTGCTTTGTTCAATTGTCATAAGGCTAGCATTGGCACCTCACAGGCATATCGACTTCTCCATGTCAGTGAGGGTGGGTTTCAGAATGTTGAGTGCACACTGATGGATTTGAAAAACTATTACCGTGACCTCAGAACCAAAATCAAGGATGGAGATGCACAAATGTTTGTGGCACAACTTGAGCGAAAGAAGGAAGTAAATCCAGCCTTCTTTTATGAGTTTATGGTGGATGAACAAGGACGACTTGTTCGCGTATTTTGGGCAGATGCTTTATGCAGGGAAAACTATAGTGTTTTTGGTGATGTGGTTTCGGTAGATGCAACATATACCACCAACCAGTATAACATGAAATTTGTGCCATTCACTGGAGTTAATCATCACTTGCAAAGTGTTTTCCTTGGGGCAGCATTCTTAGCAGATGAAAAGATCGATTCATATGTATGGTTGTTTAACACCTTTCTTAAGGCTATGGGTGGAGTAGCACCTCATCTAATTACATGCGATGAAGATGCGAGCATGAAGGCTGCTATTGCTCAAATTCTGCCAGATACAGCTCATAGACTTTGCATGTGGCATATCATGGAAAAGGTATTTGAGAAGGTGGGGCCCTCTATAAGAAAAGGTGAAAAGTTTTGGGAAAGACTAAACAAGTGTGTTTGGGGGACCGAGAATTCAGATGATTTTGTGTCACAATGGAATGCTATCATAACAGATTATGAACTCATGGGAAACGATTGGTTTTCCACTAGGTTTGCCATTCGCGACTCATGGATTCCGGTATACTTTTTGGACATACCTCTAGCAGGAATGCTTAGGACTACATCACGATCGGAGAGTGCAAATTCTTTTTTTAACCGTTTCATTCGTAGAAAGTTGACCTTTGTTGAGTTCTGGCTAAGGTTTGACACAGCTTTGGAGTGCCAGCGCCAAGAGGAATTGAAAGTTGACAATACAAGTCTTCAAACCACTCCTAAATTGATGACACCATGGGCCATGGAGAAGCAATGTAGTCTGATATATACACATGAAGTTTTTAGTAAATTTTAGGAACAAATCTTAGCTGCAAGAGACCATTGCATTATTTTAGGAACAAAATGTTTCACCATCAGCAGCCAAACTGGAAAAGATCGACTTGTTTAGATGAACAAGTCGAACATGTTTGGTAGGTGCTCCTGTAAATTATATGAGTCTTATGGCATCCCATGTCGTCATATCATACAAGTGCTTAGAGCCGAGAAGCAAACTGAGATACCATCGTTATATATAATGAAGCGATGGGAGAAAAGATGTAAAAGGTGTGTACTTATTTTTTCCCTCTCTGTTCACCTATATTTTCTGTTTTGTACAATAGTCTTGATCAGATCTTCAATTTTACAGGGAACTATTCTTTGATGAGGAAGGTAACCTACTAGATGAAAAGCCTAAAGATCCTATGGAGGTGACCATGCGGAAAAAGATTTCAGATTCACGCAACAAGTTTGAAGATCTTATTCAAATGGCCAAGAGCTCTGAACAAGGGATGGACTTTTTATATTCTAGTTTATCCAACCTAGTAGAGCCTCTCCAAAAGATCATGCCTGCTATGAGAGTTGAAAAACAGGATGAATATGAATCTTTCCTTGGTAGTAAAATTCCAAAAGAGGTCGATATACATCCACCAAATGATGTCAACTCGAAAGGGAGATGCAAAAGAATTAAGAAGAGCAAGGAGACGAAGGAGAAGAAGGCTGGAAGTAAGGGTAAAGGTAAACGGACGTGTCGAAAATGTAAGCAAGAAGGGGATCATGATGCACGTAATTGCCCAAACAATATTGTTGGCTGATATTTCAATTGAACAATTTACTCTTGTGCTTCTTGTAAACACTGCAATGTACTTTGGATTTTGAGTTCACTACAATGTACGACTGTACCATGCTCCTTTTTTTTAATTGCAATTTGAGTGTACCTGCAATATGACCTTGTGGCTGAAGCCATAGTTCAGAAGAAGAATTTAGTTAACCACTTTCTGTGAACTCCTTTTGAAATGCACAAGATACTAGTTTATTTTCAATTCTGTGACTCAACTGAACTGAACTCAACTGCATAAAAAACTGCAAAGCACTTCGGTGAAAAAATAGACTGAAATTGCAAAGATACTAGTTTATATACTTCGTCATCTTCTATGAGTACATTCAATTTCAAGAAGTACAGTCAGACACACTGTGCAACCTAGTGTTCATGTCAATGATATTCAGAGCTCAGACCATCTCGTTCGGCGAGACTCTCTCCCGCAGGTAGCTAGCATTGGCGAAGCAGATGGGCACGTTGACGGGCAGGACGAGCACCCCCGGCGTGGCCTACGCCGTGGCGTACTGGTCCATCCTCCGGTACGCCGCCGTGGAGCCCGGCACCTTGCCGAGGGCCGTGCTCCTCGGGCACGCGACGGAGAGCAGGACCCGGAGCACCAGCACGACGTCCATCCGGCTGCGCTGGGCGAGAGTCGCAGCCAGGCGCATAGGGAATGGCGGCGGCGGAGAGCGGCGAGGCGGAGGGCCCGCCGATGAGTCGCGGGCACGCGGCGGCGGGATCTCGCCTGCGTCCGATGGAAAAGACGAACATGCCAGTGTCGATACGGGACCCACAGGATACCCCGCAAGGGAGAGAGAAGATCTAGTTCAACTAGGATTCTTCCCATGTAAATCTTAGTAGTAGAACTATCAAGTAATCCTACTAGGAAATCTCATTGTAAACCGACTAGGACTCTGGCCTCCTGACTATATAAAGGAGGGCAATGCTCCTGTCAAAAGAGGAGAACAGAGCAGATCATAATCAATCCAACACAAAGGCTAAGGCCGACTGGACGTAAGGTTATTACTCGATCTACGATCGAGGGCCTGAACCAGGATAAATCGGCTGTCTCTTGCGTAAACCATCGAGTTCGGCATACGCCGAAGCCCGAACATACTGCCCCGGGTACCCCCGTGGCAGGCTATCGGTGGTAAAACATCGACAGCTGGCGCACCAGGTAGGGGCTTTCGGCGACTTTGCTTCCGAGAGCTCGATGGACCTCGACAACATAATTTTCCCGACGGGATCAACTTTCATCTTCGGCTCATGGATCTACGAGGCAGATAACAACGGCAAGCTTCAAAGCCATCTCCTCGAAGATCCAGATCATCTAAAAGAAGTTCCTATTTCAACAACTGCAACGGATCAGCTCACCAGAAGATTCGCGTAGCTCATAGTATCCGAGTCAAATCGGATTCCACGACCACTCGTATCCGATTCGAATTCAGGCTCCAAGGTGAAGTTTTATCCGAGTGCTTTCAAGGAACCGAGTTTTTTTTTGGCAAGGTTCTAGAACACAACCCAAAACAACTCGGATTACCCCCAGAATTCTCTCAAGAAGTCGAGTTCTTTTCCATTTGGGCTCGACAACATGACAAAATCCTATCAGGGATAGGTCGAAAGATTTTTCAATCCAGGATTCGGGATACCACTGATAGGAGCTCAGGAGGGTCTCGTGCTAACAATAACATCGCAGGACTGTATCATCCACTGGCCGGATTCCGTTCCTGAGGGTAGCGGAACCCAACTAGTCGGCACAACAACAACAGCTATTTTACCTTACCAAGAAGGAGACTCGATCTACGACACCGAGGCATTCACTAAAGTTATCAGCGACTCCGACAGCATGAAAACTAACGCCAATAACAGAACCACTCATGCACGAGAAGTGCTCATGGTTCGACGACCGCGGTCACCATTAAATCCCCCAGAAGCACCCAATGTCAGATCATCAGATGAATCAGAATCCAACATATCACCCTTTGCCCAGGGCTACGACGGAGAGACAGATAGTCAGAAGCAAGCTAGAGAAAGAAAAAACAAGTTGAAGCAAGGGCGCTAACACCGTGCTAGGCAGCGTAGGGAAGCTTGGATCAGATACGAGTCAGAATTGGCTGAGTACGACAAAAGGAAATCGCAATGAGAAGTCGAAGGAAGACGCACGGCGAATACGCCTTACGATAAGATTCGAGAAGCATTAGAAGAACTCGGAGCAACTTCGCATCCTGGTGAGAAGTATGAACAGCTCCAGGACTTGCTCCGATCGATAATCCCGAGAACGCACGAAGAGAAAGCTCGATCAAGACTACCCGCCAGATCAACAACCCACCGGTAAGAAGATCAAAATCAAAGGAAATCCGCTTTCGAAAGACTTGGGCCGGGTGGAAGCCATGACGGAGGAAGTAGGAAGGAACATAATCAAGGCCACCGATTTGAACAACTAAGGAAGACTAAGAGTAGGGTACCTACCCAGACAGCCTCGCAAGATTGTTCCCATCAGAACAATAGTTGGCCAGAGGAAGGCGCCGAATCTGAATTCAAAGAAACCAAGGCACACGACAGGTTCCCCTGCTTCGCGAACAGGTTCGCATTGGTGCGATTACCTCACAAATTCAAACCATCTAATCACTCCAAGTATGATGGCAAAACTGAACCAAAGCAATGGCTCAGAATATATTCACAATCAATTGAACTAGCCGGAGGAGACGACGATATCAAAACCCTTTTCTTCCCTATGGCACTAGAGGCCATGCCCCTCCAATGGTTTGATAAACTAAATCCAGGATCTATCAGAAATTGGGAGGATTTGCAAAGAGCTTTTTGTGAGAATTTTGCAGGAATCATTACACACCCAATCACTCATGCAGAACTAAAAGGACTCAAGCAAAAGGGAGGTGAAAGTCTTAGAAACTACTATTGACGATTCGACGAACTACGAGCTCAAGTGCATGACATAACCGAACGAGAAGTAATTGATGCTTTCTCTCACGGAATCATGGCTAGATGGCAATTTCAAGACTTCTGCAAAGAAAATCCGAGAAACAATGAAGAATTCAGACGTACAGTAGAAAAGATGATTACTGCAGAAGAAAAAATACGAGAGAGGTTCCCGGACAGAAGCAACCAAGACAACCCGGACAAGCAAAATTACCGAAATAGCAGACATCAAGAAAGAAAACGTAGACCAGACAATACTGTGGCAATGGCTGACAAATCAAAGAAGTTTCCCAAACCCAAAAGATATGATGACATTGAAAACATACGTTGCCCATTGCACCCTAGTGGGAGGCACACCATCAGAAATTGCTACACTTTCAATGATCGATACACAAGAAAAGATAGTAAGGAAAACACCAAAGAGGACAATTAGAAAAGAGAAGAAGACAACCACGAGGACAAAGGATTCCAAAAACCCAGGGGAACGGTAGCAGTGATTTTCTCAGGGGCTCCGGATTGCAGAAGCAAACATCAAGAAAAACTAGCACTGCGGACCATTATGACAGCAGAACCGGCTACACCAAGATACCTCAATTGGTCACAGTATCCTATCCAATTTACCAGAGAAGACCAATGGACTAGCATGGGAAACGCAGGCCATTATCCACTGGTTCTAGATCCGACTATTGCTGGTATGACCATCACCAAAGTACTAATCGATGGAGGAGCTGGACTTAACATCATCTTTTTAGAAACTCTAAGGAAAATAGGACTACAACTCGCCGGGATGATTACGCCAACAAGCACACCTTTTTACGGAATAGTACCCGGCAAAGCAGCCATATCATTCGGACAAATTACTTTACCTGTTACCTTTGGAACTTCTTCAAACTACCGAACAGAGTTTATCAAGTTTGAAGTCGCTGACTTCGATTCATCATATCATGCAATCCTTGGACGTCCAGCACTGGCCAAATTCATGGCAATACCACATTATCCATACTTACTGCTTAAGATGCCAGGACCCAACGGTATCCTTTCTCTTCGAAGCGATTTAAAGCGCGCTTTTGACTGCGACGTTCAGGCGATCCAAATTGCAGCTAAAGCGCAAGCCGACAATGGAAGAAAAGAAATAGCCGCAATCGCTGCAGAAACAAGCCAAGAAGAATTAGAAATACCATCTAAAAAGCCCAGCATCATCGCACCACCAAAAGAAGCCGACGTCAAGCAAATCGACTTAGGCACAGGCGATACCTCCAAGACAGCAACTATCAGTGCTCACCTCTCGGCAAAATAGGAACTCGCGCTCACCAACTTTCTTCGGGACAACAAAGATATCTTCGCTTGGAAGCCAGCCGACATGCCAGGAGTCCCAAGGGAGTTGGCTGAGCACAAAATTGATGTTAACAAAAGCTCCAAACCTATAAAACAATGGCTACGATGATTCTCACCCGACAAGAAGGCAGCAATTAAAAAGAAAATAACAAAACTGATGGCAGCCGGATTCATCAAGGAGATCCTTCATCCAGATTGGCTAGCAAACCCAGTTCTTGTACAGAAGAAAAACACGGACGAGTGGCGTATGTGCGTCGATTACACAGATCTCAATAAACATTACCCAAAAGATCCGTTCGGGCTACCACGCATTGACCAGATAGTTGACTCGACAGCAGGATCTACGCTATTATCTTTTCTCGATTGCTATTCAGGATATCACCAGATCGCACTAAAAGAAGAAGACCAGAGCAAGACATCTTTCATCACCCCGTTTGGTGCCTACTGCTACAAGACCATGTCGTTTGGACTAAAGAACGCTGGCGCCACGTACCAAAGAGCTATCCAGACTTGCCTTGGGAATCAAATCGATGAAAATGTGGAGGCATACGTGGACGATGTGGTGGTGAAAACAAAGAACCCAGATACTCTAATTGAAGATTTAAAGCAAACCTTCGAAAACTTGAAGAAATGGAGATGGAAATTGAACCCAAATAAATGTGTATTTGGAGTTCCCTCAGGACAACTACTCGGATTTTTGGTCAGTCAGCGCGGGATCGAAGCCAGCACCAAGCAAATTCGAGCTATAACAGAAATGGGCCCACCTAGAAGTGTTAAAGATGTGCAGAAACTAACAGGATGCATGGCGGCCCTCAACCGTTTCATATCAAGACTCGGCGAAAAGGGGTTACCTTTCTTTAAACTACTAAAGAAGACAGATAAGTTCGAGTGGACAATAGAGGCCGATGAAGCTTTCAAAAAACTTAAAGAATACCTCACTTCATCGCCTATCCTGACACCTCCAAAGAAAGATGAAGATATGATGCTATATATTGCGGCAACTCCTACCGTAATCAGCACAGCAATAGTCATAGAAAGAGAAGAACAAGGGCGCGTGTATAAAGTGCAACATCCCGTATACTATATCAGCGAAGTACTGTCAAAATCCAAAATCCGGTACCCGCATGTACAAAAACTACTCTACGCTCTACTCATTACCTCACGGAAGCTTCGCCACTATTTCGAAAGCCACAAGATTACCGTGGTGACAGATTTTCCACTCGGAGACATCCTACACAATAAAGATGCCACGGGGCGCATATCCAAGTGGGCAGTTGAAATTGGAGCTCTTGACATCAGTTTCACCCCATGGAAAGCCATCAAATCTCAAGCCCTCGCCGATTTCGTGGCAGAATGGACAGAGATTCAACAGCCTTTATCAGATACAATCCTTGACCACTAGAAGATGTACTTTGACGGATCACTCAAACTAGGCGGGGCCGGTGCAGGCGTTCTCCTCATTTCTCCAGAAGGAAAACAACTCAAGTACGTCCTTCAGATATTATGGCAAGCTACAAATAACGAAGCAGAATATGAAGCCCTCATCCACGGGCTACGAGTGGCGATTACCCTCGGAATAAAAAGATTACTCGTATATGGTGATTCAACAGTGGTCATCAACCAAGTCAACAAAGATTGGGATTGCACCAAAGAAAACATGGGTGCTTATTGTACTAAAATACGGAAACTTGAAAAACATTTCCAAGGATTAGAAATTTTACACGTCCTACGCGATTCCAACATTGCAGCAGATGTCCTTGCCAAGCTCGGATCAGACAGAGCAAAAGTTCCACCCGGCATATTCATAGAAGAGCTATCAGTTCCCTCTATCAAACAACCCAGTGAAACAACACATGAAATTCAGGCTAAAGGCGTTCAGATCTTGATAATCAACACTTCATGGACCCAAGTTTTCATTGACTATATCAAAGAAAATAAACTGCCAGCAGATAAAGCAGAGGCCACATAAGTTGTTCGCAGAAGCAAAAACTACGTTCTAGTAGGGGATAAACTCTATAGAAGAGCAGCATCATCAGGAGTACTACTAAAATGTGTCTTATTTGAAGAAGGCAAAGAAATCCTAGATGAAATACACTCAGGTTGCTGTGGAAATCATGCCGCTTCAAGGACACTGGTTGTCAAAGCATTTCGCACCGGATTCTACTGGCCGACCGCTTTGAAAGACGCAGAAGAGCTTGTTAAAAAATGCAAAGGTTGCCAAATGTTTGCAAGACAAGCCCATGTACTAGCTCACAATCTTATCTGCATCCCACCCGCTTAGCCTTTTTCCTGCTGGGGGCTAGATCAAGTAGGACCCCTGAAAAAAGCAAAAGGCGGCTTCGAGTACATCTTCGTAGCAATCGACAAATTCACCAAGTGGATTGAATACAAACCACTCGCGAAGTACAGCGCAATCAAAGCAGTCGAGTTCATCCAAGACATTATGCACCGTTTCGGCATGCCCAATCGAATCATCACAGATATAGGCTCCCCTTTCACAGCTACAGAATTCAAGGGCTGGGCACAAGACTGTGGTTTCAGTATAAACTATGCGTCTGTTGCACATCCAGAGGCCAACGGATAAGTAGAAAGGGCTAATGGACTCATACTAGCTGAATTAAAGCCAAGATTATACGAAGAACTAGTGGACTATGGGTCCAAATGGATTGAAGAATTACCGAAAGTAGTATGGGGACTACGAACTCAAATAAGCAGAGCAACAGGCTACTCACCTTTCTTCCTAGTTTACGGGTCAGAGGCCGTACTGCTAGCCGACTTGATCTGGACATCCCCAAAGATAGAGCAATACGATGAAGGAGAAGCGGAACACACAAGAAGATTAGAACTCGACAGCTCAGAAGAAATCAGAGTAAACGCTACCCTCCAATCAGCCAGATACCTACAAGGTTTAAGACGGCATTACAACAAGAGTACCCAACCTCGATCACTACAAGTCGGAGACTTAGTACTAAGAAGGATACAGAAGACTGACGGACGACATAAGCTACTTAGTCCATGGGAAGGTCCCTTCATTGTCACAAAAGTTACCGGACCAGGCACATACAAGTTAATAACCGAAGATGGAAAAGAAGTCAGCAATACATGGCACATCAGCCAGCTAAGAAGATTCTACGCATAGAAACAACTCAAGAAAAAACAGATATGCAAGCCATAAGGGACCAACGTTCACAATCGACGAAAAGCAATACTCTTCAATAACATATGTAGTAGTTTATACTCATGATCAATAAAGATGGCATTCATCCACAGCATGTCTTGTCATGACCTTCAACGAGTTGTTTTCACGAAACAAAAAGCAAAATGGGTGAAAAAACATGCCTGAGCATCTCGGCCGAGAGCAAAATAGCTGAAAAAACGCTTGAGCCCGCCGATGAGGGTAGCTAAAAGCTAACACCCGAAACAAAAAAGCAAAATGGCTAAAAACATGCCTGAGCATCCCGGCCGAGAGCAAAATAGCTAAAAAACGCTTGAGCCCGCCGATGAGGGTAGCTAAAAGCTAACACCCGAAACAAAAAAAAGCAAAATGGCTAAAAACATGCCTGAGCATACCGGCCAAGAGCAAAATAGCTGAAAAAACGCTTGAGCCCGCCGATGAGGGTAGCTAAAAGCTAACACCCGAAACAAAAAAGCAAAATGGCTGAAAACATGCCTGAGCATCCCGGCCGAGAGCAAAATAGCTGAAAAAACGCTTGAGCCCGCCGATGAGGGTAGCTACAAGCTAACACCCGAAACAAAAAAGCAAAATGACTGAAAACATGCCTGAGCATCCCGGCCGAGAGCAAAATAGCTAAAAAAACGCTTGAGCTCGCCAATGAGGGTAGCTAAAAACTAACACCCGAAACAAAAAGCAAAATGGTTGAGTCGACCGAAATTTAACTTCAAAAGACCCTCCAGCACTTCATTCCGAAAAGCAAGAGGCTCGGGGGCTACATCCAGATAGGAATACTTTTTTGCTCGGAAAAGCACAAGTGACACTCAAGAAAGCACTTGGATGCCGAAGTTTGCCAAGGCAACATTCTATACCGAGTCGTTTTTCATAGCACAGGCGAAAGGTTGTTAACGCAAGAGCAAAATAGCTAAAAAACGCTTGAGCCCGCCGATGAGGGTAGCTAAAAGCTAACACCCGAAACAAAAAAAGCAAAATGGCTGAAAACATGCCTGAGCATACCGGCCAAGAGCAAAATAGCTGAAAAAACGCTTGAGCCCGCCGATGAGGGTAGCTAAAAGCTAACACCCGAAATAAAAAAGCAAAATGGCTGAAAACATGCCTGAGCATCCCGGCCAAGAGCAAAATAGCTGAAAAAACGCTTGAGCCCGCCGATGAGGGTAGCTAAAAGCTAACACCCGAAACAAAAAAGCAAAATGGCTGAAAACATGCCTGAGCATACCGGCCAAGAGCAAAATAGCTGAAAAAACGCTTGAGCCCGCCGATGAGGGTAGCTAAAAGCTAACACCCGAAACAAAAAAGCAAAATGGCTGAAAACATGCCTGAGCATCCCGGCCGAGAGCAAAATAGCTGAAAAAACGCTTGAGCCCGCCGATGAGGGTAGCTACAAGCTAACACCCGAAACAAAAAAGCAAAATGACTGAAAACATGCCTGAGCATCCCGGCCGAGAGCAAAATAGCTGAAAAAACGCTTGAGCTCGCCGATGAGGGTAGCTAAAAGCTAACACCCGAAACAAAAAGCAAAATGGCTAAGTCGACCAAAATTTAACTTCAAAAGACCCTCCAGCACTTCGTTCCGAAAAGCAAGAGGCTCGGGGGCTACATCCAGATAGGAATACTTTTTGCTTGGAAAAGCACAAGTGCCAC
This sequence comes from Miscanthus floridulus, assembly GCF_019320115.1. Classification (NCBI taxonomy): domain Eukaryota; kingdom Viridiplantae; phylum Streptophyta; class Magnoliopsida; order Poales; family Poaceae; genus Miscanthus; species Miscanthus floridulus. Next base: position 9,722,511 of record NC_089581.1, on the reverse strand, counting down.
TCAAGAAAGTACTCGGATGCCGAAGTTTGCCAAGGCAACATTCTATACCGAGTCGTTTTTCATAGCACACGCGAAAGGTTGTTAACGCAAAGATCTACATCTAACAAGTCATAGCACGGACAAAGCACTCGACGGATCACAAAGGAGGAAGAAAAGAAAAGTACTCGACAAATTGAGGGGTCTCGTCAGAATAACGCACAGAGTTGTTTTGCGGAGCAGAGACAGGAACAGGACAAAGTACTCAGCAAGTCAAGTAACTTCAACCGCACCTAGGCAAAGAATACATCAACAAAAATAAAGAATCTTCATTTAAAAAGGAGTGTAATATTACAAGGGGATGCTCAATCGAGTCAGGCGTTGTCATCAGAAAGGGAAATGTCAATATTTATACTGTCTACAACCCTATTGGCTAGACCTTCGACCTCAGACTCCATCCTCTCAACGGCATCAAGATATTCTTGGCTTTCAGCTTCTTCTGCTATCTTGGAGAGAGGCACCTCTGGAGCAAGGACCCGGACCTGGGCCAACACATTCTTGGTACATACTTGGGCACACCTCTTCGTGAACTCTTGGAAACGAGTCGGAATCCGGGGAATGAACTGCGCCCAAGATTGCCCGTCATCCGCTGGAGTCCGGAGGACATCGGCTACTGAACGAAAAGATTTCCATAAAACATTCCAATTCTCAATAGCCGTCGCCAGCTTCCTGGACAAGCCTTTAATGGTTTTTTGGGCCTGCACAAGATCTCTGTCAGCTCCACGCCTAATCAGCTTAGCAAGGGCGAGTTCTTCCCCAGCATGAGTAATTACCTCCTCAGCTCTATTATGACTAGAACGGACAAGGGCCTTCATTTCATCAATACTCTCTGAGAGCTTCTGCTTCTCAACTCAGAGAGCTAGACAGGACACCCAAGAACAAGTCAGCAGAAAAAGAAGTCAAGATACAAGAAGAAACAGGCAGAACCCACGACACCTTTGCATTCATTCTTCGCAGGCTCCACCGCAGCATCTCTCTGTTTCTCCGTCTCCACTACCCGGGCGCGAAGGGCTTTCTCCTCCTTTTGGTGCATTTGACGCTCTGTCTCCAACTCAGCCCGAAGGAGGTCAAGATCGGCTTTCAGAGCGTCCACCTCCGAAGACAACTTCCTCTCATTTTCAGATGAGAAAAAGAAGTCAGAATGATCACGAGAGAAAGACTGAGCAAAAAGAGGCAAAGAGAAACAAGGTGTAAGGATAGAAGAAAAACAAGCATGCAAAAGAGGAGTGGCAGTAAAATCTACCTGGAGCTTTTCACCAAAAGAAGTCGCGAGGGTCGACAAGCTCCCCCAGGCTACGGTCAGATCCGATAACCGATGAGTGGCATCGAACTGTTGCACCACGTCACCAGAAAAGAAGGGGCCACCGGAAGCAAGAGAAGGGGAAGGAGAGGCCAGCTGGGTTGAAGAAGGAACGACCAAAGCAACCTCTAGGGAAGCCGGAGCCAAACCCTCAGAAGAACCCAGCGCGACGGCCACAATTACCTCCGGAGCGACCAAGTCCGCAACTCCGCCAGGTAGCTCTGAAGCCCCCACGGTGACTTCATCAACAGAATGTTGTGAGTCTCGAGGCTCGGAACTCGTTGGCACGGCGAGAGGCAGAGAAGAAGTCGATGAAGAAGTTAGAGAGGACGAAACACTGAAAAGTGATAAAAGGAAGCACCAATAAAAACCAGAGGAAGGAAGATAAAAGCCAAAAAGATAAAGCTAGAATCTACTCACCCGACTACTTTTTTCTTCGCGAAGCCAAGAGAAAGCCTCGCAGGGGGAACCACGACGGTGAAGACGTCCCCGCCACCCGACGACGGGAGCGGGACAGCCGACAACGGAGCCGTGGAAGAAGCCGGAGCTGGAGCCATGGAAGAACTCCGCACCGGAGAAGCGGTATAGCTCGGAACAGAGGCAACCAAAGAACTCGACACCGGAGCTTCAGAAGAAGTCGGCGCGGGAGCCTCGGAAGAACTCACACCCGACCTCCGATTACTTCAAAAAGTTCAAGACTAAAATTCAAAATAAAGAGGAGAAATTCAATGCAACAAGAATATGACAAACAACTCACCGTCGCATGATGAGGGGGACTTCATCATCCTCTTCTTCCTCAGCCAACGAAACCAGAGCACCTGCTGAAAAGGAGATGAAAAGTACTCGGTTCAAGAGAGAAACATGAAAATAAAAGAACAAAGAGTATTAAATGTGCTCACCTAAGAGCATGCTAGCAACAACTGGAGTACCTGAGGGAGTACTTGGTTTGCGAGGCTTCTTGGAGACAGGTAAGCCAGATGAAGACCCGTCCATTCGCCCCCTCTTCGGGACACTGCGAGGACCACGAGGGACTAGACGAGGAACATATTCTTCATATACATCAACAAATCTAAAAGAAACCCTAGGAAGGGCTGTAAAGGTTTGAGACTTACTAATTGCAGAAGTACCAGCTAGACGATCCCCAGTCTCCGCCACGGCAGGGAGAACATCAAGGGGGATCGGATCGACAAAGTTCCACCCAAGCTCCTGCGAAAAAAGATAAAACACCGAGACAAGGAAAAGCTAAGCAAGAACGGATGCAGCAAGAGTACATAAAGAACTCAAACAAAAAGATAGACAACTCACAGCTGGGGCGGGTTGATGGCCAAGAACTCAGAGACGACAGGAGGAATGACGCTCACTCCTTTTAACATCTTCTGGAGGCGCTTGAGTACCTCCTCACCGGTCAGCTCAAGAGCTGGGACCATGCGTGAAGGATCCTCGGCCCCAGAATACTCAAAGCCGAGATGCTCCCGCTCTTTCAAAGGCTGAACCCGATGACGAAGGAAGCTTGAAACAATACCAAAGCCGGTCAAACCCTGCTGTTTCAGCAGGCTAATCCTATCAAAGAGTGGCTGGATCGCTTGAATCTCAGCAGGTGACTCAAGCTTTTTGTCCCATCGGTCATTCACCACAGGACCAGATCCGGAGTGAACGACAAGAGAGGGGATCAAATTGGCAGCATAGAACCACTCGGCACGCCAATCTTTGACAGAATCAACTAGGTCATAATCAAAAAACTTAATTTTGAGACCCTAGCAAAACTGAATCCCGCAACCGTCGAGGGCGCTGGTTTCTTCACGGCGGGGTTGAGGTTTCAGACGAAAGAAAAAGCGAAAAAGAGATAGAGAAAGAGGGATCCCAAGGAAGGCTTCACAAAGGTGAACAAAAACAGAAAGATGGAGAACGACATTGGGGGTTAGATGGTTCAGACTAACCCCGAAATAACCAAGAAACTGATGAAGTAAGGCGGAGGCAGGAAGACAAAGTCCAACGCGGACAAAGGAAACAAAAAGGACAATCTCACCAGGACCCGGAGCCAGAACCCGATGCTCGCCTGGAACTCTCCATTCAGCGATGACTTTGCTTTGGATCAAGCCATCGCTAACGAGCTCGCGCAGCTGGTCTTCGCTCGTTGTTGGAGCCGGCCAAACCTTCTGAGCTGCCCTCATGGCCACAAACTCCTGGTTTTCAATCAAAGACTGGGATGACTCCTCATCCATGAAGGTCGCCTGAGACTTGCTTGCGGTTTTCTTCTTTCCCATGAACTGGCGGAAGGCAAAAAAGGCACTAAGGAAGATGAAGCTAGAATGATGGTGCTCGGGTGATGGCGACAATGACGGCGGCGGATTTCTGAGAGCTAGGGTTTAAAGGCAAGAGCTGGGCGACAAGGGAAAGGAAGATAAAAAGTCTTTAAATAGATTTTTCAGTGATACAAACGACCCACAAAGCCCGTTAAAACACAATGTGGGAACACAACGATCCATTTACCGACGCAGCTAAAACGACGGAGGGCACGAATCCTCACAACGGTACAAACCAACGGGCAGATTTCAGACTTATCCATCCAACGCCACGGCAGGGTTATCAAATTGATACAAGAACAACTCGTCAAACCAAGAAGAAAGAAAGAAGAAAGAAAGGGCTACCTCACGAGGAACAAAAGAACCCGGTTATGTAAGAAAGAACTCGGTAGTCTCACGAACGACAGGGATCACAACAGAAAAGTCAAAGACAACTCAGAAGAAAAGATTCGTTACATTACAAGCGACTTCAAAAATAGAAGATTACAAATCTTACAAGACCCAACGAACTCGGCACCACGAAAAGCAAAGTAGCAAAGAGGAACACGGACACAACTAGGCTCTGGAACGACTACGTGTCCCAAATTGCTACTTAGAAGGACAAACCGCCATCAGTTACACTGTTTTCTTCAAAGGACGGACGCAGTGCATCCAAGACGGAAATCGACAGCATGGCAGGGCAACATGGAGCATAGAAGGCCGGCAGGCATCTGTCTACCCAAGACCGATGTGATGCTGGATATGGTGTTGATCTGCACTGGACGGTCTCAAGACAGACGACGAGGATCAACCCAGAACTGCCGAATGAAGGAACGAAGCCCACATCACAAGATTTCCTCCAACTACCACCACGTACATCCTGGCATAATGCTGTCGCGGGATTAGCCTACCTCTAATCCCTATCACAAGACTTCCTCCAGCTACGACAAGATACATAGGAACTACAAAACATGCCCGGGGGCTGCTCTACTTCACAAACTACCATGTTCATAACCACCAAGGTTTCAACAGAATATCCAATGAATGAAAACAAGCACTCCGGGACAGTATTTATAGACCAAAGGATCGGCGCACATGGACTAGGAGTACCAATAAAATAAGCCTAACAAAGGACACAGTGAAAAGACATGACTCAATAATAGATGACTCAGACGAGAGGAAGCAGTACTCGAGGACGGGCATATTCGGAAGAATATACCAGCACAGTACAACATGTGAACAAAAGGCATTTACACTCAACCACCACCATACAACTACATTTGGCAACAGCAGACCATCAAAGAATATACCAGGACCTCGCATCCGATTTCCTCCTGAACAAAACAACACGGACATACGCTCGGAGGCTCGACCAGCACCATAGCCTAATCAATACTAAGCTAGGGAACCCGGTTTTCATTTCAACTAATTCCGGAGGCTCGGAACCAAAGACAAAGGACCAAGAATACAAGAAACTCAAGACTACAACGACGACGATACATCAAGACTCTTCATCCGACTTCTTTTCTAAAGAGAAGAACTCGGAAAAAGCGCGGAGCTGCGGGATAAACCAAAAAGCACGAGGCTCGTACACTCAGTGAGTGCAATTTCACCAAAAAGGAACCCGGACATAAGCTCGGAGGCTGCACGTCGCAAAACTACTCGGAAGATGGTTTAATCCAAGACTAAAAGGCCGCTTCAGAAGGATGCCGCGAGACTATTCGGACGATGGTTTAATCCAAGTCTTGGGGACTACTTCAGAACACAAATTTTCAAACAACATAAAGGATCAAGACCCTCCAACTTTTTGTTCCAAATAGCAAGAGGCTCGGGGGCTACACTCAGTGAGTGCACTTTTTCTTCGAAAAAGCGCACGTCACCAAAAAGACTTCCTCAACACAGACCATTTCAAGACATTACGACAAAAAGAACCCGGAACGAGCCATATTCGAGTTCTTTTTGATAAAACTTCAACGAACAATCGGAACAACTTCAAGACAAGATCCTCTAGCTCCTTGTTCCAAATAGCAAGAGGCTCGGGGGCTACAACCAGATGGATGTATTTTTTCTTCAGAAAAGCACCCATCACTCAAAGATCCTAAGAAGCGCTGCAAGGTTTCACTCCAGAAAGCACTCGGATGACATCTTATTCCTACTCAACAAGATTTGAAGGGGCAGAGCGAGACTTTCAGAGCTCAACCATGAAGTGCTCGGGGGCTTGTCGATACGGGACCCACAAGATACCCCGCAAGGGAGAGAGAAGATCTAGTTCAACTAGGATTCTTCCCATGTAAATCTTAGTAGTAGAACTATCAAGTAATCCTACTAGGAAATCTCATTGTAAACCGACTAGGACTCTGGCCTCCTGACTATATAAAGGAGGGCAATGCTCCTGTCAAAAGAGGAGAACAGAGCAGATCATAATCAATCCAACGCAAAGGCTAAGGCCGACTGGACGTAAGGTTATTACTCGATCTACGATTGAGGGCCTGAACCAGGATAAATCGGCTGTCTCTTGCGTAAACCATCGAGTTCGACATACGCCGAAGCCCGAACATACTGCCCCAGGTACCCCCGTGGCAGGCTATCGGTGGTAAAACATCGACAGCCGGGCGATAACACGGACCTATTTGCTGGGTGCGCTGCGATTAGAGGAGGGGTGATTTGCAAAACAACATGATTAGCAGTGCTGGGGCGCGGACGTTTAAGTGCAAAAAAGCCCCACCTCCATCTCTAGCCATTGGATGCGCAGCCCGAGGTCTAGATCGATAGTTTCCAAAGTTTGCACAGGAACGTGGTTTCCACCTGATCCAGAGCCTAATATATTTTTGCTTTGCTTTCGGTCAAATTTAGATAATTTTAGGATAAAACAAAAATGACCTATAATTTGGAACTTGGAAGGCTAGCACGTGCTTTGAACTAACAAGGAGGGTTGAACTTTTTTTTTTACAACAGAGGAGGATTGAACGTTGTGTTTCATACACCAAATGCCCTGGAGATTTTAGAGGGAAACATACTGACTTCATTTTTTTAGAACTTATATCGAATTGACATGTTCTATGGTTTTTGGTGGCCATGTTTAAAGCCGAAACACTGTTCTGGCTGATTTGTTGTGAGAGGAAAACACTGTTCCGGCTGAAAAAAAAGCTGAAAAGTATGGATTATAAGGCGAACATGACCTTGGTTGAGTAATTTTATTACTATAATTTAAATTAAACGCATGCTCCCACCGCTTTATTTTATTCTACAAACTTCAAACCTTTGCATCTATAACTTGGATGTTCAAACTCATATAACTGCAAGTGTCAAATAAAAATATACTATTTACTATTTATTAGTCACGATAACGGCAAAGGAGCACCCATGCCATATCCGGCGCCAAAAAGGAAGGCTGTTCAAAATTTCGAACCATCCTTTGCATTAACGGCTCTAATCGTGTTCAAACGACCAAATCTGGACGTTAATGGGCTGCCCGGAAAGCGGCAGGCGCCCGAACGCAATTTTAAGGCCCTGTTTGGTTGAGCTGTGGCTGTGGGAAAAAGCTGCTGTGAGCTGTGAGCTGTGGAAAAGCTGCTGTGGGCTGTGAGCTGTAGAAAAGCTGAAAGCTGTTTGGTTAAACAAGTATAAAATATACCTTTTATCTTTATCTCTCTTGAAACAACTATGGAAGAGCTTTTTATTCCACCAATTTCGAAAAGCAGAAAGCCAAAAGCCAAAAGCAGGGTCAACCCAGCTTTCAAAAATGAACTACGAAAAAGCAGCTGCTTCTGAAAAAGCGCCCTTCAAAAACAGCCCCTTTGGTTGAGCTTTTGGCTTTTAGGACCAAAAACCAAAGCCAAAAGCCCAACCAAACAGGGCCTAACATCCGAACGTCAGCCCACACTGCCCACGCTCCGCGCACACCAACAACGCCCGAGCACCGAAACAGAAACAGGAGAGGCTGCGTTGCACACGGGCCTCGCGACGCGACTCGCGGAACGGAAGCCCTAGCTTTTTCCTTGCGTTCTTCCACCCCCTTCCCTTCCTACCCCCGCGCCTCCGCCCCCGCTCCCGCCTCTACCCCGCGCCCTCGCCTCCGCCGCGCCATGTACCCGAGCCCGTACGCCGGCTCCGGCGCCGGAGGGAAGATCCGGCGCCGCCCGCCGCCCCGCGCCGCCTCAACGCCCTACGAACGGCCCCCCGCCGCCGCCGCCGCGCACCGCCTTGCGGCTGCTGCTGCAGCAGCAGCAGCGGCTTCCGCATCCTCGGAGCCGGGCGGGGAGCGCGGCGGTGGGAACGGTGGCTGGGTGTCCCGGCTGGTGGACCCGGCCTCCCGCCTCATCGCGGGCGGCGCCGCTCGCCTCTTCGGCTCGGTGTTCCGCAAGCGCCTCGCCCCGCCGCCGGCCCCGTCTCCGCCGCTGTCGTCGCCTCCTGGTGAGCCCAAGATTCATCTGTGCTCCTCTCTGCTCCCTCAGATTGGCATCTGCAACAACCGTCCGTGATTTTGACTGGGGCTAGGGTTTCGGGCTTCCCAAGCATGCTAGGGTTTACCTCACATTGGTAAGCACATACGTAAGGTTTTGGGCGATTTTGGCAGTGGCAGATGTATTGCGGATACATAGAGGTGAGCTCGTGATGAAGCCGAGTTGTTTTGCCGTGGTAGCTCACATGAGCTTTCCTGCAGAAACGGAAAGCTTTGAAACCGTGGTTTGCAGTTATGTATATAGTGCATTAGCATTGTTTAGCTTTGATTATATACTTCAAAAGGAAATATGTCACAATGATTGATTGGTGTATGCTAGAGTCTAAATTTTAGTGCTCGAGAGGTGTCCAACCTATTGGATCCTTGTGTTTTTATTGGTGGATGCGAAATAAAAGGGTTCTCTTACTCTCCCCATTCTTTCTTACTGTTGGATCTTAATTCTTATTAGCGATTGTGTGTAATGATTACCTCTAAATAAATTAATAAATTATATTGTTGCTGGTCTGATCGCAGTTTTTTGTGCTTGCAGGAAAAAATAATGAGCCAAAACAGGACTTACCTGATTCAACACATGTTGTAAGTAGCAACTGACCGTTTGCAGTTAAACAGAACACATTATATATTATGTTTAATGAGCCTGTGTTCTATTTGGTATCATTTGGTTCACCGTTGTTCAGACCAGAACATTTGAAAACTCAATGCAGGATTCGCTTCCAATCCCAGAGGGTGGAATGGAGAAAGGGAAGAGCATAGTTGGCACATCAGATGACAAAGCATTGTCTGAAGTAGAGCACTTGTTAATGCGGAAGACATTCACTAAGTATGTATCTACATAATTACTATTCTTCAATTTCTTGTGTTTAATCTGCTATATTTTTCTTAAAATGTATTTTGTAAATTCTCAGTTCATAACTAGCATTCACCCTCACCCCTGGTATAGTGGCTATTATCTGGTTCTGTGATGTTCCACCTCTTCCAATCTAAAACATATTTCAAATGAGATTCCCTTTTGTTGTACTGCTGCACACAGTGTGCTCTTCGCCTTTCCTCTGTTTGCGCTTGCGTGTTGCTTTCACAATGTATTCTTTCGCCTTTCCTCTGTTTGTGCTTGCGTGTTGCTTTCACAATGTATTCTTTGTTCAATGCTACTGAAGCTGTTCATGACGAGCATTACTTTGCAGGGTTGAGTTTGATCGTCTTACAGACTTATTGCATGCAAGAACCATTGAATCTGATCCACCTAAATCAATTGTTTCTCGTGAGGAAAAGAATGAAGAAAGTATCAGGATTGATGGAATCGGAGGCTCAGCATTACGTCATATGGATATTGACGATTCTCCAGCTGTTAAAGTAAGGATTCAATTTGCTCATACAAGAATTTTGTGTTATTCGTGAATATGGAATAACAGAAAATTCTGTTATCCAATGCCTGAATACCATGAAATTTCATGCTGTTAGTTAGAGCCACAAGAGGAAGGCTTGTACAATTTATAGTTCCTTTGTCCTTGGAGTTCTGTGTGTATCACCAAGGCTCTTGAGGCGGTAGGGGGAGGTGAAGGCTTGAGGCGAGGTGATGTCACACCAATCTAGGAACAGTAGAATGCAGCAGAGAAAGTAGCAAAGAATGGGGAAAAAGATAAATAAAGGGAAGAAAGGGGAAGGAGAGGCAGGCCGAGCGCACCATCGAGTCTATACCCCTTTTCTTCGCGACTAACCTGAATCCTGAACTCCTGATTGCTCGATGTCCAAAATGTACTGCTTGCAGTGCTACTGCTCCCTCCTTGCTGGGTACACATCCCATCTCTGTGTCCCCTCCTCTCTGCCGCCACCCTTCCTGGAGGGAGTGCTGCGCCGGCCATCAACGCCGAGCTTGGTGGGGGTGGGGGAGATGGTGGCTGCTTGGCCTGGCCGTCAACTTCCCCAGCTACTCTTCATATTTTCTTCCTCTCTTCTCACTGCCTTTTTGGTAAACTGTCCATTATGCCTAGGCTTGCCGATGCGCCTTGTCTACATTGTGTATCATTTAGATCCCTTAGAACTGCAAATTTATGTTACCAAACACTAGGCCCTATTTAAGGTCAATTTTGGTTATGTGTATGCTAAATGAGAATAATGGAACATTACTGAGATTTTCTCCTTATAATTTAAAGACCTCATTTAAATTAAAGACTGGCAATTCTACATTTATAATTTGTTTCAGATAAAAAACATGTGAAAAACAACAGCTTATGTTTGAAATAAGTTCCCATGCCATGTCAACTAGTTTTTGTTCCCTATTGGCTCCCAGTTAGTTTGGGGCCTTGGGGGGCCTAAATACACATAGGTCTCAAGTTTTTGTTCAGGGATGCAAATGACATACCTGTGCACATTTAGATTATTAGCTTCAACGCCTGTTGTTATTGCACTCCAGAATATGTTGTTAATAAAGCTGGTTAGATTGTTGGATCCATGTTTTTTCCTGTACTAATGTAAAATCACTAGTCTGATTGGATGCATGTAGCTCAGTAAGCATAATAATTTGTCTTGGTATGACTGTTTACTACTATATATACAATTGCTGACTTGCAGCATCAACCATTCAGTGAGCTAGGAAGAAGCTAACAAATGTAGCTTTGCTTTTAGGTATTGTTGTCTGAAACTTCTATTACCTTTTATATTTAATTCCTATCTAATTTGCACTTTTACAGGTACATAATCATGGTGCTAGTTCTCCTGCAGAACTCGCGATACAATATATGAGCTCTCGTTATTCGAGGGAACTCCAATCAAGTAGTCTGCGGAGCCGATTGTTTCTTGAGAATAAAGGTGAAGCAAGCAACATTGCCAATGATAGGAGGTCTGGACCACCAATTGTTCAGGCACCACTTGAATTTCGGAAGGAAAACCCTGGTCTCCCTGTAAATGGCTATGGGACTTCGGGATTACGTGGGCGGTCAGCGATATATAGAATGTCTCGCTCTCCATATTTTAAGGTTGGTATATATCTAGTGCACATTATGTCAGGTTCTTGTAGGTTGCTAGTTTTCTGATAAGTATAGTTTTGCATTGCAATGGCCTCAAAAATATAATTTTGACAATCAAATGTAAATGCTACTATAAAATTGCATTATCATCTAATTTTACTTGTATCACCTTTTCATTTATACTTGACAAATATTGATGGCCAGTGCTGGTCAGATTTAAAATAGTTTGACTTAATGAGTTCTAGGATATCACCTTTTTCCTTCACCAGAGGTCACAAACACATATTTATTTGTATGTGCTCCACACAGAATGCTCTTGGTTCTACGGCGCTAGAAAGTTTCTACTTGTTCATTTAATGAGTTGAGAAGAGCTTCCAAAGTTATTGGAAGTAATTTTTTGTTTATGCATCTTGTAGGGTCAGAACTATTCCAACAATTTGAACACGTCTTCATTGCCCCAACGAGCACAAAGTTTGCATGTTGGTGGCAGGCAGGTAATTTATTAAACATTTGTAGTACTGCATAGCTTTAAGTACTGAAGTATGCATTTTTTTTCTTGCATTATACACACATATTAGAAAGCGATGTGGATACGTTACAGAATTATGGTTGTGAACGTGTAAAATCTATGATTTTCCTCCTGATGTCCGTGATGTGCCACATGCAAGTATTTATATGATAGAAGACAACATATCAACTTGTTTTATTGATCCTTGTATAATATCATGGAATCTAGGCTTGTTGGATACATCATTGAGGAACTTTCTTTGAGGTGTATGTAACTTCTGCGTGGTCTGAACTTTATGCACCAGAGTTTTCTCACTATACTCTCATCTTCATAACAGGTCTTGAAACGAAGTGGGGCTGAATTAGAGAATGAACTTGGATCTATAGGCCCCATTCGTAGAATTCGGCAGAAGTCAAATATGATGTCTTCTTTTAGAGATTCTCGTGCAAATCCTCGAGGAAGCCTTCTTACTAGCCATACAAGTGGTTCTGATTTCACCGAAGACAGCACATCCATTCAGTCTTCGAGCTCAAAAAGACTATTGGTTGGGAGTAGTCAATCTCTGCGACCCCTAGAATCCAAAAAGAATGGGGGAGGTGGTAAATCTAGTGATAGCATTCCACCCATACCTGCTCAATCAAACAAGATGGCTGAGAAGATATTTGAGCAGCTTAATATAATAGCTCCATCGCCAAAACAGCAGCAGTCTGTTACTCCGAATGCTAGTAATTCTATGTCAAAGAAACCTGTTTTGCAAGATGCTGGGCCAAGCAGTATGTATCACCAATCTAGTTCCCTGAAGTTTCAAGATTTGGATGGTGCAAATGGACCCCTTGATACAAACTTGAATGGTTCCCTGTTGAAGAAAGACAAGCTAAATATAATAGAAGACGTACCGCCAAAAGCTGCCTTTTCTGATAGACCTACCCTTTTGGGGAACTCAGTTTCTGCTTCTAAATCACTGACGCCAGGCTTTAAAATGGCTGTGATAGAGGTATGAGAAATGTGTACTCTTTTTATCAAATGTAATGCAGTCATGTATCCAATACTTGTGACCTGACACCTTTTTCTTACCGTTATGTTTTCAAGGACTCACCAGAGTTGGATGATGATCTGGAGGTCCCTATTCCATCAAGTAAGATAGAGGTTGAAACAACTGAGCAAAAAATTGATTCAAATAGAAAAGAACAGAAGGTTGAACAAAATATATCAGAGCAAAGGGTCGAACCAAACTTAAAGAAGAACATTGCTGGTTCTCCGGTTAGTGAACAGCCTGTAGCATCACTGTCTAAAATTGTCCCTTCATCTGGTGGTTTGCTTTTATCTAATGATCCTGGGAAGGCAGTTCCCAATCCTTCTGTGGACAACAATACCGGTTTTGCATTCTCAAATGCACCTCCTGGCACCCGTCCTGCAACTGGTGTATCAGCAATGCCACTTGCTTCAGTTAAGGACGATAAACAGACTGGTGCTTCAAATTCTATTTTTGGCATCAAGCAGTCAATTGCATCAGATTCGGAAACATCAACTGTAAAAAACAAATCCACACTTGGGCAGAGGTGATTTCTCTTATATCCTTGTCTCTCTTTTGATGTTTCAGGGACCGTTTACGTTATTAGTAGTAAGAATGTGCACCATAATTGCAATGTCTTATGTGTTACTGTGAGATTGAGTATTTATCTTATCATGAAATTGGTTAGACTTGGTGTTAGTAATTGGATGTGGATCCTTGATGGACAGTGGAGACATATTTTTTTTTATAACTTAGTGATTCATTTAAAAAATCTATATAGTCTTAAAGCTGATCCTCCTGGAATGTAAGCCTGGTTGTTTTCAATGTTTTTAAGTCTGCTAATCTCTTTTGCTTTTTATGTTTCCAGTGTCACGAAGCCCACAACATTTGCCAGCACTAGTCCAGAGAGAGGTGATAAAACAGAAAAAGCAGAAGATGTAGCTAAATCATCGGACAAGGTGTTGCCCTCAGCTGCACCAACAACATTGAACGCACCTCTCCATTTTACTTCTGCGACATCTACTTCGAGCCTGAGCAATGGCTTCTCATACTCGCCACCAAAGCTCGAAACTGCTCCACCTACTGATAAACCTGCTATCAACTCTGCTGCTTCCACCTCCATATTTGCTGTACCCAGTAGCAGTCCAGCTATTTCATCGTCTCCTGCATTTACAGCATTTAGTTTTTCTTCCAGCGCTCCGGTTGGCTCGTCAGTGGCAACATCAGCTAAATCAGATGGCACAACTGCTGAGAATAAGGCAGCTAGCACCATATCATTTGGTATAAGGGGTGCAAAAGATGAAGTGAAATCTGTGGCACCAGATGCAACCAGCAAGCCATCATCGATACTTTTTACTTCACCTGTGTCATCAAGTATCGCAAGCTTTTCAAGTTCTCCCGTCACATCTACACCTAGTTTCTCCCTGGTTGCAGCTTCAAGTGATGCTGCTGGCATAGCTATGGGTGCACCATCTAGTACTTCCACTGCACCAGGTTTACAGTCTGCTTCAACTCCATCATTTACATTTCCGAGCTCTGGAAACAGCCTTTTTGGGTTCAGCTCGCCAGCCCAATCTACTAACCTCAGCACATCATCAGTTGCTGGTAGTACCTCTCAACCATCAGCTGCTAGCACACTCTTTGGTAGTAAGCCCACACAATCAGAGGGAACAATGCAACAACCATCCCAGAGTTCAAAACCACAATCTGCCTCACCATTCCCGGCCATGACTCCTGGAGTTGGTGCTTCCTCGTCTGGATCTGGGACCTTATCTTTTGGACTTGGAGCTTCCTTGACTGGTTCAGGGACCATATCTTTTGGTGTTGGAGCTTCATCTTCCGCACCTGGAACTTCATCAGCTTTTGGGGCAGCAACTCACTCATCTGGGCCTGGGGTTCTCTCTTTTGGGGCAGGAGCTTCCTCATCAGGATCTGGGACTGTTCCCTTCGGAGTTGGAGCTGCCTCATCTGGACCTGGAGCCGTGTCTTTTGGATCAGGAGCTACCTCGTCTGGACCCGGAGCCATGTCATTTGGAGCAGGAGCCTCCTCATCTGGACCTGGGATCGTGTCCTCTGGAGCAGGAGCCTCCTCATCTGGACCTGGGACCGTGTCTTTTGGAGCAGGAGTCTCATCTGGACCTGGGACTGTCTCTTTTGGAGCAACAACTTCCACATCAGGGGCTGGATTTGGCAATTCACCATTTGGAACTGGAGCTACGTTTGCGAACCCATTTAGCTCTAGCTCAAGTACTGGGTTCACATTTTCTTCACCTAGCTCTTCTGCTGGTGCATCAACGGTAGCCAGTACGAGTGTGTTTGCCAGCACCTCCGCAGCTTCTTCAGCCTCAGCTTTTAGCAACCCTTTTGGCTCAAGTTCATCCCCACCCAGCACATTTACATTTGGGCAATCAGCTTCTTCAGGCAGCGGTTTTGCATTTGGAGCGCAGCCAGCTCCAACGTTCTCATCTCAACCATCATCAGTTTTCTCATTTACTTCAGCAAACACTAGCATGAACTCGTCTCCACTGCCTACATTTGGAATGACTAATACCAACACAGACTTCGGCATGGCTCCCCCTGGAAATGATCAGATGAACGAAGACAGCATGGCAGATGACACTAGTCAGGCGGCACCTGCGCCAGCGCCAATATTTGGTTCTTCATCATTTGGACAGCAGAATATCTCGCCTGCTGCCCCGGTATTTGGTGCTCCGGCAGTCCAGCCAGCTGGGGGTTTTCAGTTTGGGGGCCAACAAGGCTCAGCACAGCAGAACCCGTCCTTCCCAGCTGCTGGCAGTCTAGAGTTCCAGGGTGGGAATTTTTCGTTGGGCAGCGGGGGTGGTGGCGGTGACAAGTCAAACCGAAGAGTGATCAAGGTCAAAAGGACAACAAAGAAGAGATAAGGGTGAGCCCTCTGGAATCTGCAATCAGTGGTGTCATTTGGGATTGCATTGCACCGCTTGGTACCAACCTTGCCTCGGTTTATAATCAAGGGAATGAAGTTAACTACGATGAGGTTTTATGGCCATACATATTTCCCTGCAGCAGGACGTTAACACCATATATCTCATGGCTAGGGCTGGACAAAATACTCGCCAACTCGCTCGACTCGTGGCCGGCTCAGCTCGGTTCGACTCAGCTCGTTTTAACTTTTTCACGAGTTGAGCTGGAAGTCTAGCTCGCTAATTTAACGAGCCAGTTCGAGGCTGCTCACGAGCTGAAACGAGCTAAGGCCTATCAGCCCACGACCATGAAACCAGAAGATGATGATGCTGACCTAGAAGTGTACACCTATTCTGTTGGTATGTAATCCTTATTTTTAGCTGTTTCATATGAATTTTAATTTTATAATTGTTGTGGTACTTAAATGTTGATTTTATGGATTGTTTTTCAGGGAGAAGATGATGCTGACATTGAATCTGCGGACTTTCCTAAGTTTGTGGTGGCAAGCAACTAGTTAGTATGCTGGAACTGCATGAGGACCAGCTATGTTGCATGGTTGATACTTTTGATGAACCTAATATGTATTAATTATGTATGGTTGCATAATGGTGGACGTTATCTTCTGGAATTAATGTAGCATAAACATTATAAACATGTATGTCCTATTTTTTTTAGTAGCTTACGAGCTAAACGAGTCCAGCTCGAGCTCGGTAACGAGACGAGCCGAGCCGAGCTGCCTCGTTAGCCTAACGAGCCAGCTCGAGCTGGACCGAGCCTAGCTGGCTCGCCAGCCCTACTCATGGTTGGCTTGTAAACCCATCCTGCCCCACTCAATTCATTTCCTCATCTGAGTCGGCATGCATGTTGTGTAATATGCTTGTGCTCTTGGGGTGTAAAATAGAACAAAGATGTGTCTCCAGGTGTAATTTTTGTTTTCTTGGCCCCAAATGCCGTCTTGATTTCTTCTCTGTGGTTTGCCTCCGGTATATTTGTCTCGGAGTGTAATGCACTGTTGTATTTTTGTTCTTGGTTTATTACATTCCACAACAAGGTCAGAACTGTAGCGTAGAATCCCTATCCAAACTAATTATGCGTACGCATTGATTGTTTACGCGTCTTCCGTGAGCTGTTGCGTGCTCACGCCACGCTGTGTTGTCGTTCCCGTGTGCTTGACCGGTTCTCCCTGAAAGCTACCGCTCGGCACCTATGTTTAATCCGTAATCGGACGGGCACCTAATTTGGAATTTTTTGTCCGGCACAGCTGAAACTGGGATGTTACCGGCCACCTGCCGCGGCTGGTGGTAGTCTGGGAGAGCCGGAGATCCGGACGCCCATTGGCTGCCGGACCCGGTGCGACGGCGACGCGCTTTGGACTTTGCACAGCGGAGCGGCGCGACCCGGTCGGTCGGCCACCCACGCGCAAGGCGCTCTCGCTGGTGCTCGTTTCTTTCCCTCCGCTGTCAGGGAAGTGGAAGAGCCGGGGCGACAGGACAAAACAATGACACACGGGCGTCGTGCCCCCTCGCCGCCCCCCACTTCGCGCCCTCTTCCTCCTAGTTCCTGCTCCTTCCTCGCCGTGCCATGTCAAACTCATCAACAGCTAGACATCAACAGCTGAGGTCCCTCCGCCTCCTGCTGGATCTCTTTTTTGTTCGCTTCTTGGTCCATTCATACTTCCCCTCACGCACGTAACGAGGGATCCCGCGTTTCCACCCTCAGCTCCTGCCCTTTTGTTGCCCCCGCTTCCCCTCTTTATGCTCTCATCACTTCTTGTCTTCTTCAAGCTAGTAGCTGCCTATCATGGTCATGGTCGAGCTGCCGCCCCCTTCCTTGTAATCCTCCGTCCTCTATAGAGGTTGTCCTCCTGCCCCTCTCTCTGCCTTGAACAATTTGGTTTCTAGCATCTGAGTGCTCGCCTTTGACTTCTTCTTCCTCCACCTGCCGCGCCGGCAGGACGACGAGGTCCAGAGCTCGGTGGCCATGCTGTCACTCTCGCCGCTTCATTATTGTTGATGCGCAGGCGTAGGTGCTGTCCCAAGGCGTCAGATTTCTGCATTGCGAGCTCCGGGATACCTTGTCTGGCGTTGACTTCGACACGCACTCGACGAGGCGATCGGCGCATTTCTTTCCATATCTTGGGTTTCCATAGTTTCCCGCGCGAGGTATCCGATCTCCTGCCCGAAAGAGGTATGTTCCCGGATGCTGGAAGAGACATACATCCATATATCCGCGACGTGATCTGAACCGGCGCGGAGCTCGAGGAGTTGAGAGCTGTGTTTCTTGGATCCGAGCGGGGGTCAGCTTGGGCGCCCGCCCCGAAAAAGATTCCGGCGACTCGTGTTCGCCCCGCCCGCCGCCCGCCGCGATGGGGAACACGTGCGTCGGCCCCAGCGTCACCATGAACGGCTTCTTCCAGTCCGTCTCCACGGTGCTGTGGAAGACGCCGCAGGACGGCGACGCGCTGCCCGCCGCCGCCAATGGCCCCGGCGGCGCCAGCCCGGGCCGGTCGCAGTCGACGCCGCCGAAGCCAGCGTCCGACGTGCACGTCGCCGTGCAGAGCAAGGCCCCTGAACCCGTCAAGATCGCTGCCTCCCACTCGGAGCCGGCGCCCAAGGCCTCCGCCACCGCTGCCGCCACGCAGGACGCCAAGCCTGCCAACGCCAGCCCCAGCCCCAACTCGTCCGCCGAGGCGCCGCCCAGGCCGCGTCCCAAGGTGCCGCAGGTGAAGCGTGTGTCCAGCGCCGGGCTGCTCGTCGGCTCCGTGCTCAAGCGCAAGACGGATAACCTCAAGGACAAGTACAGCCTGGGGCGGCGGCTCGGGCAGGGCCAGTTCGGCACCACGTACCTGTGCGTGGAGCGTGCCACTGGCAAGGAGTTCGCGTGCAAGTCTATCCTCAAGCGCAAGCTCGTCACCGACGACGACGTCGAGGACGTCCGCCGGGAGATCCAGATAATGTACCACCTGGCGGGACACCCCAACGTCATCTCCATCCGCGGCGCGTACGAGGACACCGTCGCCGTACACCTCGTCATGGAGCTCTGCGCCGGCGGCGAGCTGTTCGACAAGATCGTGCAGAAGGGCCACTACACCGAGAGGAAGGCCGCCGAGCTCGCCAGGGTCATCGTCGGCGTCGTCGAGGTGTGCCACTCCATGGGCGTCATGCATCGGGATCTCAAGCCGGAGAACTTCCTCTTCGCTGACCAGAAGGAGGAGGCCGCTCTCAAGACCATTGATTTTGGTCTCTCCATTTTCTTTCGCCCTGGTGAGTTTCTGCGATCACATTGTTCATACGTTGTTGACGTTGTGAACATAACCTTTCATCATTCAAAAAAAAGAAGAAACCCTACATGTCAATCCGAATTGGTATTTTTGTACCTTGTTTTTCTTTCCTTTGACTTGATCCATGATTTAGTTATGTGCTCCCATCCCACCAGCATTTTATCAACATTATGTGATGCAATGCCATGCTTCTCAATTTATCATCAAACCAATTATGATGCGGTAATTGTTATTATATGTCCGAATTGCCAGAGCTGTTTGATGACCCTATTTCAACCAGTTACAGAGGAATGGCATCTGCTATTCAATTTACCGATTCGATCTTCACCAGAATTAGAATTCAGAATATTTCATTCATTAGGTGTGATATGTGGTTAGTGATACTACATTATGTTTTTGTTTCTGTACCGGTGAAAATCTGATCCTTGTCACTAAATTTATTTCGAAGGATTTTTTTGTGCCACCAACAGTTGAGACATACAGCTTCATATATTTACTAGTCTGCAACTCTGCATTCCATCCTTGTGATATCAATCATTCTCCATTTCCCTCAACATTTATGTTCCATCTTACTTCAGGTCAAATATTCACTGATGTCGTGGGTAGCCCTTACTACGTCGCACCAGAGGTCCTGAAGAAGAAATATGGTCCAGAGGCAGACGTTTGGAGTGCTGGTGTAATCATTTACATCTTGCTGTGTGGAGTGCCACCATTTTGGGCAGGTGAAATACTATGCAATTTTCAGTCCAATGATAGTGATACAGCAATACAGCATTATGCAAATCTCCTGGCCAATCTCTTGCACTGATCACGCTCTACATTTGTTTGTCAATCAGAGAACGAGCAGGGCATATTTGAGGAGGTTTTGCACGGGAGACTTGATTTTGAGTCAGAGCCATGGCCCAGCATCACCGAAGGCGCCAAAGATCTTGTGAGGAGAATGCTTATTAGGGACCCACGGAAGAGATTAACTGCTCATGAAGTTCTACGTGAGTTCCTGACTTACCATCAATCACATCGCTTCCCCATTCATGCCTGCATCATTCCCATTTTCGCAGAATTGCATCCCTTCAACAGTGCATTGTAGCTGCTGTAATTGCTGAAGCAGTGTTGTCTGTTATCATCTTTCAGGGCATCCGTGGGTTCAGGTTGGTGGATTGGCTCCTGATAAGCCGCTGGATTCCGCTGTTCTTTCTCGTATGAAGCAGTTCTCGGCAATGAATAAGCTGAAAAAGATGGCTCTTAGGGTAAGTGGTTTGGTCTTGAAAGAGTTGTTTCACACACCTCTTTATTTTGTGCATTGGTGTTGGACCTTAGCTACCATCGTCTTGCCCTTGTACTCATGCGCCCAGTCAATACCTGCTGTATGGCCATTTGGCTGATGCAAGACGCATTACAGATTCATGCAAAACAAAAGGAAATACTAAATGGCAATCCATCCAAATGCATGGTTGAACTGAACGCTGTTCCTGCCGAAGAATCCAGCCAAACCCGGCCGCTTTGTCCTGATATCTAGGTTTGGTGTTTGTTTGCAGGTGATCGCCGAGAACCTATCCGAGGACGAGATCGCCGGCCTGAAAGAGATGTTCAAGATGATCGACGCGGACAACAGTGGGCAGATCACGTTCGAGGAGCTGAAGGTGGGCCTGAAGAAGGTGGGCGCCAACCTCCAGGAATCGGAGATCTACGCGCTGATGCAAGCGGTAAGCGATCCACCTCCAGTTTGTTTTAGACCTTGGATCCAAGTCACGGACTGAGATCCCTCCCTGCTGAAAGAAAAAAAAAATGACTGTTCCTGTGCTTGGCAACACGCAGGCGGACGTGGACAACAACGGCACGATCGACTACGGCGAGTTCATCGCGGCGACGCTGCACCTGAACAAGGTGGAGCGGGAGGACCACCTGTTCGCGGCGTTCCAGTACTTTGACAAGGACGGCAGCGGGTACATCACCGCCGACGAGCTGCAGGTGGCGTGCGAGGAGTTCGGCCTGGGCGACGTCAAGCTGGAGGACATGATCGGAGAAGTCGACCAGGACAACGTCAGTATATATATCCCCTCGTTCCGTCTGTCTGAGAGCTCTAAATCTGAATTGGTCTGAACCCGTGGCTGATTTTTCTTTTCAAAAAAAAAAAATGCAGGACGGGCGCATCGACTACAACGAGTTCGTTGCAATGATGCAGAAGCCGACGGTGGGTCTGCCCAAGAAGGCCGGCCTGCAGAACAGCTTCAGCATCGGCTTCAGGGAGGCACTCAGGATGGCCTGATCACCCTGAGCTCCTGCTTCGTGTAGATGATGATTGGAGTTTGGACCTGAGTGAGTAGAGTTGCTGTAGAGACGGTACTAGCAAGTGGTAACTGGCTTCCTTCATAGCATAGGACTGATGAGATGAGATGGCTCGAAGCTGCTCGAGACGTGTACATGTGCCATCGAGGCAGGCCGCCGCAGGCCCCAGGATCGGCTCGACTGCTTGCGCCCTGTTCGTTTGGTTTGTTTGGCTGATAAGTCATGACTAAAAATACTATTAACTAATTTGACGTAAGAAAAAAATATTATTCGTTGACTAAAAAATACGATTTGTGAATCAAACAAACCTAAACTAAACTAAGGTTCCAAACGGTTTTGTTTCACGTCGCGTTCTCATGTGCCATATCTGTCTGTCTCTGTCTGATACTATTATATATATATACTACTAGTATATGCCGTGCGCGTCGGTGACGCGACGCGAAACCTGCTCGCCGAGCTCTGACGGGATTCTGTCGCCTTCTCCGGCCACCAACCCGGCAGCTGGCAGCCCAACGCCCCGACGTAGCCGCCGGCTGGATTCCCGTGGCGGTGGGCGGTGGATGCTTTTGTCGCGTCTGAGTTTGGTTGGGCCAAGTTCCGACGCGGCCCAACAAACCGCTCCGAATTTATCGCGCTCCGGCCTCAGGCTCAGCCCGCCAAGAGTTGGCGATTAACGTGCATGGTCCTGACGGAGTTCTCAATCACCGCCTCACCGGTGGCCATGTCATGATGTGAAAACGTTTTCACCCTCGGCTCGTACTCTCAAAGCCTGAAACCCCCACCACACCAGCAACGCCCACTTGCACGATGGGTTCAGCCGTTCAGGGCCCGTTCCTGACTTCCCTGTCCGGCTGTTCCTGGGACACAAACCCGTGGTCCGTCCGTTAAACCCGGATGCTACCATTAGCGTGCATCGCCCGTCGGGACCACGCGACTAGTGACCACTGATTACCAGAATAGCTGCACCTACAGTCTTCAGCAGTATCTTCGGTTTACAGCAAGGTTACCTGCCATTCTGTCTGTTCTGTTGTATAGGACTAGAGTTTTCCTCACTGTCAAACGGACCGTTACCGGTAGTATAGCAGGAAGCAGACCTTAGTTGTTCGCCACTAAGACCCTTGATCATAGACAGTAGTATACAATCATGCAAATTGCAAAGCCATCCGGCATTAGCTGTTGCCTGCTTGATTAAGGGGGTGTTTGTTTCTCTTCCTAAACTTTAGTCGTTATCCCATCAGATGTTTGAACACATATTAAATATAAACTAATTATGAAACTAATTGCATAATTTATGACTAATTTATGAGACGAATTTTTAAGCCTAATTAATTCATAATTTGACAATATGGTGCTACAGTAAATATATGCTAATGATAGATTAATTAGGCTTAATAAATTTATCTCCTGGAGTACTAATGAATTATATAATTTATATTTTTATTAGTATTCGAACATCCCATACGGTATAATGCCTCCTAAATTTTAGTCGTCGAATCCCAACACCCTCCAGTAGCACCAGCAGCTTCTTGGAGCATCTCTGGTTTATTGTTCACCACGAGACCCCATAATGTTCTCCAGAAGATTCCTCCCCACTGTCACGACTCTTGCAAGTGCAGCGCAGGTACACCCAGACACACATCACACAGCCTCGCAGTCGCAATCTTACAAAGATTAGTGATCACGACGAATGCGACAATATCTTCACGAAAAAAATATATATTAAAAAAAGAAGGAAAAAAGAATAATAGTAAGAATGATCGTGTGTTTACCCGATATTCTCATTGTCAAAACGGGAACAGAAGCAAAGAATGACAGAAAAACAAAACGTTTTTAATACCTTCCTATACACAGACGACGACCCTGGGCTTGTTCATGTATGGACAATTTTTTTCTGCCTTTCTTTTTCTCTTTTTTTTTTCTGGACACACCAACAACCAACCGAGTTTACATCCCCCCACCGGATTCATTCATTATTATTCTCATAATAAACAAAAAAGAAAAAACAAATAATAATGTGGACGGCTTCCTCCCTCTCCAGCGCCAGCCCATCATCAGTTCGTTCGTCTTTCGGTATCATCGAGATCAAATCCTTTCTCCGTCTACTGGCAGCTTGCGAATCGCGATCGCTGACCGAAGAACCCAGCCATTTGGCACGTTGCTTCTAACAACTTGCCTGCAGTGTGTTTAGTTGGGGAACAAAAGCGTGAGGCTAACTGCATGGTTAAGAAAATAATGACACCGAACATGGTGCCCAACAGAAGAAGTAATACTTTGGTAGAAAGTAGCAAAAATAAAGGCTAGATTATGCTGTAACAGATAACTTGTCAAATCAGCAGGACAGCACCCGATGCCTATGCCAAAGAAAACTTGCAGATTTTAAAACATATACTATTTTTTTTTTCATGCTCAAGGGACATGACCCTGGGTCCCTGGCCGATGGTAACTTGGCTTCGAAGGCTACAAGCAGGAACGAATAAAAACCATCTATGGAAAGGTGGAATGGACCTGGTATCAAAATCATGTGGAATTGAAAATACAGGGCGGAGACTGAAGATTACCCAAAAAGGCTAGACTAAACGTATCAAATTATGCAATCAGCATTGCCAATTTGCTATGTCGCAGTCCTATAATGTCATTGAGGAAGAATCTCCCTGATCATGATGCAAGGGCTATTGCAAGAGAATTTTCGTTTCAACAGTGCAGAACTGGCCTAATGATTTTTTAGGTCCCTGCCCTTCAGACACATCACATTCTTAGAAGGTTTTGGTATATTCCTGCTCCCAAGTACCCAATCTTGAGTAGCCATCTGATTTCACAATAAATGCTAACCAAGGCCTACAGAGGTTTAGTGGCTTGGATTGAATTGAGCTGTCTAATTCAGCTTATATGTATATTTCTTAGGTTTTCCCTCTCTAACACAGGCCAGATTTTGATTCCATTCATTTATCAGTTTCTGCAGTCTGAACACTACCAACTATCGCTATTTTCCCCTGCAAGGCACACAATTCGGCCTTGCCCTACCTCTAAGCATAACCAATTTATTTAGCTACTATTCCACCAAAACTATGACAACAAGGACGTGACCAAGGCTTCGGCATGAGACTTTCATGCTTTGCAAAAGGGCAAAATTGTTGCTCATGTGTCATGGGTTAAAGAATAGTGTTGCTTGCAGTCCCAGGAACGGTATCAGCCATCAAAAAGATGCTGAAGGCAACCACCCACCGGCCACCAGCATATGCTCAACCATCACTATTGCTTCAGTTCACATCCATGTTTTCACGGTGGTCACACGTTGGCCAGTACTACAGAAGGAGAGAATTTGAGACAGCATTCAAAAACCTACAGAAACTACAGTAATATTGGTTGGTTCAGTCATGGTAGAAAATATCCAAACGGGCACCGACAGTCCCATAAGCCCTCCAATACGGCCATGTCAATTGGACTGTAAGGAACCCTAATTGCTGCTTCTATTTTATTTATGCCAACGCCTTCGTCTTTATTCTACCCGGTACTCATCACCCACCAGCTGATAAATTATTAATCCTGGCCGCTAGGATCGGAACACTCACCGGTACCCTCACCGACAACATTCTGACCACTAAGTCTGATCAGCTCGCGTTGATTGATGTTAACAATCAGTTGCGAAATTAATCTACAAACCTCCCCCAATCTAGATTACGAGCTGTAAATTTCGGTGCTATTATTGAAACAAGGACAATGTGGTGGGCTACTTTTGAGCAATCTGTAATGATACGAGCAGGACAGAAAGGACCAAGTCCAGATCTGAAGGTACTGACCTCGCCGGAGCTTGATCTTCTTCTTGTGGGTGACGATGGCGGGAGGCTTCCTGTTCGGGTCGGCGGTCTGTGTGGCCTTGGTGTCATCCGGCGCGAAGAGCACGGCGTCAATGCCCTGCACGGAGATCCTGCCGTCGGTGTAGATGTCCGGGTCGAAGAGGTAGGCGGAGCCCTCGCCCTGGCCGAACTTGACGGAGCCGTCGGCCTCCCGTGCCACCACCTTGTGCGGCAGCCGCAGCGTGTCGTAGCGCACCTTGCCGAAGCGGCGCACGGCGTTGTACATGGACTCCTCGGTCTGGTACTCCGGGATCATGTGGTAGTAGAGGATGTTCTCCGGCGACCCCGGCTCGCTGAGCTGGTCCGTGGTGAGGCGCGCCATGGCCTCGTCGTTGGGGGCGAGCACGGTGAGGACGTAGCCCTCGGAGACGAGGCGGCCCATCTCGGTGGCGAGGGAGGTGAGGTTGACGAGGATGTCGGCGAGCTCGTTGTAGCCGCCGTAGAGGAGCAGCGTCTGGATGAAGTCCTTCACCTGGCTGTGCCCGTCGAAGTGGTGCTTCCCAGAGCTCGGCCCCGGCGCGGGCGCGGGGGCGATGGAGGGTCCGGGCGCCATGGCGTCCCAGATCGGGAGCACGGGGGGTGCGCCGGGCGGAACCGGCGGCGCCGGCTTCTTGAGGCGGTGCGTCCTGGGGTCGACCTCGGGCGCGCCCGTGGGCAGCACGGCCGAGATCGCGGCGAGGCTGCGGCGGCGGTTGAAGTCCTCCTGCACGGAGCGCGGGACGAGGAGGCGCTCGATGCCGTGGATGACCCCGTCGGGCCTGAGCACGGCGTCCGGGTGCGTGACAGCGGCGTGGCCGACGCGCATGCCGGTCCCTGCCGCGGCGAGCTCGACCTCCTCGCCGGAGAGCGTGGGGTGGGAGGCGGCGGGCCAGGCGTCGGAGGGCAGGCGCGAGGGGAGGACGTGGTAGAGCAGCAGCGCCTGGAGCGACTTGAGGTTGCGCGGCTCCAGCAGGAAGCGCTTGAACTCCGGGTCGAGGTCCCGCTCCAGCGCCTCGTTCCGCGGCGCGAAGATGGTGACGTTGTGCTTCCCGACGGCGTCCTCCAGCGTCTGCAGGAGCAGCGCCTTCTCCACCAGCTCCGCCAGCTCCGTGTAGTGCGAGTCCAGCAGCGCCACCAGCACGGAGTTGGAGTTGACCCCGACCGCCGCCGCCGCCGCGCCGGCAGAGCCGGCAGCGCCGGAGCCGGCGGCGGGCAATGTGGGTTCCTGCGGCGCCGTCTCCTCGGCCGCCGCCCCTGACCCCGCCAGGAGCAGGAGGAACAAGACGAGGGTGCCGTGCACCGGGGCGCCCATGCCTGCGCGCGCGGCCTCTGGTCCCTGCGGATTGCCCTGCCTCCTCCTCCTCCGCCGCCGCCGCCGCCGCTGCTACCGCTCGGTGGTGCGTGTGGCGCTGCCCTCCTCTGCCTCTGCCTCTAGCCTTCTCTCTTGTTCCCAGCTAGGTCGATTTGTTGGCTGGGGAAGACAGCGAGAGGATGGAGTAAGTGGGTGGTGTGAGCCTTTCTTTAGGGTGTGTTGTTTTTCCCTACTTTGTATGTCGAGAGAGAAAGCAGGGTGTGGTGTGTGTGAGAGAGCTTGCTTATAAGTGAAGAGAGAGAGAGAGAGAGAGGTGGGGAAGCAGAGCCAGAGCCAACCGAGCCGACGGACGCGGTGTGGTGGGTGGGGCAGCGCGAGGGCACAGGCTGGCAGGCGGGGCCGGAGGGATTTGTCGGTGTGCGCAGCGGCGGCCGCGTACACAAGGTTCGCGTGTGCGTAAGGAGGAAAAAGGCGGAACGCAATGGTGAGGTCGGGCCGTCGGGGCCGGGCCATGCCCGTGTCCGTCCGTGTCTCGCTGCCGGCGACGAGGCGGGAAAGGCAGCCAGGTAGCCGAGACCGAGGGCCCCAGGCGGCGGGCGGGCGAGCGCGGCAACGCAACGGATGTCCGCGGTTTTCGCCTCCGCGCGCGAGCATTTCTGCCGGTTTCGGGCGCTTTTCACGGTGCCAGCCAAGCTTTTTGAGCCCCTTGCGGATTGGGGGCCATTCCACGGTCGACACGGATTCCTGTGTGCATTGGTCGTTTCGATCGACCTATGAGATTTTGGGCTGAAAAGCCTGCGGTCAAAAGTTTATTCGCAGCTTGTACGTGTGACATGTCCGTATTTAACCGCCAGATTACGTGACATTATGAATGATTCTAGCAGTACTTACATGCTGAGTTCACTCTGCTGCAGGGGGGCTAAAATAAGTACGTTGCGTAGCATGTCTCCAAGTAAAACGGACTCGATTTGCTTGCTTGCTGGACCCTGGCCGTGGCCTGGCCTGTCCGTCCTCCACTCCTCCGTCGGTGCTACTACTTCCGGCCGGGGCCCAAAAAGAAAATGACCAAGTGATCGAGTGCGTTCCGATTCCTCTCGTGAAAAACAAATGCGTCTCGGTAGGTGCAGGTTGCCAGAATGCCAGCAGAGCCCGGATCACGAGCTTCTTTTCCATGCTAGAGTATGTTATCATCTTCTTTTATTGTTGAGGTCAAACAAGACTACAAGAGCTTTTTGCTGCGGCATGTGCATTTCGCCACGGGGTAATTAAGACGCCCTAACCACTGGTGTCTCTACTACTTGCCCTCGTTTACCTGTAAGTTGTGATACCAACGAGTCAACGGCCTGTTCACTGGTTGTTTTTTTTTTTTTTGATAAACCCGACTGATACTAGTTTATTATGAGAGAAAAACACTATTAATTGACTGATAAATCCTGACCAAACCGACAAGCGAACATGCTAAACGAAAGCCGAAGGACTGAGGAGCAAGCTAAGGCCAAAGATGCAGAGCAATGAGGTGCCTGTGTGGCACTATGGGTGTAGTTTTATTGCATACGGAATTGCAGATGCAGCACACATACAAGCTCTGTGTGGTCTCCTTACTTTCTCGTGCGTCAGATGCGGAGAAGGAGAATAGAAGATTAGATATATCAGGACAGTCCCGATACTACGAACTACTTATAATTTCTATACCTTTTAATTTTTATAGACGCTACATATAGAAATCATGACCCTTAATGGATAGTTTCTACAGAACATTTTTTATTCAATCACATACATTTTTTCTCTATTTTCTACCAATCACATTCCTTCATGTCTTGATTTTCGTGTAGACATGATTTCTAATTTAGACCTGATTTTTATGATTTTTGCTCTCTCTTGTCAATAACTATCTTGCCACATCAGCAAAATACTTAGGTGGTAGTACAATTAATGTCCATAAAAACTATAATAATTTCTGTATTGAAAGTGCCATCGGGCATTTGAGCCTCTGAGGAAGACAACCCACCTTTATATATATAATAACTAATGCCCCATTGCCCCTCCATGATTACTAGGCTAAGCTAGCTAGGCCAATGATCGGTGGCTGATCCACGGTCTAACATAAACCTACAGCTTGTGATTTTTCAACGATATCGTCGTCCGATCCATCGTCTGGCGAAACCATTTTCTTTTGCCTTGCTCTACGTGTACAATAGTTTTTTTTCTACAGGAAGTGACTGTACGGTGTGTGGGCATGAGCAGATCACCACGTTTTTCGGCGTTGCAGCACGGCATGCACAACGCAGCAACGACATTCACACTTTTTGTTTCGCCTTATTCGCCTTATAATTTATGATTTAAACAGTGTTTTTCTCTCACACTAAACCAGTTCGCGGTACTTTCAGTCATGGCTTATAAACCAATTCAGCCGAAACGAACAGGCTGATTATTAGCTTAAATTGACGATACTGCTGCTAAACGTGGCTTATCGAGGGCTTCGTTGGCCGGTCGCCATCGCCGAATGTACATAAGAATCGCCGGTGCCGCGCAGCCCAAAACGGCGATGGATTGATCGGTCATCAATTGGTTTGGGTGCTGCACTGCACCCAAAAGGCACTCGCAGGACAGTACCGTACGAGCTGATCATGAGCTCCTCCTATCCTTATTAACAGATTCGATCTTACGGGGATATGATGCTGATACACGGCATCGGCAAATGCCTGTACAGAATCATTGTATTTTTTTCCCCGAAAGACGGCAGAAGCTTTGCCGAATTTTTATTAGAAGATGAAAAAGGAGAAACAAGCAAATTGCAAAAAGGAAAAGAACCACACTAACACAACTATCCCAGCCCGCAGGCCGGCCACCCTACTTAGAGCAACGAGAAACCAACTGAGAAAAACTATCAAACCCCTCAGCCATAACAAAAGCCCCAATCTTGAACTAAGCCCGCTAAAGCTAAGTGTCGGTGTTTCGAGTAAACACCAACGAATAAATTTGTATTATTGCGCGTTTAGCCCGGATAGTGTGCTAAAAAGACACAAGGTTTATACTGGTTCAAGCACAGGGGCGGATCTAGCGGTGGGGCGGGTGGGGGGGGGGGGGGCTCAAGCCCCCCATACCCAAACCGAATCAGTGCAAATTACTGTAGAGCCCCTATGAATTTTTAGGCAAAGTTCTATAGTATAGGGGGGCTGAGACTTAAGATCGAGCAGCAGTGTTGTTCAGTCCCCCCTAAAATATTTCCTGGATCCGCCGCTGTTCAAGCAGAATGTCCTTACATCCAGTTTACGGTTGCCGCTCGTGTTATTAGCACTGAAAGGTTCGTAGTACGGGGTACAAACTGACGAGAGATGAACGGGACCCAAGTCTCTGATGGAAAGGTTGAAAGGGTGCAGAGCGCTTGGTTGATGCTTCGCTGTGTGTTATGTGATGCGTGGTGTGTTGAATTGATCGGTTCCTTTAGTGGGGTTCCCTGCCTTCCCTTTTATACACTAAGGGGAGCAGGGATTACAGATGAAAGAAAGAAGAAAAATCAGAGGCCAATAAGGTCATTCGAAGGCGTCGGGTCTTCCTTGTCCTCTGAGCCAACCATGCTGCCACGACAGATGGTGCTAGGGATAGCTCCATGCAGGGCGTCTGGTATTGATGATGTCATGCTCTGACTTAATCAGCAAGTGGTTACGTCCTATCCCGCCCGACGGGCGGCGTGATGGACCGGGGTGTTGATCCGCATCCCCACGGGGTGCGGACGGCGCAGTGACTGCACGTCCGTCACTGTAGAGGACGTGAGTCTCCTCTTGGACCATAGCGGTTGTCGTATAGTTCCGTCAGGATCCACGCCTGAGGGCTAATGGCGGCGCCCACAATACTGTAAAACAAATGTCGGCGCCCACAACACTGTTCGGGCTCTGTTATGCCTAGGAGGGCCTTAAAGCGTGCATCCTGTCATATCCTAACGGTACTTTCCTGCAGGCGTGCAGGGTATTGCCCTTGGTATTACGGTTGACTGGAGTGCCCTGCCTCATCTGCGCGTGTAGTTATGAAGGAGTAGCGCGCAGACGTCGGGCGAGGCGGAGCCAGCCCCCAAACGTCGAGCGAGGCAGAGTCTACCCCCAGACGTCGGACGAGGCGGAACTAGCGCCCCGACGTCGGGCGAGGCGGAGCCAGCCCCCGGACGTCGGGCGAGGTGGAGTCTGCCCCCAGACGTCGAACGAGGCGGAGCCAACCTTTGGGGGTCGGGCGAGGCGGAGCCAGCCTCCGGACATCGAGTGAGGCGGAGTCTACCCCCAGACGTCGAGCGAGGCAGAGTCTGCCCCTAGACATCGGGCGAGGCGGAGCCAGCCCCCGGACATTGGGTGAGGCGGAGTCTGCCCCCAGACGTCGGGTGAGGCGAAGCTAGCCCCCGAACGTCGGACAAGACAGAGTATGCCCCTAGATGTCGGGCGAGGCGGAGCCAGCCCCTAGATGTCGGGCGAGGCAGAGTGTGCCCCCAGACGTCAGGCGAGGCAGAGCCAACCTTTAGAGGTTGGACGAGACGGAGTTAACCCTCAGTCGTTGGACAAGAGGTATAGTCACGTTCTTGCCTATTCGGAAGCATCAACGTTTGATGGTTATTAGCTCCTCCTCTTTGGGTACCCCAGTATTCGATCCCTGACAGTAGCCCCTGGGTGATTTAGATAGAATCGCCCGGGGGGTGATTTGACTTGCCAAAGGGTGCGCGCGAGCGCACTAGACGGGTGTAGCCCTCGAGCCCCCTGGTGATTCAAACAGAATCGCTCGGGGGGTGATTCGTCTCGCCAGAGGGTGTGCGCGAGCGCACCCAATGGGTGTAGCCCCCGAGCCCCCGGGTGATTCAGACAGAATCGCCCAGAGGTTGATTCGTCTTGCTAGAGGGTGCGCTCGAGCGCACCTGTCGGGTGTAGCCCCCGAGCCCCTAGGTGATTCGGACCCTTCGCAGGTGTGGCTGTGAGATTTGATGGTTTGTTGACCGGATAGCTTAAGTGGGACCTTGGTATCCCGTTCAATGGGATCCGTCTAGGGTCAGCCTGGCTAAGACTCGATCGTGGGCTGAGACTCCCATGAAGCTTTGTGCGCCTGAGTTTTGGCCGATCACGGGCCCTTCTTTTGTCGTAAGGGTGCCTTGGGATGGTTGTCGAAACCATTGATGGGGCAACCCTCGAACTCCTAGGCCCAACCGGGCTAGAGGAACGCTTTTTGACCTATATCTCTTTGTTGGAAAAGAGTCCTGGTCTGCTCTGGGAGGCAAAACGTCCAGCACGTCTTCGGAGGGAAAAGATAGGGATTACGGGCGCATATCACGTGATCGTGATGTGGTGATGGATTGTGGTAGGTGCAGAGATCTAGATGGATAGTTGCCTTTCTCACATTCGTCGCCCCTATAAAACCAAGGGGTTCGTCCCTAGAGTTCCATACTTTGCCTCCTTGCCTTCACATCTATAACCTACGCCGCCAATCGCCCATGCTCCCCGCATCTGCATCTCTGCCACCGTCAAGTTCACATCCACCCACCCCAATCATTCAATGGAGCCGTGGTGCAAATCTGATATCACCCTCCAGTGTCTAGAGGGCCTCATCCACTGCGGTCTTCTCTGCGTGCGGACCGCCACCGAGGAGTGGCGGTTGCCCAGCGATGAGGATGTGCCATCACCGCTCAATGGCTACGTCATGTCCTTTGCTCACTTCCATGAGCAGGGATTCGCCACCCCCGCCCATAAGTTTCTTTGGGGGTTGCTGCATTACTACAAGGTGGAGCTGCAACACCTTAATCCCAATGGAATCTAGCACATTGCGGCGTTCATCGCCCTTTGTGAGGGGTTCCTGGGGATTAGTCCCCACTTCGACCTATGGCGGTACTTATTCACTGTCACCCTCCTGAAGAAACGGGAGAAGAAGCAGGAGCTGAATGTGTCGATGGGATGTGCCGACATCCAGCTTCGCAACAACAGCGTCAACGAGTATCCGTCGGTACGTCTATCGACCTCTAATAAGGGGTGGCATTCGCATTGGTTCTACATCAAGAACAACGCAGCCGCCCTCTTGCCAGAGTTTATCGGACGTCTCATCGAAGAGGTCCCAGAATCATGGAGGAGGTGGGGAGTCCCAAAGAAAGATTAGAAGAAAATCCAAGACCATGTCGTCGTTGTTTGAGTTCTAAAGGAGAGGGGTATGAAGGGGTCAGGGATCATCGGCGCCTATCACGCGTGGAGGGTGGTGGCACTGATGAGGCGTGGGCTTCCCGTGCACATGATGGCGCCTAAGGCATCACTCGATGGGACGGCGCTCGCTGAGGGAGCACTCTCCCCCTCTGAAGTGGCGTAGCGTATTAAGGATGCGATGGAGCCTCCGCAGGACGATGCTGGCGCTATTCTTGATTTTGTATATCTGATGCCGGGGCATCCCCCAATGCGGCCGGAACCGGGATACGCTGTTCCTCGTGCCTCTTTTTTAATCAAACTCCTGACCTCTTGGCGCTGATATTGAGATAGGGGACCAGCCGAAGAAGCTTATCCTTATGGATCTTTCGGCTCCGCTGCCAAAGGATCCGACCATGACGGTGGCCAACAACGCTGTGGCTGAGCGGCAGTGGAAGGCTAAGGAGGATGAGAGGAGGAATAAGTAGCAGAAGCTGCGTGCGCGGGAGCATGGGGAGGAAACCAACAGTGATGAAGATGATGATGAGGAAGAAGAAGAAGAAGAGGTAGTTGCTGACCCCGAGTGGGGTGACCTGTCGAGTGAGGATACACTGACAGGTATTCCCTCATCCATGTAGGGACCCTTCCCATTTCATGTGAGAGGAAGTGAGTCTGTGAGGACGACGGAGGCGAGCCGAACCGTCGGCCTGTCCTCAAAACAAGTTGGGGCAGGCGGACCAGCCGTCGTGCCCTGAGTGAAAGGGAGGCAAGCCCCTAGGCCCGGGAGCAGGGGATGGGCTCCAAACGGCCCTATCCCAAGGAGGCGGAGCAAGGGCCTAGGGGTTCGTCCCCTAAACATATCATGCGCCCAATGGTGCCGATGTAAGTCATTGATTTCTCTATTTTCTTTATTTTTCTCTATTTTTAGTGTGACTCACGCCTTCTGTTTCTTACAGCGTCCTAAGACAGGGCCACTCTTTGGCACTGGTGCCCAAGAAGAGTGTCGCCCTCCAGGCGAGACGTCTGCCGTCGACCGACGTCACTCTTGCTTCGGACGGGAGCGAAGCTGGCATCATAGCCTTGTCGGCTAGTCAAGCATCGCCCATGGTGGTGCTCATGCCCTTGGTATGATAAATGATCACTGGAGCTGAGGGAATGCCCTCGAAGGTCGTCGAGCAACCAGCGACGGAAGCGATTCCGCTATCGATGTCGAAGCGAATGGAGCTTCCGCTCGCACTCGTGGTGCTAACCGCTGTGGGAGTGAGGCCGTTGGTCGAGGCCCTTTCAACGCAGATGGAGGTGACAGTGACTATGATGAGCTAGGCATAGCCGGACACAACCACGGTGGTGCCCAAGGAAGTGGCGTGATCCGTGCCGCCGACGGCCTAGGTGACGGCGCCCAACGTGAGCCGGATGAAGGGGGACATGGCCAAAGGGTCCTCAGGTGTCGTGGTAGTGGTGGAGAGGACCAGCAGGGGGTCACCCTTGGCCCTGATGTCAGGGGGCAGCCGCTCACCCGCGCGGGGTGAGTCGCTGTTCTAGTGGATGGATCCGTAAGACCCAACGTTGATACTCTTCTTACTCGATGATGCTACCAAGAGCATAGAGTGGGAGAGTCTCAACAAAGGGATCTCGGCCATGCTGAAGTCCTGAACCAGGCCAGGGGCTTCCTACGC
Organism: Miscanthus floridulus; assembly: GCF_019320115.1. Lineage (NCBI taxonomy): Eukaryota > Viridiplantae > Streptophyta > Magnoliopsida > Poales > Poaceae > Miscanthus > Miscanthus floridulus. The sequence continues at coordinate 9,688,481 of NC_089581.1, read as the reverse complement.
GATGTGGTATTCATCGTAGAATCAAAGGAACTTCTTTCTGGTGAATTGCGTGCTGTTGTTTGTGATGATGGAGTTTGAGACTCCAAAGAGATGGACAATGTCGAGGAAGAACAACACGGCCTACTCGGATTTGATTGCAGAGATCAGTTAAGCTTCTATCCACTTTGTAAACTTGTCTATAGTGACAAGCAAGTGGGTGTAGCCCTCGAGCACCTTTTTGAGTGGTCCAACTAGGTCGAGTCCCCAGACTATGAATGGCTAGGTGATGGGGATCATCTGGAGTGCTTGGGTCGGTAGGTGAGTCTGCTGAGCATAGTACTGGCACACTTTGTAGGTGTGTACGATTTGCTCGGCATCGGCTACCGTGGTAGGCCAGTAGAAGCCCTGTCTGAATGCATTTCTGGCCAGGGTTCAAGGCACAGCATGGTGACCATAGACCCCACCGTGTATATCGCTCAACAAACACTTCCCCTATTTGAAGGGGATGCAACGCTGTAGGATCTCGGTGTGGCCTCGCTTGTAGAGTTCGCCCTCCATAAGAACAAAGGACTTGACGTGACGTGCGAGCCATCGGGCCTCTGTCCTATCTGTCGGTAGTGTGTCACGGAGGAGGTAGTCAAGGTAGAACATTCTCTAGTCGACTAGAGGGTCAGGCTCTATCGTTGGATCTTCTTCGAGCTCCTTGTATAGATGTTTGACTAGGAAAGCATGGTTTGGGCATGGCCCCTCGAGTAATTTTTCGAAATGGTTCAGAGTGCCCTCCATGGGCTTTCGACCACCTCTTCAGTCAGCGGTGGCCATGAGCGAGCCCTCGCACTGTTGCTTTTTGTTCTTCTTCTTAGCGGAACAATTGGAGGCACCTTCACCGGCGTCCTCATCCTGCCTTGCCTTGCCATCAAGATGATTGAAGATTGCTCCGACCGCTTCTTCTTCAGAGGCATGGATGGTGGCGATGTCCAGGAGTTCCTTAGTGGTTCATGGGCCCTTGCATCCTAGCTTATGAACCAGGGACTCACAGGTGGTCCTGGACAGGAAAGCTCCTATAATGTCAGCGTCGGTGATGTTAGGAAGCTCGTTGCACTGTTGGGAGAAGCGCTGGATGTACCCACGGAGGGTTTCACTGGCCTTCTATCAGTAGTTCTTAAGGTCCCATGAGTTCCCAGGGCACTTGTATGTGCCCTGGAAGTTTCTCACAAAGATCTCCTTCAGATCCGCCCAACTCTAGATTTCGTTGGACGGCAGGTGTTCTAACCACGCTTGTGCTGAATCAGCTAAGAACAGTGGAAGGTTGTAGATAATGAAGTCATAATTATCCGCACCACCGGCTTGGTAGGAAAGCTAATAGTCTTTGAGCCATAGTCTAGGGTTTGTCTCCCTAGAGTATTTCAAGATGTTGGTCGGTGGCCGGTACCTTAGCGGGAAGGCAGCGTTGAGGATGTGTCGGCCGAAGGCCTGAGGCCCCGGTAGGCCGAGGCTTGGGCTTCGGTCCTTGCCGTTGTCATAGCGTTCGCCACGATGAGGGTGATAGCCATGTCTGGCTCCCTCTCTTGGGTTGTCGTAGGCGCATCTACGGGTGTCGAGGGTGTTGCGTGCATCACGGTTGCGGTCGAGACGCTAACACACTAGGACCGTGGTGTGCTACCTACTTCCTTGTGGTTCCTAGTGGACCGATGCGTCCCTATTGGGGCGTTCTGAGAGTGTGCACTAGCTGGCATCGAGCTTGCATCACCAAGACAACGAGCTCTCGGCCTGCTACACCACCGCATGCTCGAGCAGTGTGCGAAACTCATGGTGGGCCTGACGATCCTCGGGCGTCATGGCCTCTGGATGGCCATGGAGCAAGGCCACCATGGCGGCAATGTTCTAGCTTGCTTGGACAAAGCGAGGGAGGGCTTCATCGTCTGCAATGATCCTCTGGTTCACATCGTGAGCCATGGCATGTGCGCGCCCATCGTCTCCGCGACGCTCTATCTCCTGGTCAAGCTCTGTGCATTCCTGCTCGAGCTGGAGTCGCGCTTCCTCGATCTCTCGGTGTTGGGCTTTTAGCTGCTCCACAGGCATGTGTGGCGGGGCTGCTGTCTCCCTCTCAGCCTCATCACCGAGGTCGTTCGTTGGAGTAACCTCCCCCTTATGGACACTTTCGACGTGCCCCTTGGGTGAACCCGCCATGAAGCATTCACAAGAGGGGTGATGGCTTCCCCTACTAGAGTCAGAGCCAGAGGGCGACCCTAGCTCCTCTATCAGGAGGTCATGGAAAGATTCCACAACACGTTCAATCACCCCCATGAACTCGTTGTTCGTGGGGGATGGGGTCATGCGCTGTGCCACAAGGTGGCTAACGGTTGCCGTGGCATTGCGGAGACTGAACAGAAACACTATCGGGGCGCTCTGTGTGGGGTGTTCCAGAGAGAGGGTGAGGTGGCATGGGTCCTCCCTAGACGGCTAGGCTCCTAGGGAGACGCCGAGCTAGAGCTCAAGCCTCCCGTAGTTGAGGCCGATGGAGGGGAGAGGTTGGATGGCGGCATGAGATAATGCCAACTCTCCTCCCACCATGACAATGAAGTCCATGTCACCAAAGCACACGTGTGAGTCTGGGACCCAGCTGATTTCGTGGCTAGCCATCCATGGCCTGATGTTAATGTCGGAACGCGCAAAGGTCCCCTACCTGGTGCGCCAACTGTCGGTGTTTCGAGTAAACACCAACGAGTAAATTTGTATTATTATGTGTTTAGCCCGGATGGTGTGCTAAAAAGACATAAGGTTTATACTGGTTCAAGCAAAGTGTCTGTATATCTAGTTTGTGGCTACCGCTCGTGTTATTAGCACTAAAAGGTTCGTAGTAGGCGATACAAACTAGCGAGAGAGGGACGGGACCCAAGTCTCTGATGGAAAAGTTGAAAGGGTGCAGAGCGCTTGGTTGATGCTCTGCTATGTGTTATATGATGCGTGGTGTGTTGAATTGACCGGTCCCTTTAGTGGGGTTCCCTGCCTTCACTTTTATAGACTAAGGGGGAGCCGAGATTACAGATGGGAGAAAGAAAAAAAACAGAGGCCAAGAAGGTCCTTCGAAGGTGCTGGGTCTTCCTTGTCCTCTGAGCCAACCGTGCTGACACAACAGATGGTGCCAGGGATAGCTCCATACGGGGTGTCTGCCATTGATGATGCCATGCTCTGACTTGATCAGCAAGTGATTACGTCCTATCCTGCCCCGGTGGGCGGCGTGACGGACCGGGGTGTTGATCCGCATCCTCACGGGGAGCGGACGGTGCAGTGACTGCATGTCCGTCGTTGTAGAGGACATGAGTCTCCTCTTGGACCATAGCGGTTGTCGTATAGTTCCATCAGGATCCACGTCTGAGGTCCAATGGCGGCGCCCACAACACTGTAAAACAAATGTCGGCGCCCACAACACTATTCAGGCTCTGTCATGCCCAGAAGGGCCTTAAAGCGAACGTCCTGTCATATCCTGATGGTACTTTCCTACAGGCATGCAGGGTATGGTCCTCGGTATTGTGGTTGACTTGAGTGCCCTGCCTTATCTGCGTGTGTAGTTATGAAGGAGCAGCGCGCAGACATCAGGCGAGGCAGAGCCAGCCCCCAAACATCGGGTGAGGCGGAGTCTGTCCTCGAACATCGGGCTAGGTGAAATCATCCCCCGGACATCGAGCAACGTGGAGCCAGCCCCCGGATGTCGGGCGAGGTGGTGTCTACCCCCAGACATCGGGCGAGGTGGAGCCAACCTTTGGGGGTCGGGCGAGGTAGAGTCTGCCCCCAGACGTCGAACAAGGCAGAGCCAACCTTTGGGGGTCAGGCGAGGCAGAGTCGGCCCCCTGATGTCGAGCAAGGCAGAGCCAGCCCTGGACATCAGGCGAGGCGGAGTTTGCCCCCAGACATCGGGTGAGGCGGAGCTAGCCCCGGACGTCGGGCGAGGCGGAGTCTGCCCCTAGACGTCAGGCGAGGCGGAGCCAACCTTTGGGGGGGGGGGTCGGACGAGATGGAGTTAACCCTCAGTCGTTGAACAAGAGGTGTAGTCATGTTCTTGCCTGTTCAGAAGCATCAACATTTGATGGTTATTGGCTCCTCCTCTTTGGGTACCCTAGTATTCGGTCCCCAACACTAAGCGACATGTGCATTGGATCTTGTTGCCCATTGATATTGTTCTATTTCTTCTTTGCACAGGAGCGCTACTTCTCTTGGTTGTAAAGCCTTATTCTGTATAGTTCTTCTATTCCTTTCCTTCCAAATGCTCCACCAAAAATAGATCATTACTCCATCAAAGACCTTTCTCTGGTTCTTTTGAAACTTAGCGCAGCTTCTTCGCCAATGGTTATGTAGTGATCCATTTGGTGTGACTGAGTCTAGCAAAGACAACCCAAGCCATTGCTTCAGGAAAGACCAAACTTGTTTTGAGAAGGCACAATCCTTGCATAGGTGCATTGGGGTTTCTGGGTCTGATCCACAGAGCTTGCATATGGGGTCATTTGGCCATTGCCTTTTCATCTAGTTGTTGGCTGTTAATTTTTTTTTGTGAAGCAAAGTCCAGGCAAAAAATCTACATTTGGGTTCCGCCTTTGCCTTCCAAATCGGCATAATTCTCAACTTAGTGAAGGTTCCTTGAAACTGGATATTGTAAGCGCTCTTAGTTGTGTATTCCCCGTCTGCTGTCCAGCACCAATAGATGTTATCTTCCTTGTTTGCAACAAGCTGAATCTGACTGATTGTTTCCCATAGCGTCACATACTCGTGTATTTCCTGCGGTGTTAGGATGTGAGTGATATGCGATATCCAGCGGTTGTCCTGTAAGGCCTTTTGCACCGTGATGTTCTTTCTTTTAGCTTTTCTGAATGACGACGGCGCTATGTTTTTGGGAGTTTGCCCGTCAATCCAGGATGATGCCTAGAAATTGGCCATTTTTCCATTACCAATAGTTACCACTGTCGATGCTGCGAAAAGGTCTTTATCCTTGCCATCACAAGGGAGGTCAAGTTTGTTCCAAGGTCTTTCCCTCGACTTTCAACTGAACCAAAACCAATGCAGGCACAACGCCCTTGCAAAGCGTTCTAGGTCTAAAATCCCCAAACCACCTTTGATTTTTGGATGACAGGTCGTTGGCCAGTTGATAATTTAGTGCCCCTCCTAGACTTTATCAGGTGTTTCCCCCCTCCATAAAAAGCTCCGTCTTAGTCTATCAATCTTTTTTATAAGCCACTTGTGATTGTCGAAGATGGTCATATGATAGATCGGCTGCGATGATAGCACGGTTTTGACTAGTGTTTCCCTGCCATCGATAGACAAGAAACGACCTTTCCACCCCGGTAGCCTGGCTCCTATCTTGTCTATCAATGGCTGCACGTCTACCCTTCTTAACTTCCTAACATGTAGGGGGAGCCCTAGATTTTTCCCTAGGAATTTACATATTTTGTCAGGGAAATTTTGTATCAGCTGATGGACCATACTTTCGTTGAGCCTAATAGGGAAAATTTTTGTTTTGGAGATGTTGACCTTGAGCCCCGAGTAATCCCCAAAAAATTGAAGGATCCTATGAAGGTGGTCCAATTCCAAGCTGCTTGGCTCTGCAAAGATTGCAGCATCGTCTGCATATAGCGAACACCTTAAATTTGCCGCACTGGGTAACACAGGTTGCATGATTCCTTGTTGTGTTGCGGCTCCAATGATTCGATGCAGCGGGTCGATGGCTAGTATGAACAACAGGGGCGAGAGAGGATCCCCCTATCTTAACCCTCTCACATGCTTAATCCCTTAGTCTGTTTGTTAGTAGTAATCCTAGCGCATTGGCTGGCTCAGTTAGTTAGGACTGCATGTTTCTTATTTAGTTTTGCATGCGGATGAGCACTGATCTGTGGTTGCCATCTCACGTAGAAGTAGCAGCGGGAGTAGCTCGCACGTCCTGAGGATGACCGGTGTTTGAGTGGCATCGTGGGCACAGGGATGGACGTGCTCGCCGCACGGTGCGCGCCTGACCACTACGTGGTCCTGATAGTCTGTAACTCTGAATAAATAGAGAAGAGAAAGAACAGAAAACGCTGCTTGCAGTTCGTAGCACCAAAACCCAGTGTCCCAAGTGTTCACGTTGTGTTTGAGTGCTTCTGTGATTTGCATTTGACGATTGCAGGCTCACCGGCTGTCAAGAACACCGGTTTAGAGATGACAATTGGCATCAGAGCCGTGAGAGGAGGACCTAGCGCGTCGCGATGGTGTCGCCGAAGGGTCGAGGCCGCACGCCGCCGTCGGCCACGAAGGAGAAGGGCAGCGGTTCCGGCAGCAAGACTCCAACGCGCTCGCCGTCTCCAAGTCGATCACCACCGCGTCGTTCGTGGACTCGCCGCGGTGGCCGCTCGCGAACGCGGCGCCCACGGGAGGTCGTCGTCGAGCGTGTGGTCCGGGAGACGAGTGGCTCAGGCAACTGGCCATAGCTCACGAAGACGAACTATGACTCCTGGTCGCTGTTGATGAAGCTAAAGATGCAGGCCCGTCATCTCTGGGAAGCAATCGAGGACGAAGATGTTGACTTCCACGACGACCGACGCGCACTGGAGGCGATCTGCTCCGGCGTTCCCCAGGAGATGGTGCCCACCCTGGCGACCAAGCCGTCGGCCAAGGAGGTGTGGGAGGCGATCCGGGCGATGCGCATCGGCGACGACCGGGTGCGGAAGTTGACTACGCAGAGCCTGCGCATGGAATACGAGCAAATTGCGTTCCGCGACGGGGAGTCCGTCGAGGACTTTGCCTTGCGACTATCCAACATTGTGCAGCGCCTGGCGATCCTCGGTGACCCGAAGCTGGAACCAAAGGTAGTGGCAAAGTATCTTGACGTCGCGCGTCCGCGGTACAAGCAGCTCGTCGTCTCAATTGAGACCCTCCTCAACATCAACACGCTCTCTATTGAGGAGGTCACCGAGTGACTCAAGGCGGCAACCGACGACGAGCCATCACTGGTGAAAGACATCTCCAGCAAGCTCCTGCTCATGGAGGAGCAATGGCTGGAGCGGTACAAGAAGAAAGACGGCGAGGCTGGCCGGGGCGGCTCGAGCTCCGGTGGTCACGGACGAGGACGCGGTCGCGGCAGGGGCCGTGGACGCAGCGGTGGCGGCGGCTACGAGCAGCGGGCCGGGACGAACTCGGCCCAAGGCGTCGGCGATGATGCCTGCAAGGCCTGTGGCAAGAAAGGCCACTGGGCCAAAGATTGCAGGAACAAGAAGAAGCTGGAGCAGGCCTACATGGCCCAAGATGATGAGTCCACTCTGCTCCTTGCGGTGGACTGTGAGCAGGGGGAGGGGATTTTTCCCCAAATCGAGCAGCTGCCGCCGTCGGAGCCAAGACCGGCAACTCCACCACCGATCCGCGCCGACAGCTAGCTCCATCTCACAGAGGGCAAGGTGTTCGCCGTCTTCGACGAAGCCAGCGACCGGGATCCTAGGAGATGGGTCCTAGACACGGGCGCATCGAACCACATGTCCGGGGCAAGGTCCGCGTTCTCCAACATCGACTCCAGCGTCAATGGTTCCATGAGGTTCAGCGACAGCTCCGTAGCGCGCATCGAGGGAGTTGGCACCGTCCTTTTCTCCTGCAAGACGGGGGAACACCGCGCCATCGACAATGTCTACTACCTTCCCCGCCTCACCGTGAATATTATCTCCGTCGGTCAGCTGGACGAGTCCGGCTACCAGGTGCTGGTTGAGAGCGGGGTCATACGAGTGCGCGACAAGGAGCGCCGGCTACTGGCCAAGATCCACCGCAGCCCAGGATGCTTGTACGTGCTTGACGTCAACATAGCACAACCGGTGTGCCTGGCGACGCGCGGAGAGGAAGAAGCCTGGGTATGGCACGCCAGGTTCGGCCATCTGCATTTCGTGGCGCTACGGAAGATGGCCAAGGACGGGCTAGTCCATGGCATGCCCCTGATGTCACAGGTGGAGCAGGTGTGTGACGCCTGCCTCGTCGGCAAGCAGCGCCATGCGCCATTCCCTCAGCAAGCTCTGGGACGGTCGACGGAGCCACTGCAGCTTCTTCACGGCGACATCTGCGACCCAATCACGCCGCCTACCCCAAGCGGGAACCGATACTTCCTGTTGCTTGTTGACGATTACTCATGGTATGTGTGGATCTGCCTGCTGCCAACCAAGGATGCCATGGCCGTCGCAATCAAGCGCGTTCAAGCAGCAGCTGAGCGCAAGAGCGACAAGAAGCTACTGGCCCTGCGCACTGACCACGGCGGTGAGTTCGCCGCCACCGACTTCATCGAGTACTGCGCCGAGCTGGGAATTCTTCGTCAACTCACGGCGCCATACACGCCACAACAAAACGGCGTCGTGGAGCGGTGGAACCAATCCGTCGTTGGAACCGCGCGCAGCATGCTCAAGGCGAAAGGGCTCCCCGGCAAGTTCTGGGGGAAGCGGTCACCATGGCCGTCTACTTGCTCAACCGTTCCTCATCCAAGAGCATGGGTGGCAAGACCCCCTATGAGCTCTGGACGGGTAGCGTTCCCGGCGTCTAGCACCTGCGGACATTCGGCTGCGTCGCGCATATGAAGGTGACAACGCCTAACCTGAAGAAACTTGATGATCGAAGCAGGCGTACAATCTTCGTTGGCTACGAACCCGGCTCCAAGGCATACAGGGTCTATGACCCTATGTCTCAGCGCGTGCACGTGAGCCGGGACTTGGTGTTCGAGGAGGCGGCGCAGTGGTCCTGGACCCAGGGGCAACACAGCGAGGTGAGTGACTTCATGGTCGAACACCTGCCATTGCCCAGGTCAGCCACCATGACGACATCGACGAGTTCGACTATGTCAAGCAGAGCTGCTACCACATCTCCGACACCACCAGCGTCTCTAGCCCAGGCTTCACCAGCACATGGTGCTGGGAGCTCCTCATCACCTGCCTCGCTGGTTCACGCCTCGCCAGTGTTCAGCGCTGGGAGCGTGACGCCGGGCACGCCTCCTCAGCCTGAGCTGGACCCAGTGGAGTTCGTGTCACCACCAGGCACCGGCGCGTCGCAGCTGCTGGACATGGACCACGACGACGACGCCCCACTGCGATACCACAACGTCGACAACGTGCTCGGTCCGGCCACGCCGCCGGGTCACGCTGCACGTGAACTGGAGGAGCAGCTGCTGCTTGCAAGTGAAGCTAAGCCGACGACGTTCCAGGAGGCGCTGCAACATGAGAACTGGCGCCATGCCATGCTCGACGAGTTCACTTCCATTGAGGTGAACGACACTTGGGAGCTCGTGGATCCTCCACCAAGCGTGCGCCCGATCGGCCTCAAGTGGGTCTTCAAGACGAAGCGGGATGAAGCCAGGCTCGTCACCAAGTTCAAGGCCCAGCTCATCGCGAAGGGATACGTGCAGCGCCAAGGCATTGACTTTGATGAAGTGTTCACGCCTGTGGCTCGCCTGGAGTCAGTAAGGCTGCTGCTCGCGCTCGCTGCAAGTGAAGGGTGGGCAGTCCATCACATGGACGTCAAGTCTGCCTTCCTGAATGGTGAGCTTCTAGAGGATGTCTACATCGAGCAGCCACTGGGGTTCGTGGTGAAGAATCAAGAGAAGAAGGTGCTGCACCTGATCAAGGCTCTCTATGGACTTCGTCAAGCCCCGCGCGCCTGGTACTCCAAGCTCGATGAGTCCCTGATCAAACTCGGGTTCACGCGAAGCACATCAGAGCATGCTGTCTACCTCCGCGGTGCGGGCGCACGGCGTCTCATCGTGGGCGTTTACGTTGATGATCTAGTGATCACCGGTGGCAATCCAGGCGACATCAGCATCTTCAAGGAGGAGATGAAGGCGACTTTCAGGATGAGCGACCTTGGCCTTCTCCGGTATTATCTCGGACTGGAAGTGATTCAGTCTGAAGAAGGAATTTCAGTCTGTCAGAGTGCTAATGCTGCGAAGATACTCCAGACTACTAGGCTGGAAGGGTGCAATCCAAGCCATACCCCCATGGAACCTCGACTGAAACTCAGTAAGTCCAGCTCTGCTCCTTCTATTGATGCCACAAAATACAGGAGCATCGTGGGCTCTCTCAGGTATTTGGTGAATTCAAGGCTAGATTTGGCTTACTCTGTGGGGTACATTAGTCGGTTCATGGAGAACCCAACTACAGAGCACATGGTGGCTGTCAAAAGGGTGCTGAGATATGTTGCTGGAACTTTGCACTTTGGCTGCCATTATCAGAGGAAGAAGGGAGCTCATCTCATTGGCTATAGTGACAGTGACTTAGCCGGTGACATTGATACAAGGAAGAGCACCACTGGAGTCATCTTCTTCCTCGGCTCCAGCATCATCACATGGCAGTCTCAGAAGCAGAAGGTGGTGGCTTTATCTTCCTGTGAAGCCGAGTATATAGCTGCCACCACTGCAGCCTGCCAGGGTGTTTGGTTGGCCCGTCTGCTTGCCGAGTTCAGAGGTGAGAAGAGCAGGGCCTTCAGTCTGAAAATTGACAGTGAGTCTGCACTTCAACTGAGCAGGAACCCAGTTTTCCATGACCGCAGTAAACACATCGACGTAAGATATCATTACATCAGAGAATGCATTGAGGAGAACCGGGTGATGCTTGAGTCCATTGGGACTATTGAGGAACTGGCAGACATCCTGACGAAGGCTTTGGGGCGTGTTCGTTTCTGCGAGCTGCGGTCCAAGATCGACATCATTAACATTCAGGCCATGCGCAAGAATTAGGAGGAGAAATGTTAGTAGTAATCCTAGCGCATTGGCTGGCTCAGTTAGTTAGGACTGCATGTTTCTTATTCAGTTTTGCATGCGGATGAGCACTGATCTGTGGTTGCCATCTCGCGTAGAAGTAGCAGCGGGAGTAGCTCGCACGTCCTGAGGATGACCGGTGTTTGAGCGGCATCGTGGGCACGGGGATGGACGTGCTCGCCGCACGGTGCGCGCCTGACCACTACGTGGTCCTGATAGTCCGTAACTCTGAATAAATAGAGAAGAGAAAGAACAGAAAACGCTGCTTGCAGTTCGCAGCACCAAAACCCAGTGTCCCAAGTGTTCACGTTGTGTTTGAGTGCTTCTGTGATTTGCATTTGACGATTGCAGGCTCACCGGCTGTCAAGAACACCGGTTTAGAGCTGACACTGTTGTCCATTCATTAGAACTTTTGAGGAGGACGTGCCTAGAATTGCAGCAATCGAGTCCCTCTATTTGGTGCTAAACCTCCATTTGGTGCCAAACCCCAAAGTTTCAAGAACCTCCTATAGGAAACTCCAATTTATTGAATCAAATGCCTTTGAGATGTCAAGCTTTATGAGGAGGACCGGTTTTTTCTTTTTGTGGAGGAGCTAGATCACCCCTTGTGCATAAATAAAATTATCGTGTATGCATCTCTTCTTGATGAAGGCATTTTGAGCATTTGAGACTAGCGAGTTCATGTGAGGCGCTAGCCTATTTGCTAAAATCTTCGTGATGATTTTGGCCACACTATTGATTAAACTTATTGGCCTGTAGTCCGTCAGAGAAACTGCGTCTTGTTTTTTTGGGAGTAACACAATGTTCGCTTCATTGATTAGGCTTAACCTTGAAGTACGGTGACCGTAAAAAGACATGATTGCCTGCATCAGATCATCTTTAACAATGGTCCAGCATTTTTTTTGTAGAAGATACCTATGAATCCATCAGGGGCCGACGTCTTTTCTCGTGACATCATCAGCCTGTTCACCGATTAATTTCAGCCAGAGCTTATCAGCTATGGTACAGTATTTTTTTCTCACGACACACCAGTATCAGTCGGACTTATCAGCCCAGAAATCATCCAGCGAACAGGCTACATGTCGAGTGTAGTTTAGTTCGTGCCAGTTTATGACACTGGGTCCTAGTGATCGGAGTCCCCATGAGGTTGGTGAAGTGAGAGTGTGCCAATTGAGATTTGTTTTCCTGTGAGACTACTGGTCCGTTCGGTCCGTTGAGGGTGCTAATAAATGATTTCTTCTTTCTTATATTAGCATGCGGTTGGAAGAAGCGAGTATTGGTATCTCCTTGACGGATCCATGTTAGCCTCGAGTGCTGTCTAGCTCTTGCTTAACCGTGTAAACGAGGTGTTGCATTACATCGAGCAATTAGTAAGGGTTTCTTTTCGTTTTTGGTTGTTGAAGTATTGACTTGTTATTATTATTATTATAGGGAGGAGAGGCAGAGTGTGCAGGGTAAAGTGAGGCGTCACTTTTCCAGATGGTTTGGGCTGAGGCGTCGCGGGCAGGTACGGTCGCTTGACGTGGGTTAGTCTCCACGCTAAGCGACCGCCGGCCGTCGGATTTCTTCACTCCCTGCTGGCTGGCTGCTGCTGCCTTCCGAATTCCAGTGCGACGTGCCTTTCCATCTCACAGTTTACTGCTCTGATGATGCGCCACAGCGCCAGCTAAGGTGCGTCTTGTGTACTTTGGGCGCCTCGTCTGATTACTTTCGATGATTTTTGACGGACCGCGCACGCTGCAAGTAGTAAGCTCCATTCGTTCACATGCCGTTCAGACTCCTCACCAAACACCAGCACCAACTGCCTCGCGCGTCCTCTGCCTGCATATCAGTCCAGCCGGACTTATCAGTTCAGAAACCAATTAGTGAACAGCCAGGCTATTATAAAAAACCAACCAGCAAACAGCCGGGCTATTACGAGAAAAAGTTAGTGTACTAGTGTAGTACTGGAACAGCGCGGGGCGGTCCGGTTCTGATCACGGATACGGCGCGAGCAAGGCAAGCGATCGAAGCCATCGAACGGGAGGCCGGCCGAGGAAGACGCCGGGTCGTTTCGTTGCGGGCTGGGAGTCGTGTCGATCTGCCACCGTTGGCATCTACATCTCGCGGGGCGGGACGACGGGGAAAGCGTCGGTCGGTGTCGGTGGGTTCGGGGGTTCCACCTCCATCCACGTCGCGGACTTGGGATAGGATGCGAGGGCGGCCCCGGCCCCGGCAGGCGAGACGGCGAGTCAAACCGCAACCGCAACCGCAACCGCAACCGCGTCCGTCCGCGCACCTTGTCCTCGTGGCCGTCAAGCTACTAAACTGCGAACCTGAGCGAGGGAGAGCTGGTGCTGATGTTTGTTTAAGCAATAAGCAGCAGCACCTTTTGGTTAGTTGGTGCTCGATCGACTGCTTGATGATCCTTTTTTTTTTTTTTTTGCGTAGACCCACCGCTTGCTCAGTTGCTCTCTCTTTCTTTTCCCCTGTCTTGATTGAACGACTGCTGGTTCTGTTGGGGACTGTCACCTGTCGCTCTTGCCCCTCACCTGTGTGGCTTGCACGTGCATGAGTGTATTTCCTGCTCTTCTACTTGGAGGAATGAATTGGGATGGGCTGGCCACGTGAAGGCCGTATTGTCTTCCTGCCGTCAAAGCCCGCCTTGCATTTTTTAACTCCCACTCCGATGGCACCGAGACAAATTTTTCATTCCTCCTGGAAATGTCAACAACAGGTTGTTTTATCCCCTCCCATCAACCAAATTTTTCTCATACATTTACACTGTCTTATAGTTATATTTACACTACCTTATTATTATATTTACAATGATTTCTTTCGTGTAATTTATTATAAAGAGTGATATAATTTGAAAATAACACAAATATATGCCAAATTTTTCAAAAAGATTTATAAATTATTTCTATAAATTCCAGACATCAGAGAAATATATATCAAATTATTCACAAATTCTTCAGAAATAAAAAAAAAACAAAATCCACACAAGGAGGTGAGAGAGGAGAGATTGTCGCAGGGTGTTTCGTGCTCGTGTTCGTGTGTCAGGCACCGGCATAATTGCTTGCTTGACGCTGAAGCCGAGCGGACGCACGCACAGGGACACATCGCATGTGCACACGCGCCAGCATGATCACAGGCAGGGAGAGGCTGACGCTTCCGCATCGCACGACCTAAAAAACGGTTGATAACAACCGGCAAATTAACCGATTGTTCATAAGCCTTTCTGTTCCTCCTAGGGACCGGGGTGGTGTGGTGGCTTGGGAAAACTCCTCTAGACTATTCCTTTGGCCAAACAAATTGATCTCGGCTACCCTACCCTCCGGCCTCCGGCCTCCGGCCTCCAGCCTCCAGCCTCCGGGAACATCCACTAGAGCCTGGAGTTACCGTGTACGAGTAGTGCAGAGGTCCTCAACCTTTCACGCTAAACAGAAAGTCGAATCAGGGAACGGCACGCATCGCACAATATAACACTATGACAAATGATCCCTTAGGGGCTTGGCACGATATGGCCCTGTTCGTCTAAACTTATCAGTTATGAAATAATATTTTTCTCACAACAAATCTGTTTTAGTCGACTTATCAGCTGCAAAAATCATTTGTATTGTATGGCCCCGTTCAAGAAGGGCATGCCTGGTGTAGTGGTGAGAGCTGTCTCACTGAGTCATCAGGTCATGGGTTCGAAGCAACCTCTTCATAGATTTTACGGGAGAAAAGCTTGTCTCGGTTTATCCCTTTCTCAGACCCCACTCATGTGGGAGCCTCTGGTACTGGGTCTGTCCTTTTTTATTGTATGGCCCTGTCGACACGAAATTTTGTTCCGTGCCGAGGGCACACGAGTAAGCCGGAAGGGTTCGCTCAATGGAGCTAGAGATCCGTCTAGCTTCAGCGTATGGATGGTCGATCCTGCGCACTCCTCCCGAGACGTGCTAGTCAATTTGACCCTGTAATTAACAAGAAGAGAAAGTTTATCAGTAATTTAGGCCGGAACATGTCGGTGTTGCCAGACAGTCCCGAATGTGTGGCTTGAGAGCCGATATGAAAGGAGATCGACTAAATAGTCTATTCTAGCATATTCATAAGAATAAATCAGTTAAAGCTCGTGGGGTTGTGTAAAAAGAATCGATTATCGTTTAGGATTAATATCATTATCTAGACAAATATTAGTCAATGGCAATAAGATATCAGCAATACTTAGTTTACGCTAAGCCAATGACTGCAAGTAATCGAATCCCTTTTTATATAAAAGAAACAACTCATCATCATTTAACCATTTAATAAAGATAAATTAAACGGACATATTAGATCTCATCTATCGCTATGACCAGTGGGGGATAAGGCAGAATCATGCAGGCCGTAGAAACAATAATAGACTCGACGACCCTAACTTATTACTAATAGCAGTGGGGCATGAGGCAAAATCATGCAGGCCGTAATACAATAATAAGGTCATAGGGCTAACACATCTTTCAACCTATCTCTACTTTAAAGGCCTCATGACGTGAACTGTTCGTGAAAGCACTCGATACCAGCTAAAACAACCGATTCAGGCATAGCGCACAGTTAAGGTCATGCCCTCTCAGAAATAGATCTACCAAATAACGATCCATACTCCATGGTGCTAACAGTAGGGTGTGAGACAGAATTACACAGGACATGATAACGGACCATGGAATGGTTTTCGCTAACCAATAGATCTACTCAAGATCAGACATGTCTTAACCGCACGCTATGCACGATTAAGATTGACATAGAACAACCGATAAACCATAACTCATCGTTTAAAGTGCAGATTAGATCAAATTTAGATTAACAAACGATGGGTTAAAAAGATATAAGGCCGATCTAGATCAATCCCAATCAGACGAAATGATATTGCTGTAATTAAATAAATAATAGAAGCAATAAGCAATATCAGTAACTTAATGAATCTATCCGAAAGAACGCCACCCTTAGATAGAGTCGATAACTTGACCTTAATCTAGTTCGAGTAGTAGAGGTCGACCGGATCGATGCAGCCATACTTGAACTAGACAAGAGTCAATAACTAACTTATACCAGAGTCACAGTAGAGGTCGACCGAATCGATGCATCCGTACGAACAGACGTATAAGCCATGACGGTACTTACAAACAAGCAGTGGAGGTCGACTAAATCGATGCAACCGTACTTGCTGAAGAACTCATCGAAATCTACTCTACTCCTACTCCTAAGGGGTGGCCGAAGCCGAAAAAAGTAAGTAACCTGTATTGGATTGATTGTGTTCCTTTACAATAGCCGAGGTTTGATATTTATACCCGAAACCTACGCATGGCTCCTATCTAAGCATGACTCATCATAATCTTTGATTCTAAGAGAAAACATTCCTAATTGAGAGAATTATTTATTTAGCACTGAAACAAATCACTCTATCGTATTTGGCACTGGAAATTTTGAACTTCCTTATCTAGCATCAACTTGAAAATTCCTTCCGTATATGGCACTTCCATCCATTTCAGACATCTCTCCGTTAGTTGACTAGAAAGACATGTCAGCTTTTTGACTGGAAGTACCAAAATGCCCATGTTTATTTTGGTCGCGCGCAGTCCGTCTCCACTTCTCCCCGAGCTCCTTTCTCCCGTCGCTCCTCTGTTCTGAAAGAGAAACAAGAGACGAAACCTCTCAAACCGAAACCCTAGAGAGAATGGAGGCCGGAGGAGATGAGGACGGGAAAAAGGAGGCGTCGGCCGCCGGTGCCCAGGAACTCACGGGGCGGGTCCCCTAGCTCGAGGCGCCCCACATTCAGCCAAGCTCGCCCCATGGTCACAGATCGAGGCGCGGGTCCGGCGAGGAACGCGGCGACGGGGCGGGCTCGCCGGCCGGCGCTGGTCCCATCTCCTGGAGTGGCCCGCTCTCGCCGTCCTGGCGCGGCGTGTCTCTCCACCCTGCCATGGCGCCAGGCCCCTCGCCCGCCGCGCCCTCCGTCGCCGAGCTCTTGCTCCGGGGCCTCAACCTCATGGGCGTGCTCCCCACGGCGCTGCTGGCGCTCCTCCGTCGCCTCCGCACGCTCGACCTCTCCTCCAACACGCTATCGGGAGAGCTCCCCTGCTCCCTCCCACGCTCGCTCCTCATGCTCGACCTCTCCTGCAACACGCTCTTAGGGGCTGTCCCTACCTGCCTGCCGTCCTCGCTCCCCGCGCCCCACACCCTCAACCTCTCCGCCAACTTCCTCCACCTCCCGCTCTCCCCGCGTCTCTCTTTTCCAGCGTGCCTTGCTGCCCTTGACCTCTCCCGCAACGCCATCTTTGGCGCCGTCCCGCCGTGGATCGTCGCCGACCCCGACAACTCCGCCCTCCTCCTCCTCGACCTCTCCCACAATTGCTTCTCCGATGAGATCCCCACCGGTATCGCAGCCATACGGAGCCTGAAGAGTCTGTTTCTCGCGGACAGCCAGCTTTCCGGGGAGATTCCTCCCAGAATAGGGAACCTGACCTATTTGCAGGTGCTGGATTTGTCGAATAACCGGTTGTCCGGTTCAGTGCCTGCCGGACTTGCAGGCTGCTTCCAGCTTCTGTACCTACAGCTTGGGGGTACATATGGCTACTATAGCATGGCTTATTTTGTATGATTGAATAATATTCTGTGAGAGAGAATAAGCTGAAACAAGCTGAAACAAGCTGGGATATGACCAGCCGAACGCGTTGAAGATATCTAGGGAGATTCCGCTGCCGCTGGCTGGGTGTAGGTCTTTGGAGGTGGTGGACTTGTCAGGAAATGAGATCTCCGGGGAGCTCAGCAGTGCTGTAACAAAATGGTTGAGCTTGAAGTTCTTGTCACTGGCTGGTAACCAGCTCTTCGGCCACCTACCTGACTGGATGTTCTCGTTTCCCCTGCTCCAGTGGCTTGATTTGTCTAGCAATAAGTTTGTAAGTTTCATCCCAGATGGTGGGTTCAATGTCACTGAAGTGCTTAACGGTGGAGGTGGTCAGGCCCAGGCTCAGGCGACTCCATCGGAGACTGTGCTTCCACCCCAATTGTTTGTGTCAGCTTCTGTGAACACGGTGTCATGGCAGTTGGATTTGAGGTATGATCTTCAGGCAGCTACTGGTATAGACCTGTCTGGGAATGAGCTCCGTGGCGAGATACTAGAAGGATTGGTTGCCATGAAGGGATTGGAGTATCTGAACCTCTCCTGTAATTACTTGGCTGGGCAGATCCCTGCAGGGCTTGGGGGCATGGGGAGGTTGCATACGCTTGACTTATCACTGTCAGGGGAGGTGCCACCGAAGAGTGAGTACTATGGCTCTTCCTTTCATCGATTTCGTACGTTTTGGAATGGAAGCGCGAATTGTTGTTCTTTGAATTGTGATTGTATGGTATTTGCAGAACTATTGCTGTTAGATTGTTAGAACAAAATTACATAATGTTATTCTAGCTATTTCTTAAGTTTACTTAACAAATCGATAATCTTTGTTTAAGAATGGGACATATGTGTTCATAATCTTGTGTCAGGTTTAGGATGTCCATCTGAACACCTCATTGAGATAATCCTTTTGTCAGCCTATTCAATGTCTCTGTATGCTTGCTTTGGTGTTTTGATTTCTGGATCTCTATGTAGATATGATGACAATGTGGTCAGATTTGTAAAGCTTGTGCATCAAGTATATTTGTCATATTTGTGCTTTCCTTATTTGACATTATGTCTATTTATTTTTTTCTATCTGGCACTACATGCTGCTGGCACATAGAAGGGTATATATGTCATTTTAGGTGGCACTTGACATCGTTAGTGCATCAAATGGATGGAAGTGCTATATACGAAAGGAATTTTCAAGTTGATGCTAGATAAGGAAGTTCAAAATTTCCGGTGCCAAATACGGAAGAGTGATTTGTTTCAGTGCCAAATAAAAAATTCTCCCTTCCTAATTTAAGATAACTTGTACTCTAATCTTTTCCTTTTTGTAGAGTCCAACATGCTTTGTCCCGACGCCGATCGTAGCCTTTGTCGTTATCTGCTGGCGCTTCTTGAAGAAAGCCGATTCCGATGTTGCATTCGAATCAGCTGGTTTCGATCTGCACGCAAATGATTCCTTAATGACATGATCTTAGGAGCTTTCGAGTCTCTATGACTCTTCTTCCAAATTTTGGTGTAAACATATGTCCCCTAATTTTGGGATAAAATTTTTATCCCAAAATTATCATGTCTGTATCCCCGATTGGTCCATAGTCACGGGTAGATAATCTTGATCTGGGGTCTACTGTTTGTCGCCGTCTATGTCAGCTCATGAGCCCATGCTTAAAAACTTTTATGAGAGCATCATTGCTTCATGGGCACTTAGATTTATCTTTTCAGGCTGACTATAAAATGTCTATCCGACCCTGGCGAGAGCAATTTAACAATTCAGCTATGTTTCTTTTCCATGTGCTCCCTCGAGTGCTTCTGACTCCGTCGGACCCTCCATGGTCTATCTTTTTGTTATGAAGATCTTGAGCGGTTAGAAGAATTCTTGTGCATAGGGTGATTGTGTCGCTCATCTTAGCACCTTGTCGAGCAAGAGAATCAACTACTATGGTTAGAAGAATCCTTGTGATATCACCTGGGTCTTCTCTCCATGCTCGTAGAGCTGTTCTAGTATTTGCAACGGCTAAAATGTGTGGACACCTTCCTCTTGGTTGCTCAATCAAATGCCCATCGGAAAAGCCACAAGCTTCTTTCCAGCTGTTTCCTAGTCATCGAGAAATCAGCTGGGCATCTGTTAGGTAGGCGACTTTTCCCCTTCTCTATCATAATTTTATTAACGGGCCTATGTGACTCGGTTTATGATGACTTTTGGCCCTATGGGGATTCGACCTCCCTTCAATCCAAAGAAACCTTGGTGGGCTAATTGCTGATCAATGTAAATCTTTTGTATCCATCCCATGATATTTTGTAACTTGGGGAAGCAATAAGTTCGAATATGTTATCTCTTCGCTATCTGTCCCCTGAATTCTCAGAGCGTCGATCCGTTTTCGTATCTAATTTCAATTTCACAGCCTCGGCGAAATCTATCTCTTCGCCTTCCCGAGCTATATATACGGGCCATGGCTTGGGATATAAAAAGCAACTCGCTTTATCTCAAACCTTTCATGTCCTTAGTATAGTTCCTGCTTTTTTCATAGGTTTGAGATCATGGAGAATAGCAAGAGGTTTGCTGAGGAGGCCCTCAATGGACTTGTATCATCGCGTCAGCGCCTTCATCATTAGGAGGGTACAACTCATGATGCCCCCACTGCCTCAAGGGATAGGGTCGACTCAGTTCGGCCTTTAGGGTCCTCTTCGTTAATAGCTCATCACCAGCTCCCTTGTTATCAAAGGAGGCAGATTGACAATGATGATTTGCTTGCCTCCATTGATCGACATGGCTATGGTCTCGCTGAATGTCTCTCCCTCGCAGAATCAGCTATGTCCATGGTTCGATGTCGATCACCTCTCGAGGCCGATTCGATTGAGGATAGGTTGGGCAAGGCCGATGCTAGAATCACGGGTGAGATTTCTATCATAACCTTTGCTTTCTTTCAATTTCATCCTCAAGACTCTAATCATCTCTCCTTTGAATCATTTTAGATTTGTCTGCCCAACTAGAGAGCCTCTGATTGGTTGTGGAGCACGTGGTGGGGTTCGTCAATGCTAGAGGCGCCGTCCCGATGGTTCGCCTGCATGACATCCCAAACCATGTCAGGGAGGTCGCTTTGCATGGTGTTCACCATGGTGCCGCCATGGCGTTGCCTTCTGCGCAAGCCCATTCTGGCCACGAACTTCGGTTCCTTCCACATGGTTTTCAAGCTGTGGTGCACCTTGGGGATTATGAACGCTTGATTGAGGATTTCTTCAGTGCTGCTAACTTCGTAGGCTTTATCTCCCAGGCCGATGATATAGTAGCCAAAGTATTTTCTGGCCCGTAGTTTGTAATAGGTGATATTAGCAAACAATTTCTCTGTCTTGAGTGATTTTTCTTTTGTTTCATACTTCATACTATATGCATCATTTTATCCGTGTTTGCTTTGCTCCTACAGGTGATACACATTATATCGGCTTTTACCCCTTTGGGTTTATTTTCACACTAGAGGCGATACCCTTCTGGTATCGGCTATTAGAGCCGACAACCGAGCAAATTGGTTGTCAAGTATTAATCCAAATGCTAGGGCAGTGTTCCTTTAAATATTCTCCATTTGATTGCTCTACTGAATTCTTCTTTTCCTTTTAGTGTTTCCAAAATATAAGTATTACTAGATGCACAACGCTTGATCCAATAAGGTCCTTCTCAATTAGGTGACCATTTGCCAAACTTACTATCCTTTTGATCCGATTGGCAATTTTACTCTCTAGACCAAATCTCCTTCAGAAAATTGCTCATTCTTGACCTTTTAATGGTAATATTTTGTAATCCTTAGTTTATAAGCTTCAATGTTTTTCAAAAGCACATAGCCAAAGGCAACTCAAGTCTTCTAAGTCATCCATCACAAGATTCTTATAGACTTTGGCTAACAAATCATTCGGCTCTTTTGCTCTTGGCCCTCAAGGGTAATCCATCCCCAGCCTTCTCTAGAGTCTTATTGCCATTGATCGTCATAAGTCCATTCTGGCTCAAATTCCTGATGTCATTCAACAAAATAAATGAGAACCATTGGCCAAAGTCAAAGAAGGTAGAGCCATCCGAAGTAGCCTCAAGAGCATTCCTGGATCAGCCGAAGAAAACAAACAACAGATCGCAGAAGCTGATGCTATTCGGCTAGAAGTGCTGAGAGCGATCTAGAATGTTCTAGACTCGTAATTCGTATGTCAACATATGTCTTTGCATAGAATCAATGACAACTACACTTCTCGTTGTCTCACTGTGTTTTCCTTTGTTCTGGCTAAAGAGCCGACTTTGAAAATAACTGATTCCAGACTCCTGGTCTTAATCTTGTTTAGGTCTGAAAGCACGGCCTTCATTAAGAGAGCTCTTCGATCTTCTATCCTTAGTCATCCGGCGCCATACTCTCTTCAGTATTAGCGAGGTGATGCTTCGCCTCCTATTGATTGCGGTTGCCTTTTGCACGACCCGAGGCGTCCACCCCTTCATCCCATGGCTTCAAATACCAGCCGAGAGCTCCGGCCTTGAACACATCCGCACTTGCAACCATTCCTATTTCTTTGTTTTTTCTTCGCTCTCGTAGAACTCTGTAGCGGCCTTTCTCTCTTCTTGTTGATTCGATCAACTTCATGGCCGGCAAGGAGAATCGTGGTAAGCGCGCGGCGAAGGAGGTCCTAGAGGAGAACATGTCGATGAACCAGCACCTCCAACACATGTGGTAAGATTGACATCCTCTGTTTATGATGATGATATTTTCTGACTCGCCTATAGGTTCATCGTGAATGACAACCTTCATCCCCTCGCTAGGGCCGACAAACCCTCTGATGTTGCATCTTCCACCCCGGCTTTATCGTTGGATTCTTCTAACTCATATAATGGCGATGATGCCCGGTGCTTCTTTCAAGAATGGAGGGCGGCCGAGGACCGCTATTTCAAGGCGATTTAGAAAAACGACCAGCTTGAGATCCGTTTAGGGGTCTTCTAAGCAGCCCTTAATGCGATAGAGGAGGAAGCCAGTGCTGTTCGAGCACGACTGGCTGAGTCTGACGCCGAGGTGGTAGGTAAGACAAGTTCCATGAATGATTCTATTCTAATTTCCACCTTCTTTATCTTGATAGACTTTTGTGATTGCCAGCCCTAACGGTGCAATCGGAGTCTCTCCAACTAGCGATGAACATGGCCACAGATGCTGTCAATGCTTAGGGTTCCCTCATCAACGCTCACCTCTAAGACATCTCGGCTCACGCTTAGGAGATCACCCTCCATGGTGTTCGTCACGGTGCGTCGATGGCACCAATCACGGCGCAAGTCCAGATCGGGTATGACCTCCATGCCATGGGGGCTGGCTTCCCAATGGGCGATGGCCCTGAGGGACATGAGGACCTGCTCAAAGAATTCATTGTTGCCGCAGAGGCCATTGTGGACATTACATCCACTCAGGATGTAGTGAACAAGGTCTTCGATTAGTTTGTACTTAGGATAATCCGATGAATGAAGACTCCTGTTCTTTCATAAATGTGTCTCAGTGCAATGCCCTTGTGGACGACCATATTTGCTTCTATTTCTTGCTCTAGAGGTGACACATATCATATTGGCTTTCATGTCTTTTAAGTTTCTTCATTTTTTAAACTAGAGGCGATACCCTTCTGGTACCGGCTATTAGAGCCGACGACTAAATGAATCGGCTATCAAATGCTAGGATAACATCCCCTTGAATATTTTTTGCCGTAGAACTTTTCATACCAAAGGTTAAATGATCGATCGATCCAGAGCAAGCATCTCATCAAGTACAACACAACTTCATTTAAGAAATCCATCAATTCTGATCTGCACTTATTCCATTTAGCATTCATACATCAGCCTAAACCCATACTCAGAACTAATGCTTATTTTTCTTTATTCCAATGGCCGACGTGAAGCCGTGACTATTAACTAAAACAAACTCTCAGAGCCGATCGCTTGCATCGGCGGTTGGCTTTCATTGTTGATCTTAATGAAGCCTCCTTCCCATAACTTACTAGAAAAGCATTCGTAGTCTCTTAGCTCCTAGAAGACTAGATCGGCTGTTGCGATGCTCACAGACTCATCAGCATGAACCAGATCGACATCATCTCCATACCATTGAATCAAACACTGATGCATGGTTGATGGTACACAATAGTTTGCATGAATCCAATCACGACCAAGGAGTAAACTGTACGACCATTTTCTATCGACGACGAAGAATGTGGTGAGCAGAGTCTTACTTCTGATTGTCAATTCGACATTTATTGCCTCCCCGGGTCTTAGATGCATTACCTCTAAAATCCTTAAGCATCATGTCAGTCTCTATCAGATCTCCTAGTCCTTTGCCAAGTTTACAAAAAGTGGTGTAAGGCATAAGATTAATAGAAGCACATCCGTCCACCAACATCTTGTTCATCAGCTTCCAATCAACAAAACCTTTCATATATAAAGCATTTAAGTGCCAATGCTTGACTGATTTATCAAATATTGCTTGTTGTACAACCATCAACTTGGAAACTATCTCCTCATACTCCGATTCATCAAAATCCAAATAAACTTATTGATCTGTCAGAGCTCTGAATTCTGATGGCAACAGAAAAGTCATTTGAATATTAACCGATGGTTGCTTTCTATCGACTGTTTGCTTAGTACGCCATACTTGAGGTTTAATGGATGCCTGAGCCTATTCCAACTCTTTATTCCTTAGGCGTTGCACCCTTCTCTTCTGGCTTCTTATCAAACCTCCTGGACACCATTGACCTTCCTACCAAACATATTTTCTCTCATTGCCTTCTTCTTCATAATCAGCCCAGTCTTGGTCAACAACTCTTTTCCCAGCCAATTATGAACACTTCTATTTTTTAAGCACCGATCCATGTTATTATAATAATATACATCTTGAACATGGATAGATTGGCGGGTGGTTTGAGATTGCCTAAACTCCCAATATTGATTGCTGCATTCTGGACAATCATGTCTGGTAGGCAACTTCAAACCTTCATTCCAGCAATGTCTGAAGAAAGAACAATTCTAATGTGATTCGGCTTATTTCCTTTCGTACCTCTCCTTTTCTAGTTGATGCTGGTATTCTTGATCCTTTAACCAACGCTGATAATCATTTTTCCTCTGCCGCTGTCATTTATTCAACAGAATTTGAGATGTAACCCATGGCTTTGTCACCCCTATTTTGATGTTTCTCCTTGCTCATATCGACTCTTTTGCTTATCGCGACGTCTCTTAATTTTCCTATATTCGTTGGTCGATATTTGCATCTTGGGATCGACTGTTCCAGCTTCTCTTGATTTGGTTGATGTTAGGACCTTAGTCTTTCCTTTAAGCAGCCTAGCATCAACCATATTTTGATCTCCTAAGAAAGGATTATCATCAACTTTCATTTTCTGAGGCGTATCAAATTTGAGCCTTCCTTGCTGAATAGCCCTCTATATATGCTGCCGGAAAATTCAACATTCATTAGTGGAATGAGAAGTAGCGTTATGAAACTTGCAGAACTTCTTATTCTTCAACTGATCTGGGGGCAACATAACATGATTATCGGATAACTTGATCTGCCCCTTCTCAAGCAAGAAGTCAAAGAGCTTGTTTGATTTTGTTACATCAAAGTCATAGCTCTCATCGACTCCTCTTCCATAAGGATTTGGTACCACTACTGTCTTCTTGTCCTAATTCCATTTAGCCACAGGAACCTCTTCCTCGTCATCTTCATAGCCATCATCGACTGAGTATGGATTGTAGGCTTCGGCCACTTTGGTACTCTTCTAAAATCAGGTATCTCTACGTATACTCTGGAATTGGCTATTAAGTGCTACCACTCATTGAGCCAATTGACCCAAGTTGTCAAATTCTTATTCCAGTAGTTTTTTTTCCACATTAGCAATATTCCTTGGACGACTAAAGTAGCTAGTTGATTATCAGCCAAGTTTAAAGAGAAGCATAAGTTCCTAGTTTTTCGGAACCTATGAAGAAACTCAGTGCCCAATTCATTAGTCTTCTGCCTTATAGTTGTCAGATCGGTTATCTTCTTTTCTCTAGTCCTAGTGTAAAAATATATATGAAACTTCTTCTCCAGGTCAGCCCAATTGGCAATGGAATTGACTGGCAGTGATGAAAACCAAGTGAAGGCTGGTCCTGACAGGGATAAGGAGAAGAAATGAACTTGATGAGCCTCCTCAACTGATGCCTCGCCCAATTATGTAAGATACTGACTGACATGTTCTATCATGCTTGTACTATCTTGGCCAGTGAACTTTGCAAACTCGGAGAGCCTGTAATTTGTGGGAAGAGCAACCAAATCATACCATTCTAGATATAGGCGTTTGTACGAGAAGGTCAACCCTTTTGGCTTCAGAGCAAACTGATTCTTTATCAACTCGGTCACCTTTAGCAATAACTCGTCAGCTTGTGTATTTGGATTTCTCTGTACCTGCTGACCCATCTATGGATTGAAATCCCATGTGCCTTGATACCCTGTATTTGGAATCATGTGAAGGGTATTATAATCTATGCCATAATGATAACCCTATGAAATCTCTATCTGCTAGGTCCTTTGCTGGCTTGCTGCTTGAAGTCTCTGATTGTAGACATGCGGATCTATATCTTTACAGATCCATTGAATTGATGGTGCTATTTTTTAGCTGATGATGGTATATGACCTGATGTGCCAAAATTGATCACCTGGTTCTAACCTTGCCCCACCGACTGTTGCACATGTTGTACTGGTGGTCTATGATTATACTGTATCTGAATCGTAGAGTTTCTTGAGTTTGTTCAGATGAACCCTGAACTACCTGGATATCATTATTACCAGCTGGTGCTGCTTCTTGACGGCTGGTACCGACTTGATTAGTCCATTGGGTCAACAGATCTAGAATGTTGTAATAAACCGGCCCACCTTGACCAACTGTAAACTTATGAATCACCTCTTTCATGACGTTGTGGAATGTGTCCAAGAAAGCTTCATTATATCTTGATATGACATCATGAACAGATTTGTCTACAACTTCCGTAAAGAAACACTTGTCTTTAGCTTCAACTGTATCTGTCTGTCCATATAATAGAACTCTTGGTAGTGGATATTTCTGAATAATTGTGTTGTCATGTGTTTTGGTGTAGTACAACGAACACTTGTTTTGAAATTCTTCTATAGCTTTGGCGATGACATATTTATCTCCATCAGGTAGATCTTCATAATGTACCATAAGAATATTGTTGTTGTTGTGAACCGCCATGACGATTGTGGGGTCCCACCGAGCGTGTCAGAAACATGTGTCGACATGGAATTTCATTCCGTGCCGAGGGCACACGAGCAAACCGAAAGGGTCCGCTCGATGGAGTTGTAGATCCGCCTAGCTTCAGTATAGGGATGGTCGATCCTGCGCACTCCTCCCGAGACATGCCAGTCAATTTGACCCTGTAATTGACAAGAAGAGAAAGTTTATCAGTAATTTAGGACAGAACGTGCCGGTGTTGCCAGCAGTCCCGAATGTGCAGCTCTGAGAGACGATATGAAAGGAGATCGACTAAATAGTCGATTCCAGCATATTCATAAGAATAAATCAGTTAAACCTCATGGGGTTGTGTAAGAATCGGTTATCATTTAGGATTAATATCATTATCTAGATAAATATTGGTCAATGGCAATAAGATATCAACAATAATTAGTTTACGCTAAGCCAATGACTACAAGTAACCGAACCCCTTTTTATATAAAAGAAACAACTCATTATCATTTAACCATTTAATAAAGATAAATCTAATAAACATATTAGATCTCTTCTATCGCTATGACCAGTGGGACATGAGACAGAATCATGCAGGCCGTAGAAACAATAATAAACTCGACGATCCTAACTTATTACTAATATCAGTGGGGCATGAGACAGAATCATGCATGCCATAATATAATAATATGATCATGGGGCTAACACATCTTTCAACCTATCTCTACTTCAAAGGTCTTGTGACGTGAATTGTTCGTGAAAGCACTCGATATCGGCTAAAACAGCTGACTCAGGCATAGCGCACAATTAAGGTCATGCCCTCTCAGGAACAGATCTACCAAATAATAACCCCTATTCCCTACTCTATGGTGCTAATAGTGGGGTGTGAGGCAGAATCACACAGGCCGTGATAACGGGCCATGGAACGGTTTTCGCTAACCAATAGATCCACTCAAGATCAGATATGCCTTAACCGCACGCTATGCACTATTAAGATTGACATAGAACAGCTGATAAAACATAACTCATCGTTTAAAGTGCAGATTAGATCAAATTTAGATTAACAAACGATGGGTTAAAAAAGATATAAGGCCGATCTAGATCAATCCCAATCGAACGAAGTGATATTGCTGTAATTAAATAAATAATAGAAGCAATAAGCAATATCAGTAACTTAATGAATCTATCCGACGGAACGCCACCCTTAGATAGAGCCGATAACTTGACTTTAATCTAGTTCAAACAGTGAAGGTCGACCGGATCGATGCAGCCGTACTTGAACTATACAAGAGTCGATAACTAACTTATACCAGAGTCGTAGTGGAAGTCGACCGGATCGATGTAGTCGTACAAACAGAGGTATAAGCCACGACGGTACTTACAGACAAGCAGTGGAGGTCGACCGGATCAATGCAGCCATACTTGCTGAAGAACTCGCCGAAATCTACTCTACTCCTACTCCTAAGTGATGGCCCGAGCCGAAAAAAGTAAGTAACTTATATTGGATTGATTGTATTCGTTTACAATAGCCGGGATTTGATATTTATTCTCGGGACCTATACATGACTCCTATCTAAGCACGACTCATTACAATCTTTGGTCCTAAGAGAAAATATTTCTAATTTAAGATAACTTGGACTCTAATCTTTCCTTTTTTGTAGAGTCCAACATGTTTTGTCCTGGCGCCGATCATAGCCTTTGTCGTTATCTGCTGGCGCTTCCTGAAGAAAGCCGATTCCAGTGTTGTATTTGAATCAGCTGGTTCCGATCTGCACGCAAATAATTCATTGATGACATGATCTTGTGAGCTTTCGAGTCCCTGCGACTCTTCTTCTAAATTTTGGTGTAAACATGCCTTGTTCGCTTCGCTGAAAAAACAAGACGAAACATTATTCCGGCTAAATAATCAAACTAAAAAATACGAATTATAAGACAAACGAACATAGCCTATTTATGGTTGTTATAAGCTTGAACCACACAATACTCAGACTGTCAGTGTTTACCAGGCATCTGTTCCATTGGAAGCACAATGTATTGCTTTCTCGTGCGGCGCTATCAGGTATCATGAAGCATAGCCGCCGGATCTCAGGAGCTCTCAACTCTGTCCTTTGGACCTGAAGCAAAGGCAAAAGTTCCTATTTAGCGGCGGCAGCCACAGAGGTAGTGTTTGGTTCCTAAATTTTTTTTAAGATTTTCTGTCACATCAAATTTTTGGACGCATGCACGAAGTATTAAATATAAATAAAAAATAAAACTAATTACACAGTTTAAACGAAATTTATGAGACGAATTTTTTAAGCCTAATTAGACTATAATTAGACACTAATTATCAAATAACAACGAAAGTGCTACAGTACCATCTCGCTAAAAATTTCGCCAACTAAACAAGCCCTATATCATTTATGTGACTATAAGACTAGAC